>NC_089844.1:105862564-106171314 GCF_035609145.1 Eleutherodactylus coqui | reverse complement strand
ATTTTTTTGTATTTAAACAAATATTATTAAACTTAATTTAACTTTTTTTTAATTTCCTCTCTATTGTACTTTTTCATAGACTTTAATACATAAAATGTCTGGGAGCTTTCACTATTACTCCATCATTGTAATCATATTAGCCAGAGGCCCGCTGGCTGATGGCTTAGACGTTGTGTTCAGCACTGACAGCAGCATCTAAGTGGTTAAATGACCGTTATCAGAAGAGTATAGTTAGGTCTTGGCAATAAACGGACATCAGTTAGTCAGAGAAGCGGTTCAGCCATCTTTGCTTGTCCAGTCCCAGAAGGTAACTTTCACTCATAGCTCATCAAGGGGTTAAAGAAAAAAAAGTTAAAGATATTGCCTACTTTGGACAATCCATTTTTATTAGAAAGGTTCCTGATAATGTGATGATTGAAGAATGTCCTGCTGACCGGAATTCCAACAATCATAAATAATCTGGGGAAATCCATCAGCAAGTGTTAAGTTTAGACCCCTGTTCAACCCATCAGTGGATTTAGGGGGAGGTGCAATGCTCCTAGATGGGCCCAACCACACAGTTACAGATGTTCTACTGTTTATCTTGACTGTCGCAGCATGCTGCATAGTTATCATAGCATGTCGATGCAATGTGCATAGCCTGGCAGTCAATAGAAGACAATGAGCAATGCAAATAGCATAAAGTGCCAAATGAGCGTTCAGTGCGTTAAACAGATGCGATGCGCTGAACTTTTGTTTGGCGCCTGTCCCATCTGTACTTGCTTTATGCACTGCTTCACTCTCTCCATGCGGCGAGAGGCATCTTAATGTGCATCTTGGGTGACTCCGATTTTAGATTACTTTCTCACAGAACAAACATCAACATTGCTGAAAAGAAATATCATAAAGATATCTGCATGCAGTTTTGATTATGTTTTATTCCTGAAGAGGCAATCAAGTCATGAAACTTATAAGATAATCCTCTCTACTTGCCTATGCGTGTATAATATCAAGATCCCAGTTCTATCACTGAAATGTGGCCATAACTTTAATATAAAGTGAAACACAATAACATTTTCATTTCTATTACTACTTGTTTGGTGTAATATTTCTCTTGCAATTGCTCCTTTTTTATTAAATGTCAGAAATTGACAATTTGATGATGATTTAGTTAAGTACCTTCCCTTTAAAATTGAATTAAAAAGTGTAGTTTCATCATAGAAAAACCTATAAAAGTTTTCACATCTGCCATTGAGTCCTCACAATAGACTGATATTTCCTGTATGTAGAGATCATTTTTCAGTTTATGCTGTGTACACTCGGAGCATGGTCAGTAAGGATTGCAATAAAAGGTAACATATCTATACCTTCCAGTTCTTGAACCATGAAAAAAGGGACAACTCTTGCGGCGTGTGTAGTACACAGTGGCAATTTTTTTTTACATTAGGCCATACCTTTTCTATGCTAAGCCAGAAATGATGTGTTCCATCATGGTAATAATGCCTGTTAGAGACTCGCTCACAGTAATAGTGTCCCTCAGTAATGTCCCTTAATGACTTTCTCACAGTAATAGTGTCCCTCAGTAACTCCCCTTATAGTACTGGTATGCCTCTAAATAATAGACACTCGTTCTTCACAGTGATAGTGATTACAGTGCAGTTATCATCAGTCAGCATATGTCATCTGCTCTGATTAGAGTCATTTCTTTTTCTTCTCTATCTAGGCCCAGACCGCCATAAAGTCTTTTCTCAACAACAACTGATCTCTGTATACACTCCCCAAACTGCTGCTACCCTCAATGAACTTCAGTAACCTACCCATAGAATTAGTGCTCCTCTCTGTGGCACACTTAGTCATACTGCTCCCCTTTGTGGCTATACTTTATAGTACCCCTCCTCCCACCAAGCCCTACTCCAGAAACCCTGTATCTTAGCTGCAGTAAACCTCTAACTTCTTAGTGTCTACACTGACAGCACTCTCTATACGGAGCCTGATTCCTCCAACTCACCTGCTCCTACTCTGAATACAGTGTATCCAGAACAAGGGGAGGAGTCAGAATGTGTATAGAATACATTGTCACTGTCCAGAAAAAAAAGTGCAAGTGAACGAAAATACGTGTTTAATTCAACAAGGGAACAGCGTTTCTGGAGTGCAGTGAGGCCCAGCAGTGGCAGACAGGACATATGTGAAGATCAGTAATGTGACCTACTGTGCGAGGGGCTGTACTGCTAGTTAAGTATTATGGTGGTGGCTATTTGCCCTCTATTGTGGCCAACTACAGTGTCACTCCATAAACTGGCTAGTCACATAGTGAAAAGATGCAGTGATGGTGTTGTGCACCAGGCTAGTTACTGCTCCCTGGGTATAGGTGGTATGTGGAAGTGCATAACCCCAAATGAAATCCAGAAGGATAGGGAAGGCAGGTCACATTTACTTGTCCAATAAATGTAATGGTGCAAAATCCAAAGATGAAGCGCAGTTCTTAAACAGGAGCAATTAAAAGAGGCTTTTTAGCTGGCAGTGGCTGTAATCCCTCTTTTAGCAATCTTTGTCCTTTGTACTGTAGTATGTAGGATAAACCTCAGCACCCTGTAGTCTTCAGTTTCTTAGGAGCCCTAACACCAGAAGCACTATTTCCTAGAGTCATCTATATTCCTACTAAGTAGGTCCACCAGGTGACATGATTTAGCCTTGGTTTTGTTTTCCTCCAATCAAAAGTGGGTCACATATCAGTGCCTCCTGGCCTGGAGAACATCAGGAATTCAAGCGATGAACTAAGCTGTGCCTCTAACTTCACTAAACATACCTGTAACTGGCTTATATAAACTCTGACTCCTCCCTCTTGGTTGAGCTTGAGTTGAAGGGATGGACATGTTTATGCTTAGTCCATATATTAAGTAATGAACCCATAACCCAATAAGGACCAAGCACCATAAATTTATGGCACTTGGTCGTGGGTTTTAACCTTGGAAATATACAGCATGGAATTAAAGCTCCTGCTCCTGCAAAATAGCAGGAGCAGCTCAGGTCCACAACTGTTAGCCACAGCCGAAGACCCGGAGGAGACGGATAGCACGCTAAAACCAGGACTGTCCCACTGAATCCAGGACAGTTGCGAGGCCTACATATCTGTTATACAGATGGGGCAGAGGGCATGGAATAATACCTTTGACAATAGAGTACATTATGAAAATTGCTCTGCTACTTCTCCAACTCTCTCTACATGGCCTTTGCATACGTCACAGGGCATGCTTACAATTGAACTGCTGTTCAGGACCCCAGACAATATGGCTGCTTCCCACCATCACAAAAAAACTGTAAATTAATTAATTTATTGTTTAATACATGCAATCTGAATAAAGCAGATTAGGAAAGAATATGTTTCAGTGTATATTTTAATCAGTAGGAAAAAAAGAAAAAACTAATACAAACTATTTCTATTAATTCTCCCTACCTTTCCTCTATTATAAATGAAAGGCTAAAGAATAATATATCCTCAGTTCTAAATCATACAAGTCCTTCTACGCAGACCCTTTTTGTCCTTTTGTACTCTTCGTATATCCTATTAAATTTATTTGTGCAAACCTTTGTGAACACCGATCGAGACAAAAGTGATGGCTTCTTTTGTAATCTCAATAATTCATCCTAACCTTGAATGCAAACTCATAATTCATCTCTAGAATTATGTTATCATTTAATGAGTATGTTGATTTATACATAAAAACTTTCTAAACATTTATAATCTGAAAATGTCATTGAACTTCAGGACGATGTTCACTGTTCCTCTGGGATTTATAAATATTACAGAAATTTAATGAGCAACTTTGATTCAATTGTTGCATAGGAAAAAAAAAACAATTGTCCTTGAAAAATTGGCGTAGAAGATTAAGGCTTAAAGCTAATTGTGCCGCTAAATAACATGCAATAATAGCATACAGTTATAGAAAATGAAACAAATATTTAAACAATTTTAGTAAAGAGGAAACTACAGAAAAGCAGGTTGAAGTTTGTTTTTTTTCTAGCTAAAAGGGTTTTCCTATACTTAGTTACTGAGGATAGGTCATCAATAGTTGATCCTTGGATGTCAACCGTTCATGACCACCGACTATCAGCTGTTTGCTGGGCCCGCTGTCAGTGCAAACAGAGCCAGAAACAGATAGCTCTGTCCAAATTACAGCGATCTAGGTCGATAATGTAGACACACTACATATTGAATTCAATAGAAGCTGTGTGTCACGTATCAGTCAGCACATGGTTAATTATTTGCCAGCACACCTAGTTTCTGTAGGTTCTATTCAGACTAGCCAGGGTTAACAGCTCCTGTGCTTTCTAGTCTAGGTTAATTAGTCCTGCTAAAGTCTGAGAGGTGTGGCTGGTGATTGACATTTCTGTTAGCCAATCGGCTTTTCCCTCCTCCCTATTAGATCAAGCTTCTGCTGCCTGGGAGTTGCTGATTAATTTTCAGTGCTCCCTGAGCACTCAGCCTGCTTAGAACTTCTGTCTGGCTGGCTCTGGTACTTTGGTTTGTTCCCTGTTTGTGTCTATTGTTTGTCTGTACTTGTTCTGTTTATTTCCATGTACTGTACCCTGTGTGTTCAGGGCTCCCTGGTAGGGATTTGTAGTGGCCCAGGGACGAGTGTGGGTCCGCACCCGTTGAAAGCAATCGGCCTGCCGATTAAGCAGGGCTCCCTCCCGGGGTAGGGGTTTGCAGGGAAAGGATTTCCCTTTGTTTATTCTGCATCTACGTTGCATGGTCAAGATATACAGGCCCTTACCCTCCTGCAGAGGTTCTCTCTGTCTGTTCTGCATCTAGCCACCTGTACTAGCGCTTTCCCGCATCCGTCTTGGCTGCCCCCCATACCCTGTTCATGTTGGCAGTTCAGGACGAACGTGACACTGTGGTTGCATTACCACCCAGGCTGCTGCAATTTGGACAGAACTGTGTGACTCTGGCTCTGTGCACACTAAGGGCTGCCTCAGATGGCCGTAGGCACAACTACACTCACCAGTACATAGCGTAGTTGTGCATGAACAAGGTTTTTTTTTACCTCGCCGGCCATTCAAACACTGCGCCATAGCACAAGAGTTTAAAAAAAAATAGCGGGAAGATAGGCCCAGTTCTAACTTTTCTCGCCTGTATAATTATTATATACGTATATGGAGAACAGAGGTCTTACGAGCCCCCTAAGGCTCCAGGGCCCTGGTAAAACCAGATCCTCTGCATACCCTATAGTTACACCCCTGTTCTGTATGTAACGTTCAGACCCCTTGTAGTTCCATGGTACTTCCATGGAACTCCAGGGGTATGAATGTTACATACAGAATATGAAGTGTTTAGACATGGACATTATACATGAAGAAGGCCTTATGAGAGTATTCATGAGGACTTGCTCCTCTATAAACCATATAATGTTGTATAACCATATAATGTAGTATCTTGGTGTGCATGTAGTACCCCACAGACAGATAGATTAAGAGTTGGAGCACATATTGCTGTAAGTAAAGCAGTCCTTAGTTGTCTGCTAAAATTAGTGGCACATTTTCTTTAACTTGGCACACAGCTTCAGAGTGTTGCAACACAGTTTCAACAGTTGGTAATGCTTTCCTTAGAACTCGACAACACAATCTCAACTTTTAGTTGTGGTAGGAAAAAGTCACAGTCTCTTTAAATACTCAGCAGGCTTGATATAGCTTCAGATTTTTCACTGAGGCAGTCACGTGGTCTATAACTACAACTTAAAGCCCTTCACAGTATAGACAACGTGAAAAATACAAACTTTTATTTACCAATAGTTACAACTGTGGGCTAACAAAGACACACTCATATATATCCTAGTGGCGGGAAACACTCTATAGAAAGTATTGACTGTACCACAGGGGTGTATTGTGACAGTCTTTTTAGGGCTTTCTGCACCACCAAAACTTAATATCAAAGATCTCTTAGGCTTCGTTCACACGTATCAGTGTGGCCACTAAATGATAGACCCATAGTGCCCTAATGAGATGAAGGTAAGGGCTTCCAAATCGGTGTCTGAGAAGGACTCCCTTGGCAGAAGGAAAAGCTCATTTATCTTCTAGATCTACGGGCATTTAGACAAAATCAACAAACATAGGTATTTGCCTCATAAAAATAAATGAGGCTAAATGCTTTTTCAGACAATGGTGGAGTGGTTAACAGTTGATGTGAATAGCTCTTCTGGAGCCAATTGACAAACTGATGCATAAAGATGCAGAATTGTTAGAAGGCTATCTAAATCTTAGTATAGTGGTAGAGCCCAACAGATCGTGTATAGATTCTGTGGTTCATAGTTTATTGACTGTTCTGATATAAAGATACCCAATAGACAACTATCAGCGGTTCAAAGTTGTATATTGGGTATCGAACCGTTAGAACTGTTAATAACTTTGAACGACTGATAGTTGTATATTGGGTATCTTAATATCAGAACAGTCAATGCCCTAAATTCCTTGCTGACTTTTTTCCCTTGCATGTCGATAGAGTTTTCAAAACCCCATTCTCATAAATAGTAACATAGTATGTTAGGCTGAAAAAAGACATGTTCATCCAGTTCAGCCTATTAGGCTGGGTTCACACAGGGCGGATTTACCGCGGTTTTCTTGCGATTTTTTTTTTTTCCGTTGCGGATTTGCCGCAACTAAACCGCAATTGTGGCAAATCCGCACCTGAGGTCACAATTGTGCTGCGGTTTTGTAATGACAGACGCGTTTAGAAGTGCAGATTTTTGTGCGGAATTTAGGTGCAGATTTTGACTGGGCTCAAAAAGAAAACTGTTTCCTGTAGTAATGTCATCATCCCTGCCCACTGTTGTCCCTTCTAGGAAGAGGAAAGGCCCTGTTGCCATTTTGTGTTGGTCTTTGTTCCAGCTAGACAGCATGGAAAGAGCTCGCACCCTACGCCTGAGGAGGTGTTACCGCAGGAAACTCCTGCTGCTTGTTGTCCTGATGGAGAATCAGAAGCCAAAAAAGGTGAGCTATTTTATTCTAATTATGTGTGCTTCACTGGCTTAAGTAGAAATAATTGGCGCAAATGTTTGTTGTCATGGAATGCAATTAGGCCCGATTAGGGACTAATCTCTTTTTGCCAATTTCCCCTTGCAGACTGACTGAAGACCCCGGCGTTACTGGGTCCATCCTCTCCTGTGCGAACGTGGGACAAAGGGGCATTCTGCCAGTTTATTCCAGGATTTGAAAAAGTAAGCCTACTATAGCACGTAATGACGGTTGACGTTGCACAGACAATTGTTTTTAAAATTTGCTCTCTCTCTCACTCTCTGTAGTCATACTGAGAAGTTCGTGCAATTTTGCCGTCTGCCCATGGAGGCCTTCGATCGTCTCCTGGAGCTGGTCCGCCCAAAAATAACGTATCAGGACACTCTGATGGGTCAAGCGATCACTGCAGAGGAAAGGCTGCTCATCACCCTTCGGTATGTAATTATTTTTTTATCATTGTTCGCTGGTCCCTAAATTATTTTAAAAGTGTGTGTTTAGGTGCGTCCATAGGTACGTGTACAGCTGTGCATCATGTTATAGTCAGTGGATCCCTATACGGTGTTTGCGTTCTTTTTTTTTAACCCCGTCAAACGTTGCCTTTTCACTGAACACTCAGATATTTCTTTCACAGTGTTTAATGAAAATGTGACACCATAAATTATATAGAGAGGCGACTCTCTATTGCCACGGCAGTGGCACAGGATGGCAATGTCACCACATAGAATACAAAGGAGCAGACTCTACTGGCAACGCTCCCCTAGACGTCCATTGTTTGCGGGCAATTCACTTTATACAGCCAACACACTAGCTGGCCTTGAGCTTGAGGCTGCCTGCAGACGTCCGGGTCGGATCCAGGTGCGAGAATTCTCGCAGCGGGACCTGACCCGAGCGCCTGCAGAGTGCTCCTAGGACTCACCTGCTTCCGCAGTTCCTGCTCTTTCATGTGTGTCTGGGTAAGTCCGCAGAGCACTCTGCAGGCGGTTGGGTCCCGCTGAGACAATGGCCCGGCTTTCGGCGTTACATTCCCAATGTTGATCCAGAGGAAGGCAGAAAAAAACCCAATGAGGTAGAAGCCAATCATCCCAATTTAAGAAAAAAATTGCTACCCAACTCCAATCTGGCAATCAGAATAATCCCTTGATCAACAACCCTTCTGAAGCAATCAGTGATATAACATATAATATTGTATCACGCAAGAAAGGTATCCAGACCCCTCTTGTACTCTTTTATCGAGTTTTCCATCACCCCGTCCTCAGCCAGAGAGTTCCATAGTCTCACTTCTCTTACAGTAAAGAACCCGCTTCTATGTCGGTGCAGAAACCTTCTTTCCTGGAACCGTAGAAGACCCCCCCCCCCCCCCCAGTCATAGTCCTGTAACAATACAATATCATAGTTTTATAGCGCAGGATCAGCACCACAAACCTGCAGTAAATTGTTGCTTGTTTCAAACTTACGCTTCTTTCAGACAAACATATTTTTATATGTACATACTGTATTATAGATCTGTCATCTAAACTTATTACATAAAATTGCATGAGTAAGTCATCAGTATTTCATCTGTATTTGCCTTTGTATTTGATTTAACTGGTTTTAACTTGGCAAAAACATATCCATTTTGCCCAATAGAAAATAATACCAATGAACACAAACACAGATGCAAATACAGATGAAATACTGATAAAATATGGATGCAATACTGATGCCTTCGTATTTTAATCACTTTACACAGATTATAATTGGTGTATTGTTCATCAGAAATGGACAAAAGCAGCTCATGCTGTATATTTTCAACACAGCTGTGTAAATAAGCCTATAGGTTTTTATTAGCTCCAAATTGATGTGACAAATGCGCAGAAAAGGAATACGTCTTGAAGTTATTCAACTAACTGACCATTTCAATGGCGAGAGCACCTGCTGCATGTTTTTTTGTACACCCAATTGCGCTGAACTTGCATGGGCAAAAAATACAATAAAAACCGCTGTTCGCACCAAAAATGTAACACCAGATGCATAAAAATGCTGCGCAAATACGCACGTAAATATGCATACACTCATGTGACACAAGCCTAACAGTAGCTATGTGACTGCTGCTTATTTCCTATTCTTTTTTTATAGTTCATTAATTGTACTTTATAGTAGATAATATATTAATATTTATTAGAGATGAGCGAGCACCAAAATGCTCGGGTGCTCGTTACTCGGGACGAATTTATTGCGATGCTCGAGGGTTCGTTTCGAGTAACGAACCCCATTGAAGTCAATGGGCGACCCGAGCATTTTTGTATTTCGCCGATGCTCGCTAAGGTTTTCATGTGTGAAAATCTGGGCAATTCAAGAAAGTGATGGGAACGACACAGCAACGGATAGGGCAGGCGAGGGGCTACATGTTGGGCTGCATCTCAAGTTCACAGTTCCCACTATTAAGCCACAATACCGGCAAGAGTGGGCCCCCCCCCCCCCTCCCAACAACTTTTACTTCTGAAAAGCCCTCATTAGCATGGCATACCTTAGCTAAGCACCACACTACCTCCAACAAAGCAGAATTACTGCCTGCATGACACTCCGCTGCCACTTCTCCTGGGTTACAAGCTACCAAATCCCCCCCCCCCCACGACCCAGTGTCCACAGCGCACACCAAACTGTCCCTGCCCAGCCTTCAGCTGCCCTCATGCCACGCCACCCTCATGTCTATTTATAAGTGCGTCTGCCAGAGGCAAAGCAGGCACACACTGCAGAGGGTTGGCATGGCTAGGCAGCGACCCCCCCCCCATAAAATGTCCACAATGCTGTACAGAAGCAATGAGAAATCCAATCCTGTGCCACCTCCATCTGGAGCTGCACACGTGGGCATAGCAATGGGGAACCTATGTGCCACACACTATTCATTCTGTCAAGGTGTCTGCATGCCCCAGTCAGACCGTGGTTTTTTATAAATAGTCACAGGCAGGTACAACTCCACAATGGGAATTCCGTGTGCACCCACAGCATGGGTGGCTCCCTGGAACCCACCCGCTGTACATAAATGTATCCCATTGCATTGCCCATCACAGCTGAGGTAATGTCGTGGTTAATGCAGGTGGGCTTCGGCCCACACTGCATGCCCCAGTCTGACTGGGGTTCTTTACAAGTGGACAGATGTAGGTTAAACTCCGTGTGCACCTACAGCATGGGTGGCTCCCTGGAACCCACCGGTGGTACATAAATATATCCCATTGCATTGCCCAACACAGCTGAGGTAACGTCAGATACAATACAGGTGGGCTTCGGCCCACACTGCATGTCCCAGTCTGACTGGGGTTCTTTACAAGTGGGCAGATGTAGGTTAAACTCTGTGTGCACCTACAGCATGGGTGGGTGCCAGGAAGCCACCGGCGGTACATAAATATATCCCATTGCATTGCCCAACACAGCTGAGGTAATGTCGTGCTTAATGCAGGTGGGCTTCGGCCCACACTGCATGCCCCAGTCTGACTGGGGTTCTTTACAAGTGGACAGATGTAGGTTAAACTACGTGTGCACCTACAGCATGGGTGGGTGCCAGGAAGCCACCGGCGGTACATAAATATATCCCATTGCATTGCCCAACACAGCTGAGGTAACGTCAGATACAATACAGGTGGGCTTCGGCCCACACTGCATGCCCCAGTCTGACTGGGGTTCTTTACAAGTGGACAGATGTAGGTTAAACTCCGTGTGCACCTACAGCATGGTTGGCTCCCTGGAACCCACCGGTGGTACATAAATATATCCCATTGCAGTGCCCTACTCAGCAGAGCTAACGTCAGATACAATACAGGTGGGCTTCGGCCCACACTGCATGCCCCAGTCAGACTGGGGTTCTTTAGAAGTGGACAGATGTAGGTTAAACTCCGTGTGCACCTACAGCATGGGTGGGTGCCAGGAAGCCACCGGCGGTACATAAATATATCCCATTGCATTGCCCAACACAGCTGAGGTAACGTCAGATACAATACAGGTGGGCTTCGGCCCACACTGCATGCCCCAGTCAGACTGGGGTTCTTTAGAAGTGGACAGATGTAGGTTAAACTCTGTGTGCACCTACAGCATGGTTGGCTCCCTGGAACCCACCGGTGGTACATAAATATATCCCATTGCAGTGCCCTACTCAGCAGAGCTAACGTCAGATACAATACAGGTGGGCTTCGGCCCACACTGCATGCCCCAGTCAGACTGGCAATATGTACCTTAACAGTAACCTCGTTGGTGGTGATGTGGTGGTGACTGCGGACCTAGTAGCGCGGTTTTATGTAGTTGGTTTTCGGAATGTGGCCATGATTAAGTGGTCCGTGGCGGGGGGATGGTGGTGGTGCTCTCTTGTTGTGTCGTTAAAGGTGAAATTCTTGGACTGCCACCAGACGGACCAATGCAAAGGTATTTGGCAAGAATGTTTTCATTGTTGGAGGAGGAGGGGGATGTTTTGGAGGCACTATGTGTCCTCTCCACGTGTCCGTGGTTATATGCACCTTAACAGTAACAGCGTTGGTAGGAAATGGCCTCGCCGCCATCATGTCTTTGTGAAGCCTCTGTTTCCACACCCCAGTGACATACCATTAGCTGCGGTATAGGCAGAGCCCAGAATTATTAACATTTCAGCGGTAGTATTAGGGACAGGCCCCACTAACATATCACTAGCAGCAGTATAGGGGGAGCGCAGTCTTAGTTCCATTTCAGTAATAGTAGCACTCAAGACAAGCCCCAGTAACAATTCCCATTGCAGCAGTTTAGGGAGATAACAGTCTCTTTCACATTTCAGTAGCTGCAGTATAGACAAGGCCCCAGTTACATTTATGTAGCAAAAGTGTAGGCCAACCCCACACACCTTTCTGTACCATGAGTGCAGGCGAAGAACATAGAAATTACAATGATTACACTGTAAGTGAGGGCCCCAAAAAATTGGTGTAGCAACAGTACTAATGTACCTCAGAAAAAATTGGCCATGCCCAACCAAGATGGCAGGTGAAACCCATTAATCGCTTTGGTTAATGTGGCTTAAGTGGTAACTAGGCCTGGAGGCAGCCCAGTTTAACTAAAAATTGGTTCAAGTTAAAGTTTCAACGCTTGTAAGAGCATTGAAACGTATAAAAATTGTTTGGAAAAATTATATGAGTGAGCCTTGTGGCCCAAAGAAAAATTGCCCGTTCGGCGTGATTACGTGAGGTTTCAGGAGGAGGAGCAGGAGGAGGAGGAGGAATATTATACACAGATTGATGAAGCAGAAATGTCACCGTTTTGGATGGTAATACAGAACGATGCTTCCATCCACGGGTGCAGCCTACGTATTGCTTAGGTATCGCTGCTGTCCGCTGGTGGAGAAGAGAAGTCTGGGGAAATCCAGGCTTTGTTCATCTTGATGAGTGTAAGCCTGTCGGCACTGTTGGTTGACAGGCGTGTACGCTTATCTGTGATGATTCCCCAGCCGCACTAAACACCCTCTCTGACAAGACGCTAGCCGCAGGACAAGCAAGCACCTCCAGGGCATACAGCGCGAGTTCAGGCCACGTGTCCGGCTTCGACACCCAGTAGTTGTAGGGGGCAGAGGCGTCACGGAGGACGGTCGTGCGATCGGCTACGTACTCCCTCACCATCCTTTTACAGTGCTCCCGCCGACTCAGCCTTGACTGGGGAGCGGTGACACAGTCTTGGTGGGGAGCCATAAAGCTGTCCAGGGCCTTAAAGAGTGTTGCACTGCCTGTGCTGAACATGCTGCTCGATCTCCGCACCTCCCCTGCTACCTGGCCCTCGGAACTGCGCCTTCTGCCACTAGCGCTGTCGAATGGGAATTTTACCATCAGCTTCTCCGCCAGGGTCCTGTGGTATAGCAACACTCTCGAACCCCTTTCCTCTTTGGGAATGAGAGTGGAAAGGTTTTCCTTATACCGTGGGTCGAGCAGTGTGTACACCCAGTAATCCGTAGTGGCCAGAATGCGTGCAACACGAGGGTCACGAGAAAGGCATCCTAACATGAAGTCAGCCATGTGTGCCAGGGTACCTGTACGCAACACATGGCTGTCTTCACTAGGAAGATCACTTTCAGGATCCTCCTCCTCCTCCTCCTCAGGCCATACACGCTGAAAGGATGACAGGCAAGCAGCATGGGTACCGTCAGCAGTGGGCCAAGCTGTCTCTTCCCCCTCCTCCTCATCCTCCTCATGCTCCTCCTCCTCCTCCTCAACGCGCTGAGATATAGACAGGAGGGTGCTCTGACTATCCAGCGACATACTGTCTTCCCCCACCTCCGTTTCCGAGCGCAAAGCATTTGCCTTTATGCTTTGCAGGGAACTTCTCAAGAGGCATAGCAGAGGAATGGTGACGCTAATGATTGCAGCATTGCCGTTCACCACCTGGGTAGACTCCTCAAACTTTCCAAGGACCTGGCAGATGTCTGCCAACCAGGCCCACTCTTCAGAAAATAATTGAGGAGGCTGACTCCCACTGCGCCGCCCATGTTGGAGTTGGTATTCCACTATAGCTCTACGCTGCTCATAGAGCCTGGCCAACATGTGGAGCGTAGAGTTCCACCGTGTGGGCACGTCGCACAGCAGTCGGTGCACTGGCAGATTAAACCGATGTTGCAGTGTCCGCAGGGTGGCAGCGTCCGTGTGGGACTTGCAGAAATGTGCGCAGAGCCGGCGCACCTTTACGAGCAGGTCTGACAAGCGTGGGTAGCTTTTCAGAAAGCGCTGAACCACCAAATTAAAGACGTGGGCCAGGCATGGCACGTGCGTGAGGCTGCCGAGCTGCAGAACCGCCACCAGGTTACGGCCGTTGTCACACACGACCATGCCCGGTTGGAGGCTCAGCGGCGCAAGCCAGCGGTCGGTCTGCTCTGTTAGACCCCGCAGCAGTTCGTGGGCCGTGTGCCTCTTCTCTCCTAAGCTGAGTAGTTTCAGCACGGCCTGCTGACGCTTGCCCACCGCTGTGCGACCACGCCGCGCGACACCTACTGCTGGCGACGTGCTGCTGCTGACACATCTAGATTGCGAGACAGAGGTTGAGGAGGAGGAGGAGGAGGGTGCTTTAGTGGAGGAAGCATACACCGCCGAACATACCACCACCGAGCTGGGGCCCGCAATTCTGGGGGTGTGTAGGACGTGAGCGGTCCCAGGCTCTGACTCTGTCCCAGCCTCCACTAAATTCACCCAATGTGCCATCAGGGAGATATAGTGGCCCTGCCCGCCTGTGCTTGTCCACGTGTCCGTTGTTAAGTGGACCTTGCCACTAACCGCATTGGTGAGGGCGCGTACAATGTTGCGGGAGACGTGGTCATGCAGGGCTGGGATGGCACATCGGGAAAAGTAGTGGCGACTGGGAACCGAGTAGCGCGGGGCCGCCGCCGCCATCATACTTTTGAAGGACTCCGTTTCCACAACTCTATACGGCAGCATCTCAAGGCTGATAAATTTGGCTATGTGGACGGTTAACGCTTGAGCGTGCGGGTTTGTGGCGGCGTACTTGCGCTTGCGCTCAAACACTTGCGCTAGCGACGGCTGGACGGTGCGGTGCGAGACATTGGTGGATGGGGCCGAGGACAGCGGAGGTGAGGGTGTGGGTGCAGGCCAGGAGACGGTAGTGCCTGTGTCCTGAGAGGGGGGTTGGATCTCAGTGGCAGGTTGGGGCACAGGGGGAGAGGCAGCGGTGCAAACCGGAGGCGGTGAACGGCCTTCGTCCCACCTTGTGGGGTGCTTGGCCATCATATGTCTGCGCATGCTGGTGGTGGTGAGGCTGTTGGTGGTGGCTCCCCGGCTGATCTTGACGCGACAAAGGTTGCACACCACTGTTCGTCGGTCGTCAGGCGTCTCTGTGAAAAACTGCCAGACCTTTGAGCACCTCGGCCTCTGCAGGGTGGCATGGCGCGAGGGTGCGCTTTGGGAAACAGTTGGTGGATTATTCGGTCTGGCCCTGCCTCTACCCCTGGACACCGCACTGCCTCTTGCAACCTGCCCTGCTGCTGCCCTTGCCTCCCCCTCTGAAGACCTGTCCTGAGTAGGCGTTGCACACCAGGTGGGGTCAGTCACCTCATCGTCCTGCTGCTCTTCCTCCGAATCCTCTGTGCGCTCCTCCCTTGGACTTACTGCCCTTACTACTACCTCACCGATAGACAACTGTGTCTCATTGTCATCGTCCTCCTCACCCACTGAAAGGTCTTGAGACAGTTGCCGGAAGTCCCCAGCCTCATCCCCCGGACCCCGGGAACTTTCCAATGGTTGGGCATCAGTGACGATAAACTCCTCTGGTGGGAGAGGAACCACTGCTGCCCAATCTGAGCAGGCGACCGAGAACAGTTCCTGGGAGTCTTCCCGCTCCTGAGCATGTGTCATTGTAGTGGAGTGAGGAGGCTGGGAGGACGGAGGAGCAGCAGCCAGAGGATTCGGATTTGCAGCACTGGACGGCGCCGAACTGTGGGTGGATGATAGCTTGCTCGAAGCACTTTCTGCCATCCACGACAGGACCTGCTCACACTGCTCATTTTCTAATAAAGGTCTCCCGTGTGGACCCATTAATTAGGCGATGAATGTGGGGACGCCAGAAACGTGCCTCTCTCCTAATCGCGCAGCAGTCGGCTGCGATACACCTTGATCAGGAGCTCGGCCTGTGCCCACACCATCACTTGGGCCTACGCGTCCTCGGCCGTGTCCACGTCCTCTAGGCCTACCCCTACCCCTCAGCATGCTGTATTACCAGTGATTTCCCAGCCAGGAAATAAATTGGCGCAAGCCTGCAGGCCAAATAGAATTTTTCCCTTTTTTTTAAAAGGGAAGGCCCACTGACTGTATTCAATCAATTAACAAATGTGTTCTGTGGCCCTGCTGTGTGTCACAGAAGTGCAGTGTTATTAACTGCAGCAGAGCGGTGATTTCGCAGCCAGGAAATAAATTGGCGCAAGCCTGCAGGCCAAATAGAATTTTTCCCTTTTTTTTAAAAGGAAAGGCCCACTGACTATATTCAATCAATTAACAAATGTGTTCTGTGGCCCTGCTGTGTGTCACAGAAGTGCAGTGTTATTAACTGCAGCAGAGCGGTGATTTCCCAGCCAGGAAATAAATTGGCGCAAGCCTGCTGTTAAACTTAGCTGGCTGCGTATGATTTTTTTACGTTCTCCACCCACCACACACGTACCCAGAACGCTGAGGACTGTCAGAGGCAGGCCAAATAGAATTTTTCCCTTTTTTTTTTAAAGGGAAGGCCCACTGACTATATTCAATCAATTAACAAATGTGTTCTGTGGCCCTGCTGTGTGTCACAGAAGTGCAGTGTTATTAACTGCAGCAGAGCGGTGATTTCCCAGCCAGGAAATAAATTGGCGCAAGCCTGCTGTTAAACTTAGCTGGCTGCGTATGATTTTTTTATGTTCTCCACCCACCACACACATACCCAGAACGCTGAGGACTGTCAGAGGCAGGCCAAATAGAATTTTTCCCTTTTTTTTTTAAAGGGAAGGCCCACTGACTATATTCAATCAATAATATATGTCTTCTGGCCCTGCCTACACAATTTTGTCCCTGTAGTATTACTGCAGGGCGCAATGCTCTGCACAGCCGATTTTGAAAAAAAAAAAATGTGCAACACTGCTAACAGCAGCCTGCACAGTAGTGCACATGGTTAAATGTGGCCTTAAGAAGGACTGTTGGGGTTTTTGAAGCCTACACTCACTCCTAACACTCTCCCTGCCTAACCACCACTTCTGTCCCTGTAGTATTACTGCAGGGCGCAATGCTCTGCACGGCCGATTTTGAGAAAAAAAAAAAAAGTGCAACACTGCTAATAGCAGCCTGTACAGTACTGCACACGGTTAAATGTGGCCCTAAGAAGGACCGTTGGGGTTCTTGAAGCCTACAGTCACTCCTAACACTCTCCGTGCCTAACCACCACTTCTGTCCCTGTAGTATTACTGCAGGGCGCAATGCTCTGCATGGACGATTTTGAAAAAAAAAAAATGTGCAACACTGCTAACAGCAGCCTCCACACTACTGCACACGGATAGATGTGGCCCTAAGAAGGACCGTTGGGGTTCTTGAAGCCTACACTCACTCCTAACACTCTCCCTACAGCAGCTCCAACACAATAGCACTTTCCCTCAGCTAACTCACAACGCATCTGAGGCAAGCCGCGGGAGGGGCCGATTTTTATACTCGGGTGACATCTGATCTCCCCAGCCACTCACAGCAGGGGGGGTGGTATAGGGCTGGAACGTCACAGGGGGAAGTTGTAATGCCTTCCCTGTCTTTCAATTGGCCAGAAAAGCGCGCTAACGTCTCAGAGATGAAAGTGAAAGTAACCCGAACATCGCGTGGTGCTCGTTAAGAGTAACGAGCATCCCGAACACCCTAATATTCGCCCGAGCATCAAGCTCGGATGAGTACGTTCGCTCATCTCTAATATTTATGTCTCATTGTTAAAAGTGAAAATCTATATTCATGTTAAATGATGTAACATGTTTTGTAACAAACAAGATGTATTAGAATGTGCTCATTCCACATCTATAATCTATTGTAGCATCTTGTACAATTAATTGAAGGCACTGATTAATTATGCTTCTACCTTAGGTCAACAAAAGTAATTAAATTGCGTACTTACATAAGAAAATCAATTGTTGGCAGTGGAAAAAATGGGAAATTATTTCAGATTTTTCATTATTATCAACTATGAATTTATAAATAATTTGAAAGGCTAAGAAATATCACATTTGTATATTGCCCCCTCTTATTATCTAGGAATATATTTAGACACAGCGTCTGCTTCGAAAATGGGAAATTCAGCATAAAATTATTAAATTAAAGAAAGCTAATCTCCTTTCAAATTCATGCTATAAATAAGACACAAAAAATATTTTGTTTTAAAGGCATTGCGTATTATTAGATGCCAGACCGTGCCAGATCATTAGATGCTAGATCAGTTAACCCTTAAAACTGACAAATTCTTGATGATGAGACTTCACTGCAGACAATACCCATGCAGGCTATGATGATTAACTAAGAATCTACTTGCAATTAATTTGCCCTTCTATATGCCAATGAGCACTTAGGGTGCATTCACATGAGCGTGTGCTGATGCGTACATAGGTGAATGCAGGTTCACATGTGAATGCAGGTCCATGCAGCATTGCTTTGAAAGCAATGATCTGCCAGCAACCCCTGCAGTGATTTTCAGGGAAGGGCTTTAAATATAAGCCCTTCCCTAAAAAAATCATTTTTCTCTGGTGTAAAAAATATACATTCACCTCTCCGCCACTGCTGGGTCTCAGGCACGTCTAGCCGCTTGGGTCCCGTCACTGTAATAAAGTTCTTTCAGCAGGAGGGGATTTAAAATCCCTGCCTGCTGAAAGGGCTGCGTCTCATTGGCTAAGCGCTCAGCCAACCACAGGCAGTGCTCAGCCATTCATTGAATGACAGCTGAGCGCTGCCTGCGATTGGTCACAGTGCTATGACCAATCACAGGCAACGCTCAGCTGTCATTCAATGAATGGCTGAACTCTGTCTGAGATCGGGTGAGCGTTCAGCCAATGAGACGCAGCCCTTTCAGCAGACAGGTACTTTAAATCCCCACCTGTTGAAAGAACTTCATTACAGTGACGGGACCCAAGTGGCTAGACACGCCTCAGCCCAGGCAGCAGCGGAAAGGTGAGTATATATATTATTTTATTTTTTACACCAGATAGGAATGATTTTCAGGGAAGGGCTTATATTTAAAGCCCTTCCCCAAAAATCACGGCATTGGCAGCCCCATTGAAATCAATCAGATCCTCTGCCACAGCTGTAACTCCCTGGGGAATATTGACACGCACCACAGACCTATACGGTGCATGCATGTCCTATTTTATTACAGGTGTGTGCGTTTGCATGCCTGTACAACACGGACCTATGAACACATCATAAGAAACCAATGGTTCTATTAGACATGTGGTTATGTGCGCACTTATGTACACACATAAACACGCTCATCTGAATGCACCCTAAAGGACTGCAGTCTGTTTTTAACCAACTGTTATTGTATTAAAAGTAAGCAATATGTATATTCTTGAAACTTTTATTTCTTTTTTGTTGACTACAATTCTATCTTGCATTATGTTTGCACTGTTGCAGTAACCATATTGTATACACATATACAAAAAACTTTTAGACCTCATAGATATAGAAAAACTCAGGACAGTAAAGAGTGGAAGCAGGTAATAATAATAATAAGCTTTATTTGTATAGTGCCTACATATTCCGCAGCGCCTACATAGACAGGGGGGATACAGAAAGATAATACAAACATTACAGAACCACGGTTATATAGTAATCAGTTGATGGAAACAATAGGGGTGAGGGTCCTGCTCCAACGAGCTTACATACTACGAATAGTGGAGTGATACAGAAGGTAAAGGGGCTGGAGATGTGCATGGTAAGGCGAGGTGGAGAGTGAACGATGTTATACACATAGACAATGGTCAGACATTTAGCCGTGACACGGCAGAAACAGTATGACTGCAGGAGCAGTTTATGGTGGCTAGCAGGGATTGCAGTCAGTAGGTCAGGGAGCATGTTATCAGGCGGCGATACAGAGGAGTTTGGTTTAGGGATGTGGTATGCCTCCCTGAAGAGGTGCGTTTTTAGAGCAGGTATGAAAATGGAGGGAGACTGAACTCCGTATTCATGTAATATAGGTTTACACAGCATGTTGCACTATGCTCACCCTTTCTGTACTATGAATTCCAAAATACATATTACAACGTTATCTTCATCTGGTCAGTAAATAGTATTTACAGTTTAGCTCAAAGGTTCTCGGGTGCTCAGGCTGACCGTGAGTCAAATGGCTTAAATAGCAAACACAACGGAGAGAAGATGGCTCCTTAAAAACCCTTATTTTATTCCAAAATATCCATAAAATTACCGTGTAACACCATGTCTACTTTGTTCTTTCTGTACTATGCTTCAGGCTTAATTGCTAAAAATGGCATTCAGACGAAAGCCTGGACAAAAAGGTAGACTTTTATTAGTCAAACGGACACCACATTGGTCTGCATTTGACCAGGTTTCTGTTCCTTTCCTGCATTTTTGCCAAACCAAATAATATATACAGTAATTTTTTATGCTGTTGTGTCCAGCAAAAATGCCGGAAAGGAACAGAAATCTAATTAAATGGAGACCAAAGCTTGTCCCTTTCGTTTGCATGTAGTTTTGTTGATTCAAATAGAACCATAAGGCAGAAAAGGTGAACATAGCACAAACACTATTATTCAACCCCTTCTTGACAAGCGTCTTTAATACTTAGTAGAGCCCCCTTTAGCTGTTATGACCTGCTGCAAATGTGTTGCATAGCCAGACACCAGCTTGTCTGAGGAATCTTAGCCTATTACCCACGGGCAATGACCTCCAGTTCACTAATATTCCTTTTTTCGATTCTGCAATCGCCTTCTTCAAATCCCACCAAAAATTTTGGCAAATAAACATAATTTGCAACAAGGGTTGAATAATATTGATTGCAAATGTAGTTAAAGAAAATCTATCAGCTACTTTGAGCCCTAAAAATGAAGCTTATAGACTCAAAGGAGCTCACCATCTGAATCCAGGGATGTAAGTTTTAAACTTACCTTGACCGTCGCTAGCATTGAAAACCACCATTTCAATGCATTGAGTAAGCTTAGAATGGGTGGACTACTTAACACACCGCTCTATGGTTTCAGTGCTGATACCATGGAATGGCGGAGTTTCTTGCATCAAGAGCACAAATTCTAAGTTACTCTTCACAGTTTAGATCTGTGAACCTTTCATATGCCTGAACACATTTTGAACCAATGACTGTCTTCTGATAAGTATTAAAGCTATCATATGCATTGTTAATGGAAACTATAATGCCTCTGTATGCAATTTATTAATGTGAAATGAATTGGTATTAATGATCTGGAATCATTGCTTATATTAACTATTACATTCATGTGCAAGTCCTTAATGTATCTAACCAGCAAATATTGTGGCATGTAGCAGGTCAATGCAGAAGCAGCTATGTTCAAGAAATTCTGTTATTGCTCAGAAGAAATGAGGAAGAAATGACATTGACCATTAAATAACTATTGGTGTCAGACAAGTTAATTTGAGTATTTCACAAACTGCTGATCTCCTGGGATATACACACATGCCAGTCTTTAGCATTTACAGAGAATAGTTCACTAAGCAGTAAACATACAGTAAACACCAGATCTGTGAGTGGAAATAGAGTACAGCCAGGAGGACGCTCAAGCCAAAGTGACAGTGACATACATAACCATGCATTACAACAACAGAAATGCATTTTTGATACATAGCATGTTGAATCTTATGTGCATTAGCTACAGTAGCAGAAGACAGGTTCAACAAAACATGGGCATTTGAAGGTTGGAAAGATGTTACTTGGTCTGAAGAATCTCAATGTCTCTGGCAACATGCAAATGGCAACATCAGGTAAATCACAGAAATCCATGGCTAGTAATGGCAAATTAATGATGACAAGTTATAGGCTGTTTTCATTAGGATAGTACACTCTTTTTAAGAAAAAAAAATCAAGCTCCTAGAAGAAGTTGTCGTTTTGCTGCAAAACTCGGCACGCAGTTACATCTTAGGCAGATATGCAAATGATTAGAGTTGTGGAGTGATTAGATGAACGATCTTGTGACCTGAGGCCCTAAGAGTGGTTCCACTCCTTGCCTATAAAGAGGCTCTCAGAGGCTACTTGTGTGTTGTAGACTTCTTTTTCCACTTGTGTAGAGCTTGCTGACCACTAGACGCCTGTACAACACAAAGAGATTTCACCCAGTTAGCAGAGTTTGAAAGGGGATGAATTATTAAAATGCGAGAAGCTTGATGGTTGTATCGATCAATTGCCCTCCACCTGGGCTATGCCGACCAGACTGATAGAAGGTGTTAGGACCAGTGGATGTGTGTAGCCATGCACCAATGGAAACTGTTTTCCGAATACCCTTGACAGACCACCAGTAAAGAGGAATGTCTGATCATCTGACAAGCAGGAGGAGCTACAACTGTTTTGTTGACCCCTATCAAAAGACAGGTCCCTTGTCTGTCAAAACTATTTGCAGGCTCTTGGCTGGAGAACATTTTGTCTCACAGCGCCCATTACATGAACTGCCTTTGACACCCACCCACCTTTGCCTCCGTTTTCCAGCGGTGTTATGAATGATGAAACTGGACTGCTACGGAGTGGAACTGAGTTGTCTTCAGTGACAAATCCAGGTTTAGTTTGTGCACTGACAACTTATCTGGAGACCTAGGGGTGAACGCCTCAATCCTGAATTTGCTGTGGAGCAACACTGCCCCTGCTGCTAGTTTGATGGTCTGAGGGTCCATCTCATACAACAGTCGGTCATCCCTAGTAGTGGTAGGAGGGACAATGACAGCTCAACAATATGTTCAGGACATCCTGCAGCCACACATGTTCCTCTCATGGCAAGGCTTTCAAGAGGCACACAAGGATGTTACAGGAATGCCTCTACAAAATTGCCATACATCTGTGACCTGCTTAAGGGTGCCCACCCACCAGCATTTTTTTACTGCGAAATTCGCAGCGTGTTTTTTTTCCTGCAGGGGTCTTTGGGCTATGGGACATGCAAAGCTAAAATCGCGATCGTGCAAAATCGCGATATCGCGGTAAATCGCGATTTTGCGCGATCGCGATTTTTACATTACAAGTCCCATAGACCCCCTGCAGAAAAAAAAACCTGCGAATTTCGCAGTGAAAAAAAACGCCAGTGGGTGGGCGCCCTTATTGTCAGATTTATTGACAATAAACATGTATGAGATTATCTGGGATGCCAACTTCAACAGCCTTCAAGTTTGCACAATCTAGAGGCTCAGTTACAGCAAATGTGGACCGATATACCGCAGGATACTATATGGAACCTGTATGCCTCCATGCCTGCCCGTATCACATCTTATATCCAAGATAGATGTGGTACAAAAGAGTACTAGAGCCTACATGCCTGCCTAAAATCACATCTTGTATCCAAGCTAAAGGTGGTACAACAGGGTACTAGAGCCTACATGCCCGCCTGAATCACATCTTGTATCCAAGCTAGAGGTAGCACAACAGGATACTAGAGCCTCCCTTCCAGTGTTCAGTTTTCTGCAATTAATTATCCTTCTGCTCTGATGTTGTGATCCCTTACTTATACCATTGTTACAATCACACATAGAAAGTTTCATTAGATTCCAACAACTCCTTCTAGGTGCTTGATTTTTGTCAATGAGTGTATTTAAAAATGTGTCAATTTAGCTTGCTTTCACTAACCATGACAGTGCGTGTTGTACTTCAATAACCTACAAGTCATTAAATATCATTTCACTGAAGCACCTTTGAAATGTGGTGAAGTGAGCGATTAGCAGCATGAAGATGCCACTGCCTCTTCTGCAGCAAGTATATAATGCTGTAATGTCAACGTGGAGCAGAGGATCTAAAAAATGTTCCTATCTCCTTGCTGCGTCTATTAAATAAGAATTCATGGGGTAAATAGGATCTTAACAAGTAATACTGGTGATCAAAGATTTTTTGCAGGTCTATCAGATTGATTTACACAAATAATATAAGAACTATATTATGCTGTTTGGACTTGAGATCATAATTGTACATATGGGCATCCAACAATCCTTACAAAATAACACAAATAATTAAAACTTGTTAACTGTAACTGCATTGCATGATTTTCATGAACAATTATCTAGTTGACCTAGATAAAGATTATGCAGCCAACAGTGTTGTTATTATGCCATCTTGTGGTTAAAGCTGAGAAATAACCAATACCTTGGTTATCCCAACCAGAAAAATACAAGATCTTGTAATTCTAAATGAGAAACATATCGCAGCTTTCTACCATCCATGCTGGACTGTCCATATGACATTTCCAGCAAATGCCAGAGGTGTTGGTGTAAAGTAGGGTAGTCAGCTCACACTATCCACATCCTGCACATCAAGCCTTCCTCTCTCTTCACTTGCTCTCTCATTCTCCTCTCACAAGACCCTGGAAGAGCAAGACTGTTGCATGGATGGCTACAAGACTGACTAATGGCTGAAGCATTTATAATAAAATTCACTGGAAATAAGAGGCCATAGCTTGAGGAACAACTGCATGTTAATGTCCCAGCTCCATCAAACTTTACAGTAGGCATTGTGCATTACGGTAGGTACCTTTCTCAAGACATTCGCCAAACCTAAATTCATCCATCAGAGTGTCAGACAGTGAAATGTGACTCATCACTTCAGAGAAGCTGATAACATGCAGCTGCTTCAACCACTGAAAATAATTTCATGAGGCTCCTGACGCTCAATTCTTGTGCTGATGTCACAGCAGTCCAGGCAAGTTGGATGACTGTAGTGAGTGACACAATAAAGAATAGGCTAGTTTTACCAAATATTGGTGGTGGATCTGCCCTCATATGTCAGAGACACATCGGAGGTTTTGATGCAGTACTTTAATTAAAACTTGTACATAAGCCCTATAGAGCAATATGGACATCAAAGAGTGGGATCCTGCTTGGTACCCCTCTATATTAGCCAAAGTTGAGAGTCCCTGCTAATAGTGGTTCCCTCTTTGAAGGACTTAGTTGTCTGGGTGCCATATAATATCACATTTCTACTGTAACAATCACTGTAGGTCAGGAATAAAACAGTTCATTGCTGCCCTTAGGTATAACAGCTGATCACTGTGCATTCAACTGCTGGACCCATGGTCAAGCCTGAAGTCTATACATCATCATATCTGTAGATTTTATGGGTTAGGCTTGGACCTAGATATGATATTGGTCATGATGGATGTTGAGTCAATATATACAAGACACAGTGACAGTCTCACAGCAATTCGCTTCTTCCTGGGGATGTCTGGCTGGGACAATGATCCATGTTTGTTTATTTTTCCACTTCTTGAGTTTATTTAAACACAATTTTTTTTACATTTAGGGTTTTCATTTACCTTCAGAGATGGTGCCGCGATGGGTGTGGCTTGTGCAGCCTCCTATGCCAATCTCTACCTAGGTTTCTGGGAGAGGGAGGTTCTTGGTGGGGTCATGCTGGCCACTGATAGGGCAGTCCTCTGGCTCAGGTAGATTGATGATTTATTCTTGATTTGGCAGGGGATGGAGGAGAGTTTGTTGGATTTCATTGACTGTCTTAATTAAAATGATTACAACATCAAATTAACAAGTCGACATAGTTATTCATGCGTCAACTTTCTTGATATAATGGTGAAGAGAAATTAGTCTAATGTTATGCAGACAAACGCTTACCGCAAGCTCTCCTCTGTAAATTCCCTGTTATATGCTTCATCTTCACATATTTCATCTACTATCAGGGCCGTCCTAGCTGGACAGTTCCTGAGGATGAGGCTAATTTGCTCAAGTGACTTGAAATTTGAGTCCCAATCAAGAGACCTGTTAAATAGATTTTAAAAACGGGGATATAGTCCCAAAAATATACGGAGGGGTTACTGAAGAGCTGAAAATACCACCAGATCTGAGCTGTTATATACTAATAGGGAGCCCAAACCAGCTGTTAACTGTCTTCACTTTATTTCAATTATAACGACATATGGTCTGCAATGCGATTAGCACTGCAGAAACACTGGCATATTTTGCACTCTGACCCGATTCTTGCACAGTTTTTCATTTTACTTTCTCTTTTATAGTGTCCTGTTTCTGTTTGTATATTCAGAAAAGAATGTGGATTTACATGTCCCTGTCACGTCTGTCTCCTGAGACCTGTGGTTCTACAGGTGCTCTGGAGTTCTCCTGCTCAGGTGTTGGGTGCGAGCTGGGTGTGTGTATCTCCAGTTACCCAATCACTCAGGTCAGTACACATAAAGCTGTCTTCCCAGATGTGGGTGTGCTCAGCTTTCTCTGTTCTCATTCTCTCTCTGTGTGTGGTGTGAGCAGATTCTATGTGTGGTGGCTGCAAAAAAGGTTTGTGTTTTGTTTGGTTATGTCGCTTGACTCCTGGTTAGTATAAGGACTAGTGGTATTGTCCGGAGCCGTGACGTGGCCCGCTAGCTTCCATATATTGTTCAGAGTCTCAACAAATACCTGGCATTTATAGCATTAACATCTGCTACTAGTGTTTGTGCATTGCTGCTGTATGGTGTGATTATGCCTCTGAATGTCATCTAATCCTGTCCAGTTGTCCCAGTCGGAGGTGGCATGTGTATGCATCCTAGCCTGGGTCTATGGGTTCCTAGGGCCAGCAAGGGCCCAGATATGAAGACCACTGGGCCACACCCTATATTGAATGATATCCCCACTCAGGTAAGTCCTTGGTCATCTTCCTTTGTAGAAGAAAGGGAGAGATGTTAATCAGTGTTTGTTTCACCTGATGTTCCCTATAGATGGTAACATTTGTGTGGGCCCTTTTTCTCACTTGCCCACACAAATGTAACATAATAACCCCCCCCCCCCAGTTTTAAAAGAGGGGCATTGTGTTAGTGCACATCTGTGTCCCAGGTGTGATTATGCTAATGACATATTATGTTAGTAACACTTCTGTGTTAATGTCAGTCATGGTTTATGTCTGTATTCTGACCTATGTCTGATCCACCCGTACGCTAGTTGTCAACCCTGTTCTTGTTCTGTTTGTCTACCCATTCGTTGGTGGGCGGATGCCCAATCTGTATCCTGTCCCCTTTGTCCGTTGGTAGGCAGACGTTAGGACTTTCTTTTGTCTGTTCTGTTCCTGTGTCCAGCCTCCTGGTGCTATTCACAGTATCGTACTGTTCTGTCACTTACTAAGTCAGGTGAGTGTCTTGTGTTTGTACAGTCTTTGGTCATGTCTGTCCGCAAGTCCTGTTCACAGTTTACCTTTTTCTTCAGTTCCCTGTGTGTATATACCTGTGTTTTAGGCCCTCTCCTGCTGTACATCCGGTACTAGGCCCATGTGACGCTGTATTAGCAGGAGATATTTCCATCCTTTCCCTCTGGGCTGTGCACTCTGTGCAGTCTTGCAGACTTTTGTGCCTGAGGCCGGTTGTGTAAGGCGCAGAGGTTCTTGTTAGAGGTATACAATTTGTTACTTCTTCCTATGTGCCATCTTTGCCTTGGTGTCCATGCCTTTTTAAATAAATCCTCTACATGTGCATGGTTAGGAGGAGTTGCTAAAATTTAAGCTTTTTTTTTTGGTTTAAGGGTCCAGTGGCTCCCTTTTTAAAGGGGGGTAGTGTCACATCTGTCTGTTGTACTACAGGTTTTCTGGAGTTTTCCTACTCAGGTGGTGTTCATTGAGCTGGCTGGGTGTGTGTGTCTCCAGTCAGCCAATCACTCCAGTTCAGTACACATAAAGCTGTCTTCCCAGGTGTGGGTGTTTTCAGCTTTCTCTGTTCTCATTCTCTCTCTGCATTGTGTGAGCAAATTATGTGTGTGGTGGCTGCCAGAAAGGTTTGTGTTTTGAGCTTTCTTTGGTTATGTCGCTTGACTCCTGGTTAGTGTAGAGACTAGCGGTATTGCGGGAGCCGTGACGTGACCCGCTAGCTTTCATATTTTGGCCAAAATGTCAACAAATACCTGGCATTTATAGCATTAACATCTGCTACTAGTGTTTGCATATTGGCTGCTGTATAGTGTGATTATGGCTCTGAGTGTCTTCTTACTCTGTTCAGTTGCCCCTGTCGGTGGTGGCATGTGTATGCATCCTAGCCTGGGTGCGTCGGTTCCTAGGGGCAGCAAGGGCCTAGATCCGAAGACTGCTGGGCCACCCCCTATTTGGGGCGATGTCCCTGCTCAGGTAAGTCCTTGGTCATCTTTCTTTGTAGAAGATACGGATAGGTGTTAATCGATGGCTGTTTCACCTGGTGTTTCTTATCTTAGTAATGTTCTTTTGAGCCCGGTGCTCACTTGCGCACGCAAATGTAGCAGTCCCTCTGATGCATGAAGCATTCGCGCTCTGCATCTGTAGACCGGAGGACTGGCAACTTATTTTATGGAATAAAACTGGGATTTTGTTACCCTTTATTTTACTTTTAGATTCTATCTAGTTATTGTATCACTATATTGCATTAAAATGCATCACCATTTTTATTTACACATCAATATCTGTTCTTGATTCACTGTCATTTTTTTAAAAATTATTATTATTCATTATTGGTTTCTTTTTTTCCTTCTCTTACGGAGTTTGCTGTCAAGGCTATATATGCTATATTGTGATTATCTTAATGCTTCTATGTACAGTGTCTTAATATATGGAGTTAGACTGGGATTTTTTTATCCCTCATCTCACTTTTAGATTTAGGCTGGACAAATATCTGTCTGGAATGATTTAGTGATCCTGCACTGAGCAGGGTGTTGGTCCCGATGACCCTGGAGGTCGCTTCCAACTCTACCATTCTGATTCTATGATTTAATTTATTTATTGTATCATTATATTGCGGTAATATGCATCATAGGTTTTATTAACACTTAAATATCTCCACATTATTCACTGCCATGTTTTTATTTAGCATAATTTTTTTCACCTATATTCACACTTAAATGTTTGGGTTTTTTTTTCCGTTTTTTTTTTCTCTGCCTTTTCATACAGAGATCGCTGTTAGGGTGTATTGAGACGAGTGTGTTTATGTGCGCACAATTGTGTGCACAAAACCACATGTCTACTAGAAGAATTGGTTCCCTATGGTGTTTTACAGGCGTGCAAATGCACATACCTGTAAAAGGTAGGATATGCATTCACCATAGGTCCGTGGTGCATGTAAATATTCACCACGGGGAGTCCCCTTGTCACTGAACACTGTGACAGCACATTGCGGGGAGTAAAGAATCCCCTGCTACAGCTGTCACACCTGTGACAGCTATGGCAGAGGATTTCTTCATCTCCGAGGGGCTGAAGAATTTTCCTGTCACAGCTATGACAGCTGTGGCAGACGATCGCGATGTTCTCCCATTGCTTTCAATGGGATTGGCGTTTCTGCACTCCATTGAAAGCAATAGTCTGCCGGCAAGCCCTGCAGGGATTTTTGGGGAAGGGCTTTAAATATAAGCCCTTCCCTGAAAATCATCCCTAGAATGTGTTAAAAATAAATAATACTCACCTCTTCGCAACTGCTGGGGCTCAGGCATGCCCACCTGTGTCTTCTCCCTGAACTGCTCTGAATCTGTTTCAACAGGCGGGAATTTAAAATCCCCGCCTGCTGAAAGGGCTGTATCTGATTGGCTGAGTGCTCAGCCAATCACAGGCAGCACTCAGCCATTCATTGAAGGACAGTTGAGTGCTGCCTGTGATTGGTCATAGCATTCAGCTAATTACAGGCAGCGCTTGGCCATTTATTGAATTCAATGAATGGTCAGTGGCGGAGAGGTGAGTGTATGTATGTATATATATATATATATATATATATATATATATATATATATATATATATATATATATATTATATATATATAATTTCTTTTATTTATTTTTTTTACACAAACCAGGGATGATTTTCAGGGAAGGGCTTATATTGCCGGCAGACCTTTGTTTTTTTTTTAATGGGGCCGCTAGCAGCAGCCACGGCCCCATTGAAGCCAATGGGCATGGACTTGCATTCGCACGTGTTTGTGCACGTCTGTTGGTGCGCAGTTTTGTATGCACCTATGCATGCATATGCACGTTCGTGTGAATGCACCCTAATTATTGTATGCAGTAGTCCATTTTTCATGGCCATGTGTCAGAGTATGACTGCACGCATGGTGGCCCCTTGCTTTCTTCATGTTTTCGTTTTTTTAATTTATTTTTTTATTCAGTTTTTCTTTCTTCTTTTTGGTTAAGTTGTTAGTTCAGTGTACTTAACTTTTCAACTAACTTGGTGGTTTGTAGAAAACTACTGGCAGCTGCATCGCATATGCTAGTAATTTGTATTGGACAGATGCGCAACTCTGAACAACATCTGAGGCATGTGATATTTTTTTTTTGCGCGCCTATTAGAACCATTGGTTTCCTATGAAGTGTTCACATGTCCATATTTTTAGAGTCACAAAATACTTGCACCTGCAAAAGATAGGACATGTGTGCCTATAATGCGCTCTGGTAAGGTCTGGGCTGCACGTAAAGACATTGTGTGGCGTCTGTTAATCTCAGCGGGGAGTCCCCTCATCAATGAACACTGTGACAGCACTGTCACATTGTTCAGTGATGAGGGATCTGCAGCAGAGACAAAAGAATTGCCATTGAATGACAGCTGAGTGCTGCCTCTGATTGGTCACAGCGCTCAGCCAATCAGAAGCAGTGCTTTCTGGAGGCAGGGATTTTTCAATCTCCGGCCACCAGAGTACAGATAAAGACTGACAGAGACGAATAGAAGAGCCGGGCAGCACTTCTAGATGTTAAATTTTTTTTTAACAGCCAGGGATTATTTTCAGGGTAGGGCTTATATTTCAAGCCCCCTCCCCCCCCCCCAAATCATCGCTGCAGGGGTTCCCCTCATCCCATTGCTTTCAATGGGTTGTCAGCACCTGCCCCATTGATAGTATTGGGATAGCATTGCGGTCCTCTGCCACAGCTGTGACAGGGGATTCTTTTATGCCTGCGGGGAGTCCCATCTTAACTGAACACTGTGACAGTGCTAGCACAGTGTTCAGTGATGAAGGGACCTTCGTGGAGCAGCTGTGCCTCTACAAGCACAGCTGCTCCAGTGAGCGGGCATCTGAAACTTTGCCCATTGAAGGCCTGCACACACTATTTTGGACACATGTAAAAAAGAACACAAAGCTTCAGTCATGCACATTTAGCACATCTGTGGAGCCAATTATTTTTTTTTGCGCACACAGGCGCACAAAAAAAAAGCTCGTCTGACTGAGCCCCGAGGCTGCAAATGCCTACTATGTTTTTGGGCTATCTCCCTATTTATTTATTTCTTTGTTCTAAATTAACAAAAAAACCTTAACCTATTAGGCTACAATCCCAGGGAAGCATGATATGTAAGAACAGAAGGCCAGAGAGTATAAATTGTATATTCTTAACTATTCCTGATTTACGCAACTTTACTTGCTTCCCCTCACCCCACAGTAAGTTACTTAATGCCTGAAAATAATTTGTATTGGCCATATAAGCAATTTTGAACAAAGTCTGAGGCTACAAACAGAGAATTTCAATATTCTCCGTGCAAAAGTGTAGTTTCTCTATCTCCTCTACTGCTATAAATGGTGACTGCAGCAGAAATATATGCTCTGCTGACTATCTCTCCCTAGATGCAGAGAATGCTTTGCGTAGCTGTATAACATTCATGCAGCTTCTCTGGTCCCTCTAATACAAATCAGTTTATCTCCTGTGCTGATATACAGTTTTTTACACCTGCAGCAATATATCCTCTGCAGAATGTACAGAGTACATTTTGTATAGGCATATGACATTCATGCAGCTTCTTTCTCTGGTCCCTCCAGTACAACCACGTACCTTCTCTGTTGGTACACATATTCTCTGCAGAATACCTTTCCCGAAGTACAGAGCACATTTTTTGTAGGCATAAAAATGTGATGCAGCTTCTATGTTTCCCCTAAAATGTTCTAGCTTTTTTGTCCTGTTCTCAGATGCTAGAGGGCTGCTGGGAATACAGTGCCTATGTCTATATATGGCCGAGTCATGTGATGCAGACGTTCAATGGAACTGCTGCCCATATGCAAGATGGAGGACACATTTGGTGACATTTTCGAGGTGCCCTAGCTGCTAATTGGCTACACTCAGAGCTCTGCACCAGGTATTTTGGAAAATTTGATTTTCCTGTAATTTCTGCCAATAATCGGGTTGGACTTCACCCGATCCGATTTGGCAAACATCAGAGCTATTTTACTGACTGGCTGCTCATATTAATCCTGACTAGAGATGAGCGAACGTACTCGTCCGAGCTTGATATTCGTGCGAATATTAGGGTGTTCGGGATGCTCGTTACTCTTAACGAGCACCACGCGGTGTTCGGGTTACTTTCACTTTCCTCTCTGAGACGTTAGCGCGCTTTTCTGGCCAATTGAAAGACAGGGAAGGCATTACAACTTCCCCCTGCAACGTTTAAGCCCTATACCACCCCCCTGCTGTGAGTGGCTGGGGAGATAAGGTGTCACCCGAGTATTGAAATCTGCCCTTCCCGCAGCTCGCTACGGATGTATTCTGACATTAGTTCAGGGAAAGTGGTATCGTGTTGGAGCTGCTATAGGGAGAGTGTTAGGTGTATTGTAGGCTTCAAGAACCCCAACGGTCCTTCTAAAGGCCATAAATCGTCTCTATATGCGCTCAGTGGGGCCGGCGGCAGCAGCGCCGACCCCATTGAGAACATATAGAAGACAAATCCTTCTTTTCTGCCACAGCTGTAACAGCTGTAGCAGAGAAGAACGATGTTTGCCCATTGAATTCAATGGAACCAGCAATACAGCAGGTTCCACTGAATGCAATGGGCTGCCGGCGATCGCAGGATGAATGGTCGGGAAGGGGTTAAATATATAACCCCTTCCCTGCAATTCATCCAGAAATGTGATACACTAAAAATATATACCGGCGTATAAGGCGACGGGGCGTATAAGACGACCCCCCAACTGTCACCTTATACGCCGGCAATACAGTGGAGCAAAGAATAAAAAGCATTACTCACTTCTTCAGACGATCTGCGCCGCTCCTGTAGACTGTCACTCCTTCCTGGTGTTCTGCGGTGCTACTGCAGGCTCTTGCTCCCTCCTGGTTCCCGGCAGAGCATTGCTTTCTCTACGAAAGGCTTTAAATCCACGCCTCCAGAAACACACGTGCCTTCAGCCAATCACAGCCAATGACAGTGATGTCATTGAATTGCTTTGATTGGCTGTGTTTCTGGAGGCGGGGATTTCAAGCCTTTCATAGAGAAAGCTTTAGTCCGTGGACCAGGAAGGAGTGACAGTCTGCAGGAGCGGCGCAGATCGTCTGAAGAAGTAAGTAATGCTTTTTATTCTTTGCTCCACTGTATTGCCGGCGTATAAGGTGACAGTTGGGGGGTTGTCTTATACGCCCCGTCGCCTTATACGCCGGTATATATTTTTAGTGTATCACATTTCTGGATGAATTGCAGGGAAGGGGTTATATATTTAACCCCTTCCTGACCATTCATCCTGCGATCGCCGGCAGCCCATTGCATTCAGTGGAACCTGCTGTATTGCTGGTTCCATTGAATTCAATGGGCTAACATCGTTCTTCTCTGCTACAGCTGTTACAGCTGTGCCAGAGGAGAACGATCTTTACGCTGACAGTGCGGGGGGGGGCCCACTCTTGCCGCTATTGTGGCTTAATAGTGGGACCTGTGAACCTGAGATGCAGCCCAACATGTAGCCCCTCGCCTGCCCTGTCCATTGCTGTGTCGTTCCCATCACTTTCTTGAATTGCCCAGATTTTCACACATGAAAACCTTAGCGAGCATCGGCGAAATACAAAAATGCTCCGGTCGCCCATTGACTTCAATGGGGTTCGTTACTCGAAACGAACCCTCGAGCATTGCGAAAATTTCGTGCCGAGTAACGAGCACCCGAGCATTTTGGTGTCCGCTCATCTCTAATCCTGACCGATGACAATATCTGCATAGAATTGGAAAACTCAATGCAGGTGTCTTTGGCCAGATTTGAACCTAGGACTCCAGCACTGCAAGGAAACAGTGCTAACCACTGAAACACCACACCCCTTCTTCATTCTCCTGAAGAGGAAAAAGACGAAAAGAACATACAAACTCCACGAAGATGTTGTCTTTGGTCAGATTTAAAGCCAGGACTCCAGGGTTGCAAGGCAACAGTACAAACCATTAAAACACGTTGCTGCTTTACTTTCTGGAGAAGAATAAGAAGAATAAGAAGATATAAATAGTTAACATACAAACTCCATGCAGATGTTGTCCTTGGTTAGAGCTGAAACAAACCATCTGAGGTTCAGGTTCTCACCTAACATAACTTTTAGCAAAGTTCAACCCAAATTTTTGTTTTACAAGTTTGTTTTGCTCATCTCTAACCATAACTGCATTAAAAAAAATGAGTAAAGTTGAGAGGAATCAAAGCAATATGGTACTTTCCAAGCATCCCTGCCAATGTGTAGCAGGGATTGGTAAAGGTCACAGCAGTCAGACCCGAAAATCAGACTTTAATCGCATATCCTAGCAATATGCCACCTTGCCTCTCCTTAGGCCATCCCTTTAGATTCGTATTATTAGTTCCTTTGTTAGGAGGAACATTGTAAGTCAATCCAACAATGTCAGTGCAGACATACTTGGCCACATTTCTGCTAAAGTCTGCAAATTCAATATTGTATAAGAAAGTAGAAATGTTCACCCACCATTCATTTTATTCAATTTATACCCCCATTTTACAATAGACTACATTATATGTGGTTCACTGCCTTATAATAGACATAACAGGGTCTGCTCATTAATATTTCATTAAAACCTCTTACTAAATGAATTGGAAACTTGTGAAATCTTTTAGATGTCTACATCAATATAATGTCAAATGTAATGCAGACTAATGTTAGATTACCTGGTAGGAATTTTCTGTAGTAAATGTAGAAATGTTTCCAGGTTAATGAATAACATGTACAGTATATTATTCTCCATTACTGTCCATATAAACACTGAAACATTTATGTTGAAGTTAAAAACTAAGTCCTCACTATGTTCTTCCATTTCTTGGTATAATGCACAAAAGGGAACATATTAGGCCAGACCAATACGATGACTGTTTTATGTCTTGTGTTCGGTTCAATTGGGTCACTAAGGGCATTAATGAAAGTCCAAAAACGAATGCAAGTACAGTATCACATATGTACTTTTCTGTTCTCAGTTATTAACTTAAATGCATTTATATAGAAATGTACCCACTTATTCATATTTCAAGACTGTGTTGGTACCGGTATTTGATATTAATAATACTAGAAAAGGAGGTGGTGCGTGGTCTTCCATAGAACTTCTTAAAAGAATTTTCCAAACCCTCCAAAAATGGGCTAACGTTAGAGTTGTGATCAAGAAAGTAGTGTCTTTCGAAAAGTGTCTGTGCATTGACATGGTATCACGCAGTATCCATCATTTATGATTTTATGGATTTTTTGTCATTAAAGAAGATTCAAAGAAGTGTTTTTAAGAGCCGACTTTTCTCCTTTGTTGTTGCGATTCAAGCCGTTTGAGTCACGGTCAGCCTGAGCGCCTGAAAACCTTCAAGCTAAACTAGGGTAAATATTACCTACCAACCAGATGAAGATAACTTTGTATTATGTAGTTTGGAATCTAAAGTTAGACACTTTAATAAAGTAACAAAAGAAACATTACTGACTTGGTATATGCTCCGCCGCTCGAGCTCTGCCACTCCGTGGTCCATTGGCCCTCGTTAGCAATCTGTACAATTTTGAAATGTATTGTTATTGCTTGAAAACAATATTAAATGCATTATGAAAAGACCCATTCCTCAATGAATCCTTGATGACTGTGCTGGAAAAAGATCATTTTCTGCTCCTTTGTATGCCCTATTACTCCCAGTCCCAGTGTGAGTCCACCAGCTAAGATTTTCATCTGAAGTCCAGGGAAATAAACTCTAAGTGCAGGCGAGTGTTCTACCTTCCTACACAACAACACTAGGTGAGGGCATTGACATCGCCAGAACAAATGTATCACTTTGTTACACTGCTTCTTCCTTTGAAGCTCTCCTCTTTTTTTTTCCTGCCCTACAGACTGAATAAAAGAGCTTCTGTAGCCAAAAACATAAGACTGCGGGTTAGATCTTATGTAGAAACATTATATTAGCACTATACAACTTTAAATGAGCTCCAACTGTGAGTTTTTCAGATACAATGATCTTCAGACATGAACTTTTCTCAATACATTCCTAATCGTAAATACCTACATAAAGCCTAATTATAAAGAACATGTTAAGCCTGAAATTATAAGAAAATGTATATATTTTTATCACAACATTCTGAACTTTGTCACCATTATCTCCCAAAAACTCTTTTTATGTAGTCTTCTGATTTTATACACTTCTTCCAATATAGCAGCATATTTTATTGTAGTCATTTGAACTTTTTATTCCTTGAAATATGTCTAACCGGAATGAACAGTTTTAATTTTATTACTCAGCACAATGTGTTTCTAAAACTGCATTTAATAATATCCAATCCATTAAATCATTAATATTGCCTCAGAACAATTTAGACGTTTGCTAGTAAATGTAAAAAAGCTACTGTATGGCATTATTCTTTGTAGTTTATATGGTTTACTGTTCAGTTACCTCTTCAGTAATATCTGTGCTTACATTGTTGTCAAATGAATATTAAAAATTACAGACTATATTGCAACTTGACATGAGATCGAAAGGCAGAGAGGTTGTAGCCATCAGCAAAAAAAAGTCTTTTAAGGAGTTGAAAACCACTTCCTCCTAAAAAATGTTCTAAAACATTAATGACGATAAAATGGTATAAAACCTTGACTCCCAAAGTTGGCGTTACCAATATACGATTTTATTCGAAAGCTCCCTGTATGAGGCCATGGCACCAATACATTCTCATTAGTTTACCTACTCTTCACTTGGCATACATAACGCTTCATTAAAGATCTATCTTACTACATGCCATTATGAATATTTCAATCTGCTCTGCAAGTAGTTTCTACAGAACAGAGTCTGGATAATGTAATGAATCTCTGAATTGTTTGGCAGAATGAAGGCTCTGTTTCTCTGAGATACTCATTTCAAGTAGGTTTTAAAATGGCAAAAAATGGTAAGGTGTTGTCTTTAAGTCAGTCTTGTTGGAATTTTCCAACACTACCCATCTAAGGGTGTATTTACACAGGCCAGATTCCTATGTGAGTTCCGTCCAGGTGTGATATGGATGAAACTGACCTGGGAAGAGAACCCATTGAGTTTAGTAGGTTAATAAATCAGTGATTTTTCTCTCAGACTGAGAGTCCAAGATAGAAAAATCGCAGCATACTCTACATATGGGTGATTCTTGTTCAAGAATCACCCACTTTTTTTCAATGGGAGTGTGAAACAATTGCATCGTACTAACATGCCATGCGAGTGAAATCGTTTTTTTTAACAGTTCAACTATTGGAACTGGGAAGATGGAACAATACCTCTACAGTTGCACCCATTGGAAGGCAGCATTCCTGCAAATCAATGTTAGACTTTTTAAACAAATCTTGTAACAATGACTGGGAATTGTAAGCTTAAAAACATACACAGACAGCTGTTTCAGGGTGATTGCTCCTCTTCAGTGTTCAGTAAGTTTCTGGCTTGGCCAGTGAGAGGCCTATGGATGTGTTTCAGGAAGGCTATCGTTTCTCCTTAAGGAGAGCACTTAGAAAGTGTGTGCTGTCTGTGTATGATTCTGGATTTGGCTTACAATTCCCAGTCTTTGTTACAAGACTAGCATTAACTTGCAGGAATGCTGCCTTCCAATAGGTGACACTGCAGAGGTATTGTTCCACCTTTCCATTTGCATGTTTCCCAGAGGAGCATGGATGGCCTTATGAGTCTCCTCACACACCTTCCATGTGCTCTCCTTAAGAAGAAACAATAGTTATTGGAACATCATGCGATTCTTTTTACATGCATACTGTTTAACTCTGAAATGTATATGGCAATGGTAGAAAAATCACAGAAAAATAGAGAGTGATGTAGGTTAGATTTTTACTGACCTATATTGCACTCGCCCATGTTAATATGGCTTCATGCTGAGCCCAGTGGTGATGCTGTGCTAAAAGAAAACTAAACCCAGAAATAAATGGTCTCAGTGTAAAACCAGACAGCAAACATTTGACTTTTTACCAGTCTACAAGTGGAAGCTTCTGCAAGAAACAGTTTATAGACATATGGCAGAGAATTAACAAACTTTCAGACATTGAACCCGATGACCCTAGAGGTCCCTTCCAACTCTACCATTCTATGATTCTATGTTTCTGTCCAATGTCTTGAAAAAGGATAGATTTCAGGAAGAGCTGTGGATTAGCTTCACTTCTTCCTCCTTCAGCCACAGACAAAGCAGACTAAACTCTATCCTTCTCAAACCCATTATATTACAGATTAGTAGTAAAGATTTAGGTGAATCTGAACGGACCTCATCTCAATATAAATAATTTTAATCTGCAACTTCTAATGGTGGTCCCGCTGGATCGTCTAGCAGAACAATGCTCTTTGCATTCTGCTGTGTTTGTTGAGACACATCAGAGCAGATTACAAAAGGCACTGCGCTGTGATTAGCCAGGCGCAGCAGAGCAAACTGTGTTTAGTTAGAATAGCTAGACAGGGACAGATTTATAAAGGTAAGAACAAATAGAAATGAAATAGTGGTACAGTAAATATTATTGCCCAGAGTCCCCATACACATTAGAAATTCATTAACTGAAACTGCTGATTCCGGTGGGATCGGCCAATCATCTAATGTGTATGATGACCTCTCAACTTTCCTTTGACAATAGATGTTGGGAAAGATAAGAATGGGGCAGTCGGATTTCAACCACCCAATCCTTTTATCTTCAGGAGATATGCTGCTGCCAGTAGTGTCTGGCAGCTGCATTCTCCTCTCACTACAAAATACATTAATTTGTATGTGGGGAGAAAGGAAAAGATTGTTGTTGTTCAGCCCACAACTATAGGGGCAGCCTTTAAACTCAACTCACCTTGCATGGGCAAAAAGAGGCTGCCTTTGTAGTAGAGATGGACTTAGACAAGGATAATAGTAATAGTGGGTATTATTGTATCTTGTCACCACCGGAAGTGTGGATGGTGACAAGATACTAGGTGTTTGACAGAGGGGTGTGACGCCCCCTGTTCCTGATAGGCTGTCATTTATCGACCTCACAGCAGGGCCGCTGTCACTCTCACCTCCTGCACTGTCCCCGGCAGCAGCCTCCCCCCAGCAGCGCTGCAGTGCCTGTGGACTTCCCTTACCATGGCCGCTGTCATTCTCCCCATCTGCACTGTCCCCAGCAGCATCCTCCCCGGCAGCACCAGCCTCCCGGCTGCAGCGCTGCACTCAGTTTGCCCTTCCTTAGCGGGCCCACTGTAACTGTATCCAGCGGCAGCAATGTGAACATTCGTGGCTCCGCTCCCTTGTAGCGGCCAGCAAGGCCTTTTAGAGACCAATTCTACTATAAAACATCCATTTAGTAATCCACAAGTACCCCTAGTTCTATGTACATTATAACCTTAATTTTCTATACTTCTACATTCCTCCTATCAAATTTCAATATTGGACACAGGTAGGAGGCGGCCCCTACATTGTAACCCTTGTCTCTGGACATTGTATCCATTTTAAATCTACATATAAATTATTTTTATTTTTGCTAAGAATACATTATAATTTATTCTACTCCTAGAGATGCTTCTTTCATTTACAAGGACTTAATTTGAATGCCCAAATAAAGCAATTTCATAGGTTGCATTAACATAGTCAGCTATTTTATCATTCCTAAAACATTTTGTCACATTGACACAGTTTGAATGATGTTGAAATAGCTTTCTAAGATCATACAATCTATCATATAAAGAAAAGAATAGGAAAGAACATTTGATTAGGATTTCACACTCCTCATTGTTAACCTATTTCTCACTTCATCAAGTGAGCAATCTGCAATTCATTTCCAGTGCACAATAATCTTATGTCTTTCCAATGAAACTCTTTAAACGTTGGGTTTCCCAAATGAACCTGTATTCCATCTTAGGAACTGCCTTTTATATCAGGATTCCCTATATGTTAACATACTATCTCTTAATTCTTGAAAAGATCAGATGGACAATGTTAATTCCAAGTTTAAGAAGTAAAAAATGCATAATAAGAAGAATTAAATTTGTGCAGAATAATGTTCAATTAATCAGAGTGGTATGCTCATCCAGAGATCAAAAGAAACATACAGGAGCAAATTAAACATACAAGATGTCCAGTATGTGGGACCGGAGATAAAAAGATGACAGTTAAGATCCAAAGTGAGCCAGATAGATTATGGAAATTTTCAAATGTCACTTTGCCAGAGTTTTGCCATGGCAATCCCTAAGGCTTTATCTAGAGCTTTAAAGTAAATGTCCACCCATGAATATTTATTTTTTTATCTAAGTAGGTTTAAAATTCTGTATTTAATTTTTTAATATATCGTAGAGTAAAACTCTATTTTTTTTGTTATGCAGAGCTTCAAAACTCTGCAGCGGCACGGATTTAACCCCTTAACGACCAGGCCATGGTGTTTTTACGTCCTGCAGCTGCAGGACGTGTATGGAGGGAGGTAGCGCAGCTATCTCCCTCCATACAGCGCGGGCGTCAGCTGTTTATTACAGCTGACACCCGCGGGCAATAGCCGCGCTCGGCCGATCGCGGCTATTAACCTTTTAAATGCCGCTGTCAATTCTGACAGCAGCATTTAAATCCCCCGAACGCTGTTTGGGGATCCCGCACGGCCCCCCCGCGGTGAGATCGGGGGATCCGTGCAGGTGTCATGGCAGCCGGGGGCCAATGAATGGCCCCAGGGCTGCCTTTGCAGACTGCCTATCAAGCCATCCACACAGGGTGGCTTCATAGACTGCCTGTAAAAAAGCAGTATGACGTAATGCTATAGCATTACGTCATACTGCAGGAGCGATAAAAGCATCGCATGTTAAAGTCCCCCAGGGGGACTTCAAAGTGAAGTAAAAAAAAAGATCAATAAAGTTTTTTAAATTGTAAAAAAAAAAAAAAGTTGTAAAAGTTTAAATCACCCCCCTTTTGCCATATCTATTATTAAAAAATCTAAATCATAAAATAAAAATATGTATTTGATATCGCCGCATCCGTAAAAGTCCGATCTATCAAAGTAGTGCATTATTTTTTCTGCACGGTGAACGTTGTCCGAAAAAAAAATAAAGAACGCTAGAAATGCATTTTTTTAGTTACCCTGTCTCCCAGAAAAAACGCAATAAAAAGTGATCAAAAAGTCGTATGTATTCCAAATTGATACTAGCGGAGACTACAGGACATCCCGCAAAAAATAAGCCCTTGCTCAACTACGTCGACAGAAAAATAAAAAAGTTATCGTGCACACAAAATGACCGCAGAAAATAATTGAAAAAAATTTAATATCTTAAAAAAAAAATACAAGTACTACAGCAAAAACAATACTATATAAGTTTGGTATGATAGTAATCGTACTGACCCATAGAATAAAAATATCAGGTTGTTTTTGTTGCAGTTTGTGCGTCGTAGAAACAGGACGCACCGAAAGATGGTGGAATGTCGTTTTTTTTTCCATTTCTCTCCCCTAAGAATTTTTTTTAAGTTTTTCAGTACATTATATCGTACAATAAATAGTGCCATTGAAAAATACAACCTATTCCCGCAAAAAACAAGCCCTCATACAGCGACTTCGATGGATAAATAAAGGAGCTACGATTTTTTAAAAGGGAGTAGGAAAAAACAAAAATGGAAAAAAGCAAAAAAGCCTGGTCACTAAGGGGTTAAAGGGCCACTGCAGGGATTTTTCTCATTCATCTAGAGCCCCAGTATATAATATATTTAAATTGGCTGTTATTTCTTTGATTAGTTGTTGGTTTCTAAAAATTGCTGGAGTCGTTCTCTTTAGTTGGATCATGTGATCTTTTTGTGACTGCGTGGGATTTACTAAAGTCTCTCAAGAAGTCTCTAAGTCACCAGAACATCCTCTATGATTAAACTGCATGGACTGTACAACACAGGCTCTTCACAGGGGGACAGAATCTTCTATCACAGTTAGACCTCGTTCACATGAACGTTGTTTTGCACACATCTGTGCTACGCAAAAAACAGCACTGTATGGATGTGCAAAAAAGCGTGTGAACGAAGCTCCATGCCCATTGCTTTCAATGAGTATATATTTTTTTACACAAGCTAGGGATGATTTTCAGGGAAGGGCATATATTTAAAGCCCTTCCCAAAAAATCACTACAGTGGTTGCCGGCATCCCATTGCTTTCAGTGGGGCCGCCAGTAGCAGCGGCAGCCCCATTGAAAGCAATGGGAGAACATCGCTATCCTCTGCCACAGCTGTAGGTCATAGCTGCAGCAAAAAGACATACAAAGTGGGGAAAACTGGCATAGACAAAGAAAGAGAACTCCTAGGAACCCCTCGCTCAGCCAGACGTCAGTCCGATATGCAGAAATATCTCTAAGAGCAGAGTTCTCACTCTCCCCAGGCAGCCAACAAAATGCTGCCGAGTCAGACAGCAGCAATTGCTCACAGCACAGAGCAGAAGGAAGAAGTATCTATAGATGGAGAAGAGGGTGAGCAAATCTCCAAGGGATTCATGAGGGATTTCTCGGGCAATGCGCCCTGTAATGTCCGATTTGGCTAAAATTAAGGAAGAAGTCAGACATATGGGAAGACGGGTGGAGGAATTAGAATCTTCTTCAGCCACTATCACCACTCACTTTATGAAAATGGTGCAGGCAATTAAAGAACAACACTCTCACCTAAACAGAGTGCTGATTATGCATGAAGACCTTGAGAATCACAATAGATGTAGCAATGTGTGATTCGGAGGACTGCCTGAGTCATGGGCTGTAGACTCTTTACCCAAGGTGGCATTAGAACTGTTCATAATGTTGCTCGGCCCTGATAGGCCTGCTGCTGTTTCCATTGAGCGCGTACATAGAGTGCTGAGACCACTACCCTCTGGTTCAGAAGCACCAAGGGACATTATTTGTAAATTCTTGTCATTTCCTGATGCCCCTGCCATATTAGAGGTTGCAAGAAACCGAAGGGATCTGCAATATGCAGGGGCACCTTTACAGTTATTTCAAGATTTGGCACTGACAACCCTGGCAAAGTGCTGCATGCTGCGGCCATTGTTGGAAGCTTTGCGGGCTAAAGATATTAAATATGCCTGGCTATTTCCCTTTAGCATAGGTATCACCTATAGAGGCTGAAGATTTAACATTCATTACCCCCAAGGACTTACAAATATGCTGGCAACATCTGGATCTTGAGATGATTGATCTAAGTCACCAAGAAGTAGGAAGAAGAAAAATAGGGAGGACGCTCAAATCAGTGACACCTGATTTCTGGTTATGGACCCGAGTGCCTTATTCCTTGGGTAAACTAGTTCTGCTTTGTTTATGCATTATGGGACTTTCTGACTGGTTTAATGTATTTGAGATCTCTCCACTCTGTCATACACCAACGGTCTTTACTAATGTTTTTGATTACTAATAAAATGTGGTCTGATTGTTATCTAAGTAACAATTAGAGTGCTTTCACATATGGTAGAAAATTCTGATGCAGAAACATGTACACCAAAATTAGCAATTTTTGTGCAATGCTATTTTAACATTAGAAAGTCCCACTGACATTTGCAGTAAAAAAAACGCAGCGATATTGCAGCATTAAAAAAATGGTAGTGGGTAAAAGCTCTTATCTTGTTAGGTTCATGCAGAGCTTCTCCACCTTGCCTGCAAGAATGAACTAAGAAAGGGGTTCACACCCAAACATAACAATCCAAAAAAAGGAACACTCCCAAAAACTTAAAAGGGAAAGCTATCCCTAGCAACTTATGGGGAAGAGAACCCTACCTACAAGCAGGGTGATCATCCTGACAAGAACGCCCCTGCATCTCATACCCAAGGGCCCACTCTGTCCTTAGCTGGAATGTAAGAAAGAGGACAGAACTAGACAGATGTAAGATAAACCCCATAGGTACTCAACACACCAAACAAGCCATGGATTAATTGTCCACACACTTATTGATGGAATGGATTCAGGTGTCCACACTCCTATGGACGGAGGGGGGCACAAAAAACACCAAAGAATTCCAATCTGAATCCAGGCATACATCCACAGATCATAGAGTTTAGACAAACACTAACAAGCAGACTACACTCATCTAACGCAGCATAGAGCTAGACTCACATACCAAACTAGATCCAGATAGAAAGCTGCACAGCACACATCCTCAGACAAACAGCTAGACTACAGAATGAACCACACCCAGGAATTGGTGTGGGCAGGTTAAATATACTAACACAGCGTCAATTGGCCAAACAGGGGACAGACCGACCTGTCGACCAATCAGTTCATACATCTCAGGAGTATCCACCAGTAGAGTGGAGAGGAAGGCCCTAGTGATGAATTTCCAGTAGACAATGTTGCAGGGACCTTCTGCAGTGACAGGTAAAAGGCAAACTAAGGCCTCATGTCCACGGGCAAAAAATGATTTTAAATCCGCAGCAGATCACCCGCATGCGCATCCGCACCCCATAGGGATGCATTGACCACCCGCGGGTAGATAAATACCCGCGGATGGTCAATAAAAGTGAATTTTAAAAATGGGGCATGAAAAAAAACGTGACATGCTCCATTTTCGTGCGGGTCTCCTGCAGGCTTTTATTGAAGCCTATGGAAGCCATCCGGATCTGCGGGAGACCTAAAATAAGAATAACTTACCCGCAGCTGACCGGGCAGGTCTTCTGGTCTTCTCTTCTTCACAGCCGGATCTTCTTTCTTCGGCCTGGCGGATGTGCCCGGCGCAAGCCCGAGTATATCCGCCGGCCGAAGAAAGAAGATCGGAACGTGAAGAAGAGAAGACCTGCCCGGTCCGCTGCGGGTAAGTTTATTCTTATTTTCAGCGCTCATGTCCACGGGGCAGGAGGGACCCGCTACGGATTCTCCATGGAGAATCCGTAGCGGGCCTGATTTTCCCCGTGGACATGAGGCCTTATTCATTTATATCTGCACATTCTGTGCTGAACAGTCTAGTAGGCGGTCCTATTGGTGATTGACAGCTAGCTGTGTATGACTGTACATACAGGGGTGGCTGTCAATCACTGATAGGACTGCCCATTGAATAATTATTTCTAAAAACATTTTAATACACAGTCTGTAATAAGTCTTTGCGGAATTAAATAGTTTACAGTATAAATTCAGTATCCTCTCTCTGACTATGGGCTTACTCACATAAGCATATCATATTTCAGTTAAACAAGTGTATTTTGTCCCTGTGCGTGCGCACATATTGAGCATATTTGTGCAGGCACCGCTAATTCATACAGGCGGGGGAATCATCTCACCCTGATTTAAATTAGCCTGACAAAGTGCTGGTGACTGCGGGTATGTTCAGCATTTAGTGCATACCCGCAAGTGCAGATGTACATGCTTGCACACCTCACAGAGACCTTGATAGCACTCTTAGGTGTGCAAATGTGCACAAAATAGACTAGGTCCAATTTTCTTGGGTCCAAATTAATTGGTTTTATTCTCTGTGTTCTGTGCGCGGGGTGCGCCCATGCGTAAAATCGCCGCAAAACATGCTCAACTGTCTAAGCCCTAATACAGACCAAAATAGAACAAGCTGGAATTTTTATTCACATGCGTTAAATATGTGCGTAAAAAATGCATGTTTGAATACCCTATTGCAGATCTTTGAGGTTTCAGCATTGCATATTACATGCATAAAAAATATGTGCGTAATATGCAGACAAAATAGACCCGTGCAAGTGAGCCCTAAGAGTCATAATTTAATCCTCACTGCTCCAATTGCCTTTAATTACTTCTTTTCCATTACATTTTATACCTTTGTATTCTTCTGATGTCATTGTGCAAAATGTATGGATACGCTGTGATCTAATTTTCCTTTTCTCATATTGTTACAGTGTTCTGCTATAGAGGTTTTTAATGTTCCTACCAAGATATTTTAGTCCACAAGGACATTGAAGAACATAGTATCACAAGTCATAAAAACAGCAATTTAAACATTTCCAATATTATTTCTAGATGTAAAACGACTAATTATATTTCTACCCATTTTATATTGTGTTTCTCTACATGCCTTCCATTTCAAACAGACTAAAAGCCCTTTCCTAAATGATTGGCACGACTTTTACATTTAATGTAACCATGTACTGATTTATCTTTCTAACTATTAGCTTAACGATGAATAATTGTAGGTCTCTCAGGAAGATATACTCCGAGAACCGGATCATGTCTTACAATATGCCAACTTTTTCTTTTATGATTTTTTTTAATTAAATAACAATCTTTTGAAAGTTCAGTTACAAAGGGATCATTAATCGAGGTCTCCATACTATCTTTCCCATTTTTTATACACTTCTTTGATTGAGCTTCCTCAATAACTGATTGCTGGGCTTCAATAAAGGAGTTTTGCAAGTTATTATATTAAGATAGTTTTGCCCCTCACCCCCATCCCCCCATGAGCTTCTATAGTAGAAGCCATAATTCAGATTTACAGGAGGGTCAGAAACGCTATCTTTTTTCCTTAGGGAGAGCAACTATACTATAAACTAAGTAAGGAGACTCAAATGGCCAAGCACACTCCTCTGGGTAATATGCAAATAAGGGAGATGGAATAAATCCTCCACAGTGCCACCTATTGAAAGGCAGGTTTACAGGATATCACTGATGTTGTCCCTGATGACCTTCCATTGGCTGCAGCAGTCAAGTGGGTTAACAACCCACGTCATCAATGCAGCAGATGTAAAGTGAAGACAAGTGGCGGTCGGTGAGCAGTATACAGTGGGAGGTGAGTATAGTGGATATTTTAATACAGATAGTCCCCGACTTGCGAACAGGTTCCGTTCCAGAAGCCTGTTCGCAAGTCGATTTGTTCGCAAGTCGAACAAATGCTTGTATGGAGCGGGATCGCGGGTGGATCCCACTGCATACAACGTCGGGTGACGGCTGTTCTTCCAGCGGGCACCCGGCGGCAGCAGTTCTGACGAACCGCGCCGCTCGTCTGAACTGTTAACACTTTAAATACCGCTCTGACAGCGGTATTTAAAGTGTTAACAGTTCTGATGAGCGGCGCGGCTCGTCGGAACTGCTGCCGCCGGGTGCCCGCTGTAAGAAACAGCCGGCACCCGATGTTCAGGGGGCCCGTACAGCGTCCCACGATGAGATCGCGGGACGCTGTGTGATTGCTAGGCAGCCGGGGACCTCCTGAAAGGCCCCAGGGCTGCCTATGCAGAGTGCCCATCAAGCGCACGGCTTGATAGGCGCTCTGCATAGACAGCCCTAGGGCCTCTCAGAAGGCCCCCGGCTGCCTAGCAGCCGCGATCTGACCGGACAGGCTTCTATCGGGCTTGGCACGATGATTGGCACGACTTTTACATTTAATGTAACCATGTACTGATTTATCTTTCTAACTATTAGCTTAACGATGAATAATTGTCCCTGCACAGTATGATGTAATGCCATAGCATTACATCATACTGTGCAGAACAGATAGTTTGTATCTTGCGAAATTCGTAACTCGAATGTTCGCAAGTCGGGGACTATGTGTACTTTATGTGTCTCCCCACTTCTACCAAAGTTTGGGTTGCTCAGAAAACCCCTTAAACTAATTTTAAGTCTTAATTTTTATCTAAAAACCTCCGTAAAAGATTTTTTGATAACAATATAAAATTGTTATTATTGGAAAAGGTTTTCTTTCCATCCATCTAATCTGCCCTTTTGGCTTATTTTCAACCGGAGTCTGAAAAAAAAAAGAAACTGCCAAATTGTATCATGGAACAGTAAATAATTAATATTTTATGTCAGAATTTTTTCATTTACTTTCCAGACTCATGGTCATGTGTCTAGCCAAAAATACTAACTAAAACTATTTCAATATGTACAGACGCATCACTTCGGGCTAGGCTGTCAAATGAAAACTTATTCATATAAGCTGGAGAGTCATAAATTTAATAAGACTTGTTTACTAAATTGTGATCCATTCACTATATTACACATAGGTGAACTCTTTCCCAAAGAATGCCATCTTTACTTACTTACAATATTTCATTTCCTTACATTTGCTGATTTTGCAGATTTCAAAGTTCCAGTAAACCACTTTACAAGATGTATTTTGCTGCGATAGAACATCCAAGAAAAGAAGTATTTATAGATAAATAAATATAATCAAATAAGAAACCATAAAATTTATGTACATTCAGCTGCCTTTTCTTGCAGACTTATGCTGTCTTACAAAAGTGATCACTGATACAACAAATAAATCACTTCTATGACAGATGCTAGACTAAATGGCCACTTTACTAGAAACACCCATTTAGTATTGAACCTCCTTTGGCTTTCAGAACTGCAGTAAAAAAATCATGGTGTCCATTGGAGGACCCAGGGTGTATCAAGAAAACATTCCCAACAAGATTAATCCACCAGCCTGAACTGTTGACACCTCACAGGAAGGGTTCATCGATTCATGCTGCTTGCTCCAAATTCTGATCTCTCTTCAGCATGGGGCAACAGAAATCTGGATTCTTCTGACCAGTTGATATTTTTCTACTGCTCAGTGATCCAATTATTGTGCTGTGTTGCCCACTTGAGTTTCGCCTTTCTGTTGCACTTAGAGAGCAATTACATTGGAAGTGGTTGTATGCTGTTATAGCTCATCCGTGTTAAGGGATGATAAATTATGCATTCGGAGACGTTAGTTGGAGCACCAACTATATTCAGCTGCACTTTACTTGACTATGCACCGCCTGTTTGTCAGTACGATTTGTGACGACATCCTCTGACCTTTTTTGTTAATGAGTTGTTTGTGTCCACAGGATTTCCCTTCACTATAGGGTATTCCTCAGTCGCACCATTCTCTGTATACTCTCAACACAATTGCATAAAAAACCCCCAGTAAGATTGGCAATTTTTAATTTACAAGAATTTTATGGAATTTTTCACAATAAAGTCTTATAAAGAAAGCAGTGTAAATGATGTAACATATTAGTCTAGCTCTAATGACCAGGCCTCATTCGAAGTCGCTCAATTTTTCCATTCTAATATGGACATGTACTGAAACTGATCTATGGAAAAATGAGTTCATTTGATTTTTGCTGCACTCTGGGATTACGTGTCTAATTTGGGGAAACTCCAATTACGAAAGAGCCGGTGTCTCTAACAAAGTAGCTATACAGTGAAAGGTATACCTGACTGATGCAAGCAGAGGTGTAACTTGAAGCTCCTGGGCCCCAATGCAAAACCTGTAACAGGGCCCCCAACTATAATGCTTTATTGATAGTACTGGGCTCCCTACATGGAGAAAAGAAGCCTTATGGACCCCCCAAGGCTCCTGGGCCCAGGTGCAACCGCATCCTTTGCATCCCCTATAGTTACGCCGGTGGATGCAAGTATGTTTCCAAATAATGAAGATATACATACAGTGCACTCTATATTGTAACATTCACTTGTATGTATTGCTAAGCTTAGTGCTTCTTCGTTAATTAGAATAAGTCTGTTGGCCAGGACTTGGGTGCGACTCCAACTTTTACCCTGTATAGTTATGCAGGTGATAACTGTCACCACATATGTGTGATATTACAATATTTTTGTATTCTTTTAGCCTACTTTCTGCAACTTTAAATATATTTTCCAATTTAATGTATTCCCATTTTGCAATCTAAACAAGTGAATGGCAACAAATCAAGCCCAACTGTAATGGTGTTTTTAAATTCTACATTTGAAGTTAGCCTGCAGCAGTTTTCATTTGCTGTCACTGATAAGCTTAATCACATAAGCAACACAGGTTTGTTAATTAATATTAAAATGTTAATTCACAAATTTAGTAAACCGTGTTTGCTACTCTGTTATATTTTTATCTAGTATCTCTCCGCATGAAGGCTTTGTTGTTGCAGTAGGAAGCTCAGACGGGGTCAATCATGTCCAAATGTCAAATCATCAAGTCACTGTTACAGATTTCATTTTTCACTTAGAGCCTTTGAACACCACTACACTGCCTGCTGACAAAGCTGTTTGCTAGAGAAATTTGAGTCATAGACCTTTCATTTACTTGCAACCCGCCACCTTGCAACCATGTCCGTAGGTATGTTACCCTAATCTAAGTATACTTTAAATGCACCAACATTGTATTATCCGTTTATGGGGTTTTCTGTTGATGCATATAGAGTAAATTTATCTAATAAGAATTATAATAGTCATAGCATACACATAATTGGTAATAATTTGTGTTATATTGCACTGTGGGGGTTAAAGGTTATGCCAATGTTATATACTATTTCTGATTTACTGTTACGGCACTCGACAGGTTTCGACAAAGACTTATGGAACCCCCTGCGACCCCTCCTTTTGCGATTTCCAGAGGACCGGTACCCCTTCTGTCCCACCCTGTACGGCTCAAATACCGACAGACTCTCCTCACAACGCAACTGCATACGAGACCCCACCCCTTTCTTCCGTCCCCCCTGCAGGGCATCGGTGGCGACATCAGCAGCAGGGCAGGCGGACGGGGTGTGAAGGTAAGTGAGACCTCGGGGACTGAGTGCGGTATCGACTGAGCAGGGAGGAAGGGAAGCGCGATGGCTATGGCAGGACGGCCCCCACTGAGTTAGCTCCCCAGTGGCCCAATCGAATTGGGGGTTGTGCAACGCCAGCCACGGCATCCCTAGTACCATGTCTACCGACATTTTCTCCATCACCAGGAATGATAGACCTTCCGAATGGCGACCCCCCACCGTGAGTTGTAACACTGGGGTCCTCCATCGTACCAAGCCCGAAGCAAGAGGAGTAGCATCAATGCTAGCAAAACGAATTGGCGTCTTCAGCGCCACAAATTCAGCCCTCAGGGGCTCAATGAGACGCATGCTTACCAGGTAAGCGGCTGCTCCGTAATCAATAAACGCCTACCCTAGGCGGGAGAAGTTCCGGAATCTAACCTGGCAGGGTATCAGAAGTCTAGGACGTACCTGTGGTCCTAGGCGACCCTCCCTGCAATCGCCTAGGACTGGGAGTCTTTCTGCCGATTCAGACTGTGGACGCTGAGGCCACAGGGGGCAGGTTATCACCCGATGTCCAGCTTTCCCGCAGTAGAGGCAGAGATGATGCAATAACCGAACTCGGCGTCGCTCCTTGGGGTCCAGCGGGTCCAGTTCCATAGGCTCGGGAACAGAGACTGGTACGGAAGAGGAGGGAACAGGACAAACGACCTCCCTGACTCTACTGGTCTGCCTGTCCTGCTTCCCAGCCCTGAGCCTCCTATCTGCCTTCACCGCTAGCTCCATAGCCTCCTTTAAGGACCCGGGAACGGGATGGGAGATCAACAGTTCTTTGACCGCGTCCGAGAGACCTTGCAGAAAAACGTCCTTCAGGGCACTATCGTTCCATGCAGTGTCACCCGCATAGCGTCTGAAATTGGAGCCATAATCCTCCACACAAAGCGACCCCTGATGCAGCGCCAGCAACCGTGAAACCGCCAACCCCACTCGGTCTGGTTCATCGAAGATACCCCCGAGTTCCTGAAAAAAGGAGTCCACCGACTGCAGGGAGGGGGAACCCTCGGGAATGGTAAAGGCCCAAGTCTGGGCAGAGCCCCGCAGCAGGGACATTATAAGCCCGACCCTCTGGGCCTCCGAGCCGGAAGAACGGGGACGCATCCGAAAAAACAGGCGACACGCCTGTTGAAAAACGAAAAACTTGTTCCTCTCCCCAGAGAATACCTCAGGAAGAGGGCACTTGGGTTCGGGACTGGTAAAGGCGTTCTGCCCCTGCGACAACGCCCACTGCTCCTGGGCCACCATGCGAGCTGACAAATCCCTGATCACCGGCACCAGGTCTTGCAGCTGGTTTGCAAGGGCGCTGATCGCCGCCATGAAAAGAAAAACAGTATTTTAAAGGCCAGTTATTATGTTACGGCACTCTGCCCCCCGAGCGCCAAGTGGGGTGCCCTGATCTTCCCGCACCCCACTGTCCCTGCCTACTTGCCTCGGCCCTGGCTAACCCCAGGCGGACAACTGGAAGGCGGTCCCTGCCCTGGCTAGGGACCTGGCGGCTGACAAGAGGAAAGCTACCTAATGGGGGGAACAGAGTGCCGACAGGGGAGGCAGATGGATCAGACCAACAAAACTTACAAGGCTGGAGATGGAGCTCACAGGAAAACTGGAAGGATGCTGGATAGCAACTAGTGCTGACTGGGCCAGACTAGACTAGAGGCTAAACGAACTAACAAGAACAAACAGAACAATAGGGAACCAGAAGGAGCTGACCGGCAACTAGGGACTGGCTGAGGATAACCGCAGACAGACTGGCTAGGTGCATGCAGAACCAATAACTGGCAGTGAGCTCACTTCACTGCCAGTCTTTTAACCACAAGGTTCCGCCCAGGGGCGGAGAGTGGGAGGAGGCAACTCCACCCACTGCTGTATAAGAAGAACGGAGGAGTGCGGGCGGCACCCTACGGGCGGACACGCCCACGCCGCCGCCCACCGGCCGCCCCAAGCTGCTGAGATAACCTCGACACAGGGCTCCAGGCCGCCGGAGCGACGCGCGCCGACTGCGGGACCCCGTGCCGCGCTGTATGGTAACATTTACTCTCTGACATATGCATTCCAGCTAATTGCTGGGGGTTGTATAAGATGGATACAATCCATTTTTGTGGCAGGTTGGGGCTGTGTCATCTTTACCCAAATATTTTCTCCTATATGATGCAGTGTACTATTGTGTTATGTTGTATCTATGTCATTTAATAAAATAATTTATATTTAGTCTATTTGGTTGTGAAACTTTAAAGGGCTTATCCTACTTCTAGTTGTTTTGCTGCAGAACTACAGGCTGACTATTGAAGTGTATGAGACTCAGCCTGCAAAACCAACCTTGGCCACTGCACAATGTACAGCACTGCATGTTTCCTGCAGCAAAACAGCTAGAAGTGGTACAATTCCTATATTCATCGCCCATCAGTCCTCAGACCATTTGCGGGATCATAAAGCTTTAAGCTACATCCTCCATACCAGAAATTTAGCCAAACAGTATCACAAACTTCTAACCAATTAGACAAATAGATAAGAGATGGATAGAGACAGTGAGAAAATATATCAATAACTAGATAAATACATATAGAGGAGGAGAGGGAGAATGAAGAAGAAAAGAATGATAAGGAGAGAAACATGATTTTGAGATAGGGGAGAGAGATAGACTAACATATAGATAGATTTATAGTGTGTGACCAGCTAAATACATTGCATATTGAAGATACTTTCTGACGGTAAAACCAGAGATTGGGTTGTAGGCTCATAATGTGGTATACCTAGAGATAGTAAATATAGAAATATGTACATGTGCAGACAATGAAACTTCTTTTGAAAAGGGATATTTACTCTTAAAGAACTACATTAAGAACAAGAATAATATTGTGTAATACTGTGTAAAGCCATAATAAAATATAGCATTAGAATGCAAGATTGACCTATGACCTGTCACCGTTAAATGAGACGGCAGTCTTGGTGGTGGTAATTGATGAGCTGAATAAATCAAATTAATAAATCTTAACAAAATAAATGAAGGCACAGAGATGTAAAGTTGATATAGAGTTGGCAATGATAAATAAAAATTAATTTAAAAGACACAATGTAATTTTGCAGCTCTAAGTGGCTAATAATAGTAATCTAATGTAAAGAATCCTACAGGTTTTTCTTGCACCACACTTTGCCCACTTTGCGTGACCTATGCTGGATGATTTTGGTGTCATTAGGTTTGGTACATCCTCACCACCGTCGTAAAATCATAACATTTTATTTGATACATGTAGTGAGCTGCCAGGTCAGGCCAAAGTTCCTATGTTAAGTCTAGCGATGCTACTATGCCTCAGCCAACAGCGCCACTATGGAAAGTCAGAGCTCCTTCACATTGATGAGGGCGATATTGAGCCGTGAATCATGGCCCGATATCGCCCTCACAATCCATGTAGAAACCCTGGGATTTCACATGAAAACAGCCTTGCATCCCTGCGGGGCTGAAGGAGTCCCCCGCCGTGGCTGTCACAGCCAAGGCAGGGGATTGTGATGCTCTCCCATTGTTTTCGATGTGGCCACGCTGCCGCCGCCGGCCTCATTGAATACAATGGGCAATATTGCAAAAAGAAAGGACATGCTGCGATTTTGTTTTCCCTGCATAGCATTGCATGTTGGGAAACATCGCAAATGTAAGGAAACCCATTCCATGTTCGCTTAGCGAACATCGCGTCAATCTAGTAATAATAATAGCAATAGTTGTTTTTTTTACAAAAGGCATAGAAAATGGTGCTTGAAGTTACAGTATATATTGAGAGTTGTGTCAGAATTAGAGTATGCTTGACATTATTCACAGTATCGGATGTGTGGGTACATAGGATGGAAATATATCAGAAATTAATAAGACAACAAGGCCAAAATGAGTATTTGTGGATGGTAAGAATGGACACATATAGACTGCAGAGCAGGTAAACAATATTGTAACTGGAGGGAATGGATGTATAAATGAGCAAGTTAATTACCAGAGATAGGGCATTGTATACTGCAGAGTCAGAGAGCACCACAGAAGCTGCTCTGGAAGAAAGAAACATGAAATAGTTATTCTTCTGACGGTTTGTCATTCCTTTAAGGAGTAGTATTATTACCCTCAGTTCTCCCCCCTCCGGAGGAGTGCTACCGTGTCCCTGACCAGTTTCTATATAGCAGCTTTCTTGGTCCCATCAGTATAGTATATAATTGAACCACACCATTGTTGCCTTTGATAAATGGTGTGTGGGTAAATGCTCATGGCCTGTGTGCAGCTGCAGGATTTTTAATTAAGCTACTTATTATTATACAGTATGCACTGTTGATCATTAAAGAATAAAGACATTCTGTAAAGTTATGGTCCTAGACTATAGGGTTATACAGCATTTGTATACTAATTTTCTTGGGTTATTTAAATTCATGTAGTTTGGATTAAAAAAGCATTTTGCAACGGGGTTTTATTAAGGATTTATATAGCAATTATATATTATAATATATAGTAAGCTGCAGAATGCCATTCGCTAGCAAATATATCAGTGAGCTCATCTGACAATTCAGTGTCCAACCTATCTCTCTTCTGTCTTTTATAAACTTTTCAGCTGATTTATGACCAAGTTTAACTTTCTTAAAAAAAAATTATCTTATTGAGAAAAAACAAGGGGTTTACACAAGCCAAAGAACCTTTTAAAATATTTAACAGAGTGAGACATGCAGATACCTATAATTTTGTAGTACGGTGCAATACTGACAATTGAGGAAGTAAATATAAAGGCCCATTTACATGCAAAGATAATCTTTCAAACGATTGAAAGATTGAAAGTTTAAGCGATCATTTTGCATTAGGTGTTAATGGACAGTAATGTCCATTAACACTTTATCAGCTTCATTTGCGTGTAAAAGGGTCTCCAAAGCTGTGTGCAGAGCCCAGCATGTGGGCTGGGCCCTGCCCACAGCAGCATTGTTCTCGCATGGGCTGTCAGCAGAATACAATGTAATCTCCTGGCAACCGCTGAGAACACAGCATGTGGTCTGTGTTATCTCTTTTCGGCTGAGCAGTGGATTTTAAGCTCACCTTAAAATCATTATTCAGCCGAAAAGTGCACAATGGTAGTGTTTACACATAATGACTATTGCTCAAGTGCGGTCGTTTGATCGAATTTTGAGCAATAATCGTTGCGTGAATATGGGCCTTATGTCAGAGAAACCATGGTAATTAACTGAAACGTAACTCAGCCCCTTTACTCCACTCTCTAATGGATAACCTAATTTCAGTTGAAGAGATTCCAATAATACTTGAAACTTAATAGTACCAAACAGTTAACTAGTAGAACATATAAGAAATAAATAAAGATGAGCGAACACCAAAATGTTCGGGTTCGCGTTATTCGAAACGAATTTCCCGCGATGTTCGGGTGTTCGTTTCAAATAACGAACCCCATTGAAGTCAATGGGCGACCGGAACATTTTTGTATTTCGCCGATGCTCGCTAAGGTTTTCATGTGTGAAAATCTTGGCAATTCAAGAAAATGATGGGAACGACACAGCAACGGATAGGGCAGGCGAGGGGCTACATGTTGGGCTGCATCTCAAGTTCACAGGTCCCACTATTAAGCCACAATAGCGGCAAGAGTGGCCCCCCCCCCCCCGCACTGTCAGCATAACGATCGTTCTCCTCTGCCACAGCTGTAACAGCTGTGGCAGAGAAGAACGATGTTAGCCCATTGAATTCAGTGGAGCCGTCAATACAGCCGACTCCACTGAATGCAATGGGCTGCCGGCGATCGCGGGATGAATTGTCGGAAAGGGGTTAAATATATAAGCCCTTCCCTGCAATTCCTCCAGAAATGTGTAAAAATAAAAAATATATATATACTCACCTGGTGCCGGCAGACGGAGTTCAGCGCGGCAGGCTGCAGTTCTCCTGAACTGCTCTGAACAGCTGTGAGTAGTATTCAGCAGCCGGGGATTTAAAATCCCCGCCTGCTGAATAAGATGCCTCTGATTGGTCACAGCCTGACCAATCAGAGGCCAGCCCTCACTCACACCCATTCATGAATTCATGAATGGGTGAGTGAGGGCTGCCTCTGATTGGCTCAGGGGCAGGAGAGCCAATCAGAGGCAGCCCTCACTCACCCATTCATGAATTCATGAATGGGTGTGAGTGAGGGCTGGCCTCTGATTGGTCAGGCTGTGACCAATCAGAGGCATCTTATTCAGCAGGCGGGGATTTTAAATCCCCGGCTGCTGAATACTACTCACAGCTGTTCAGAGCAGTTCAGGAGAACTGCAGCCTGCTGCGCTGAACTCCGTCTGCGGGCACCAGGTGAGTATATATATATTTTTTATTTTTACACATTTCTGGAGGAATTGCAGGGAAGGGCTTATATATTTAACCCCTTTCCGACAATTCATCCCGCGATCGCCGGCAGCCCATTGCATTCAGTGGAGTTGGCTGTATTGCCGGTTCCATTGAATTCAATGGGCAAACATCGTTCTTCTCTGTCACAGCTGTTACAGCTGTGGCAGAGAAGAAGCATTTGTCTTCTATATGTTCTCAATGGGGTTGGCGCTGCTGCCGCCGGCCCCATTGAGCGCATATAGAAAAGATTTCTCAGGGAAGAAAGTTAAAGTAACCCGAACATCCGAACATCGTGTGGTGTTCGTTACGAATAACGAACATCCCGAACACCCTAATATTCGCCCGAGCATCAAGCTCGGACGAGTACGTTCGCTCATCTCTAGAAATAAAGGAAAATGGAAGGTGGTCATCTAGATGCAATTACTAAATAGTACCAATTAAGATCCTAAAAGATTCAGAAGTGCTCTATGGACATAAGCAATACTTGGAGAGTAGTGACTTATGGAAGTCCTTGCATGGTGTCAGGGTGCAAAGATATAATTATAAAAGGTTAGCCTGAGCTATCAACAAAGTCAAGCTTCCATACTGATAAAAAACTACTTCTTGCACCAGATTCTCAACCTGCAAATTTCTTCACAGCAACTGATCTGAGAGACTTTGTCTCTCCACAGGATGAGAGTTGGTGGTTCAGTTAGTTGGATCAGGAGCTTTGCCGCTGTAATTAAAAATATTGGGAGACTCATGCATAAGGGGTAAAACCCGAAGAAGGTTTCCAAAGAAGGACTAATTTTGGGGTTAATCGTTTAACTTTAATTTGATCATAAATCAGCTTAGAGGATGATTCAGGAAAGCAGGGAGAGCGGCTGAAGACAGAACTTACTGACAGACTTGCTAGTGAATGGCATTCTGTGGCTTGCTATGTATTATGATATACAGTACTGTGCAAACGTTTAAGGCAGGTGTGGGAACAATGCTACAAAGTAATGCTTTCAAAAATAGAAGTGTTAATTGTTTTTTTTTATCAATTAACAAAATGCAAAGTGAGTGAACAAAAGAGAAATCTAAAGCAAATCAATATGTAATGTGACCACCCTTTGCCTTCAAAACAACATAATTTCTTCTAGATACACTTGCACACAGTTTTTGATGGAACTCGGCAGGGAGGTTTTTGAAACCTCTTGTAGAACTAAGCACAGATCTTCTGTGGATGCCGGCTTGCTCAGATCCTTCTGTCTCTTCATGTAGTCTCAGATAGACTGGATGATGTTGAGATCCAGACTCTGTGGTGGCCAAATCATCACTTCCAGGACTCCTTGTTCTTCTTTATGCTAATGATAGTACTTAGGCTTCTTTCAGAGGAGCGCATATCGGCCGGCCGTGAAAACGTCTGGCTGATATGCGCTGTGATCTGATGCATTGGATTCCAATGCATCAGATCACATGGGCGTATTTGCGAGACGTAAAAACGCCCGGCCGGCCAATATAGCGCCGGGCATTTATACGTTGGGCCCAAAACATAGTTCTGGAACTATGTTTGGGCCGGAATACGTCGCCCGCTGAGTGGGCTCCTATGGGAGCCTATGGCAGCGGCCGTATGTGGGAGGGAGTTTAGCAGCATGGCTGCTAAAGTCCCTCCCTCTATTCTCCTCCCCTTCCCCGTGCAGGCCTACCTGCAGCCTGCCGATATGCGCGTGTGTGAAAGAAGCCTTAATAAAATTGGACGTATGTCTAGGGGTTGTTGTCCTGCTGAAGAATTTATTAGCACAGAGGATGCTACATTTACGTCCTGGTTGTGTGGGGTTTATATGGAGGGGAATGGCAAATCAATCCAGCTCCATACAAGGCGGGTGCCAGCTGTTTGAGATAGCAGACACTCACCGGCAACAGCCGAGATCAGTGCTAATGCTGATCCCAGCTGTTAATTCTCCAAATGCCACTGTCAATTCTGACAGCTGTATTTAAATACCTGGATTAATGTTCTGGGATCCTGAATGGCCTCCACGATGCAATTGCGGTGTGTGGTTTGGTTGCCATGGCAGCTGGGGCCTTCTGAAGACCCCGAGGGCTGCCATGAATGAACACATGCTAAAATGCTATATAATGTAATACTGTGCATAATATTATATCGTATGAATGATCAAACGGTCGCAAGTTCAAGTCCCCTATGAATTGTAAAGTTAGGTAAGTAGAGATGAGCGAGCACCCAAATGCTCGGGTCCGCGTTATTCGAGTCGAGCTTTTCGTAAAATTCGAGAGCTCTACTCGAGTAACGAACCCCATTGACTACAATGGGAGACTCGAGCATTTTTGTATGTGGAACGCCGGGTGCCGAGCTCTTTTTCTCTCTCTCTCTCTCTCTCTCTTCCCACCCCCCGCCTGCCAGACAAAAAATTTGCCATTTACACGTGCTGCGTCGCAGCAGGGAGGGGCCAAAACAGGCACGTCACAGCAGGGAGGAGCCAAAAACTGGGCTGGGGTCGAACACCGCTTGATGTTCGTTCGAGTAACGAGCACCATCGAGTACGCTAATACTCGAACGAGCATCAAGCTCGGCAGAGTATGTTCGCTCAACTCTATAAGTAAGAAAACATTTTTGTAATTATTAAAAAAAAATAAAGGAAGTAAAAGTTTAAAAACCCACTTTTTACCATATTAATAATAAAAAAAAGAAATAATGATAAACGAATAATTAGTATTGCCGCATCCATAAAAGTTAGATCTATCAAAGTAACACATTACTTTAAGGATGATTCAAAAACGAGTTATGAAGAATAATTGCTATCAAAAACTTGGATTTTTCAGGTTTTAACAATTTATAGTATTTTTGTCAGAATTTAGCTTTTTTTCAGAATTCCTCCCAGTGAGTCTGAGAAGCTTGTAATAAGCAGCTTTTTAAAAAATGCATTCAGGCTAAATAAAATGAGATTTGTTGTGCTAACATTAACAGTTAAGTAAGTTAAGGATAAAGGGGAGCGACCAATAAGGTTAATTGAAATCTGTGTCTTGTCCACATATCCCTGGGCCTGGGGACATAAAGCGCAATAATAGCTTGTAGAAACACTAACTGTAGAATCTGATGCCTTGTCATCAAACTGATTATGTTACCTCCAGGACATTTAAACACCAGTCAAGAGAAATTGCATTTAGGCTGTATCTCCCTTCATTGTAAATTCTAATTAACTTGCACAGTGCATGAACTATTAAACAGAAGGACATATTATTATTAATACTCCACAACAGGAAATAATGTATAAATTATTACTACACTGCCATCAAATAAGAATAATCTTATATGTGTTTATACATTATAACATGCCCATAAAACTTCCATATTTACCGTCTTATATTTTTTACACTTTGTGCGATTTAAATGGGACATACTTGCCAATGTTCAAGCTGTTCTAGCTTCGGAAGCCTCCATCCTGCTTGAGTAAATGTAATGTAACCTAGCAGCCATTGAAATAATAGCTGGGCTAAGGATATGTTAACACGGGGCAGAAAAGTTGGAAAATGTCTGCAATCCGTGGCAAATTCCTCAGTATTTCTGCATCCAAAAGAGAGCCAATATCTGCACCATTGGTACGGCTTTTGAATCAAAAGTCAGCTGTGTAATACTTGCGCATGTCCGTGCACTTGGCAACCTCTAGTGAGCACTGAGTCACTGGTCAGGTGACGTGGAAGTGGGTCACTTGAGGCTGACAGGTGTCAGGGCACGCTGACAGGGCAAGCATTGCGAGGTGAGCCCTGTAAGGGCTCAGTCAGACGGGCGATTTGTGCATGCGCATGCGTCCGGCAATTTTACAAAACCATTGCTTTGCAATGGTATCTGACACATGAGCGCTTTTTATGCGCTCGTCCGATAAATTATAGAACAGAAATCGCAGATCGCACCTATCTGCGATCTGCGATTCCTGTTCTCTTCTCTAAATGCGCTCAATGAGAACATATACTAGACAAATCATTCTTCTCTGCCACAGCTGTAACAGCTGTGGCAGGGAAGAACGATGTTTGCCCATTGAATTCAATGGAGCCGGCAATACAGCCGGCTCCATTGAAAGCAATGGGCTGCCGACGAGCACAGGATAAATTTTCGGGAAGGGCTTAAAAACATAAGCCCTTCCCTGCAATTCATCCAGAAATGTGTAAAAACAAAAAAAATATATATACTCACCTGGTCCCGGCGGACGGAGTTCAGCCGCGGCCGGCGGCAGTTCTCCTGAACTGCTCTGAGTAGTATTCAGCAGCCGGGGATTTAAAATCCCCGCCTGCTGAATGAGCTGCCTCTGATTGGTCATAGCCTCACCAATGACAGCTGAGAGCTGCCCCTGATTGGTCACAGCCTCACCAATGACAGCTGAGAGCTGCCCCTGATTGGTCCCTGCGCTGAGCCAATCAGAGGCAGCACTCACTCACCCATTCATGAATTCATGAATGGGTGAGTGAGAGCTGCCTCTGATTGGTGAGGCTGTGACCAATCAGAGGCAGCTCATTCAGCAGGCGGGGATTTTAAATTCCCGGCTGCTGAATACTACTCAGAGCAGTTCAGGAGAACTGCCACCGGCTGCTGCTGAACTCCGTCTGCCGGGACCAGGTGAGTATATTTTTTTTTTGTTTTTACACATTTCTGGATGAATTGCAGGGAAGGGCTTATATATTTAAGCCCTTCCCGAAAATTCATCGGGAGATCGCCCACAGCGCATTGCTTTCAATGGAGCCGGCTGTATTGCCGGCTCCATTGAATTCAATGCGCTGGACAGCGCTGCACTGCTCCGGCCTGTTTCTATTGAAACACAGCTAGGAGCAGTTTTTTCGGGCAATTTTTCGGCCCCGGTCACGCGATTTGCGGATGCGCATCCGTCATGCGATCCGCAAATCGCGGGAAAAAACGCCCGTGTGACTAAGGCCTAACTGCTGAAATTAGTTGCGTATCTGCAGCTGAATTTAGGTTGAAATCTGCATCAATATTTTGGATGCAGAAATCCAACAGAATTATCAGCTGCAGGCATTCCACTGAATTTCTGCTTCATGTCAACATACCCTTAAGGCCGCGGTCATACGAGCGTGTTTTTTTGCATGCCAATGTGCACGAAAAAAAAGTGCTCCTCACATAAGCAGAAAATGCATGAACGGGCAAAGTTTCATATGCACAGCGCATGAAACTTTGCCCGTTCACCAGAGTAGCTGCTCCGTGAAGGTCCCCTCATTACTGAACACTGTGACAGCACTGTCACAGTCTTCAGTGATGATGGAACTCCCCTGGGGATAAAAGAATCCCCTGCCACAGCTGTCACAGCTGTGGCAGAGGACCGCAATGCTATCTCATTGCTTTCAATGGGGCCGGCACTGCTGCTGACTCATTGAAAACAATAAGACGAAGGCAACGTCCACAGGGATTTTCGGAGAAGGGCTTGAAATTTAAGCCTTTCCCTGAAAATGAGCCCCAGCTGCTGGAAGAAAAATTATACATCACCTAGCAGCGCTGTCAGGGCTCCAGTGCATCTTCTTCCCAGCTCCTCGGCACTCTTCTGTATCATTTCTTCTGAGTACAGGGACCAATCACAATAAATGGCTGTGATTGGTCCCTGCGCTCAGCCAATCAATTGCAGAGCTTCCAGGAAGCGGAAGTTTTTAAATCCCTGACCAGAAGAAATGCTAAAGAAGAGTGTCGGGGAGTCGGGGAGATGATTCACCTTCTTCTGGCGAGAAGCACCTTTTGAATATCATGCTGTAAGCAGCAGGAAAGCTATTCCATGCACAGGAGTTTCCATTAACTCCTGCTCCCATAGGGGAAACTCTGGCAAAATGCGCTCCTATGTCCTATCTTTTTTAGGTGTGTGCTGTTTTGCACTTCAAATTTCGCGCATATGAACGCTTCTATAGGAACCTTTAGTTCTTTTAGAAGCGTGCATTTTGCGCGTGCAAAACACACGCCCGTCTGACCGAGGCCTAATAGAGCATAAGATACTTTGTGCCTCTCTGTTTTAGCTTAAAGAAAGAGTATCCCTGTATGATGGCCATATGCTCTGACAGGGAATTTGGAATGGGGTTGTCTTTGTGAGATAACCTTATAAACCCTTTTGCTACTACGTTTTGTTTTTTTTTAATTTTGCCCCTTCAGTTGCCAGCATCATTTCACACTTTTGACATGTACAGATAAATCTTAAATTACAAAATAAAAAACCATTATACTGCACATACCCATACATGTTCTAAAAGTAGACTCCTGGCACATTGTCACAGTGCTACTCAGCACCCTTTAGATACACAGACGTCTTTTGTGCAATTTTGCATCAAAGTGTAATTAAAAAAAAAAGCTTGAAAATTGATATTAGTGGCTAAAAGTGTGATCAAAGCAGAAAATTAGATGCATAATACATTTTAAAAATAAAGGTTCAACATGTGCAGAGTGCATCAGGCAGTTAGAGAAGCCGCTGTCGCCACTTTTGTTTGTCCAGGCCCGGACAGTCACTTTATAGATCTTGCTTTAATTGTAAAGAATCTTCCCTCCCTCTATATTCAGAAAAATATCAAAGTGTAGAGAAAGTAACAGGCAAATGGGACCTTTGTGCTAAACTGAAAAAAAGAACAAACAATAAGAACTATGGAGCATCTTGAAATCTTTAAATTCATTTACATGGATCAATCAAGCATTAGAACATAATTAGAAGTGTATAAAACCCCCTATAGATTTAGAATCGGGCTGTCTGGTTCAATTAATCTACACTTATATTCCATAATGTGGCATCTTGTGTGCGAGAAACTCCAGGTGCTTTTTAATTCAAAATATGTAAAAAGCCTTTGATGCAATTTAAGTTCCACCAGAGTCTTTGATACGCACTTGAGAGTTGTGGGAGCTCTCTTGGACTAACTTATTGAATATTAATAGCGACAACTTTCATGATAATAGTCATTTTTATGAGATTAAATGTTATTATTTTAGGGAATATTTAACTTTCTTGTCTGAAAAGGACAACAAAGAAAAGAATGTGGGTCAACTATAGATCTTATTGTTCTAATAGTATCTGATATTTATTATTTATTTGTACATTTTAAGAAGTAACTTTTCTTTCATGATTTTGGCCAATCTGTAGAGCTTTAACCCCTTCCCGCTCCAGGACGTACATTTACGTTCCGGAGCATCGGGGTATGTATGAAGAGAAGTCGCGGGGTCACCTCTCTTCATACAGCGCGGGCGTCAATTATTTATTACAGGTGAAACCCGCAGGCAATAGCTGAAATCGGCCGCGCAGCAGATCGCGGCTATAACCCTTTAAATGCTGCTGTCAGTTCTGACAGCAGCATTTAAATCCCCCGAACGATGTTCGGGGTTCCCGTAGGGCCCCCTCGCGGTGATATCGGGGGAGCCGTGCAGGTCTCATGGCAGCCGGGGCCTTCTGAAAGGCCCCAGGGCTGCCTTAGGAGATTGCCTATCAAGCTGTCTCCATGGGGTGGTTTGATAGACTGCCTGTCAAATCGCAGTATGATGTAATGCTATAGCATTACGTCATACTGCAGGAGCGATCAAAGCATCGCATGTTGTAGTCCTCCAGGGGGGCTTCAAAGAAAAGTGAAAAAAAAGATCAATAAAGTTTTATTAATTGTAAAAAAACAAGTAATAAAAGTTGAAATCACTCCCTTTTACCATATCTGTAATTAAAAAATCAAAATCATAAAAGAAAAATACATATTTGGTATCACCGCGTCCCTAAAAGTCCGATCTATCAAAGTAGCACATTATTTACCCGGCACGGTGAACGTTGTCCAAAAAAAAAAAAAGAAAGCCAGAAATGCACTTTTTTAACTTACCCTGTTACCCTGCTCAACTATGTTGACTGAAAAATAAAAAAGTTATTGCGCGCAGAAGAAATGTCTTTGAAAAAAAAAAGAGTAGTACAGTAAAAAAAAACTATACAAGTTTGGTTTCGTAGCAATTGTGCTGACCCATAGAATAAAGTTATCATGTCGTTTTTGTTGCAGTTTGTGCGCCATAGAAACAAGAAGCGCTGAAAGATGGCGGAATGTCATTTTGTTTTTCATTTTACTCCACTTAGAATTTTTTGTAGGTTTTTCAGTACATTATATGATACATTAAATAGCACCATTGAAAAATACAACTTGTCCCACAAAAAACAAGCCTTCATACAGCGATGTCTATGGATAAATAAAGGAGTTACAATTTTTTTTAAAAGGGGGAGGAAAAAATGAAAATTAAAAAAAGGGGGCCACGTCATTAGGGGGTTAAAGGGAATCTGCAGCTTGGACATGCTGTTCAAACTGCAGGCATCATGTTGTAGAGCAGGAGGAGCCGAGCAGATTGATAGTTTTGTTTTTTTAATCAATAAATTTTTATTGGTCAGCATATGAATATGTTACAGTATAGACATTTAGAGATGTTAAAGATATCAAGACATGTAAGGAGTAAGCATTCAGTCCTATCTTTTGATTTGGATAGCATGTAGACTATACGGTGACCAAAACATTTTCTTTTATAAGAGGAATAGAACAACAGTTACTGAGTTAACAAAGTTATTTCCAATTTAAGAAATATGTAGAGAGAGGGAAGAAAAGATGGGCGGGTGGGGGAGGGGGAGGGGGGGAGGAAGACAGGGAGGGGGGGCAGAGGGAGGTGTGAGGTGTAGAGAATAATTATTTAGGAAAAGAAGAGAAATAAGGCCTGTAAAACTAAGCCTATTACCAAACCTTAATTCAGGTCTACAAGAAATTTCCCTAATTCGGAAAAACGCGTAACCATGGGTTCCACGTCTCGTTGAATTTCGGAATTGTATTGTTTCTCAGGGCTATTATTTTTTCATATAAGCTATGTTCAGAGATCAAATGTACAAGTTCTAGGCGGTTAGGTGGAATTTCAGAATTTCATTTTTTAGTTATTAAATACTTTGCACCCAGTAGGATATGGCCTATAAGCTTTTTTAACGGGGGATTTATTTTACTGGGTTCAAGTAGTAATAAGGCTTGTTTTGGGTTGAATGGGAGGAGTATCCAAGATATTTTGTGTATTATTTTATAGGTCTCTTTCCAAAATGTTTGCAAGTGTGGGCATGACCAGAAGATGTGTATTAAAGATCCTTGACCTCCACAGTTTCTCCAGCAAAGGTCATTTGTAGATAACTCTCTTTTCTTTAACAAGGAAGTACCATCTAATTAGTAGTTTATGTGGGTTTCTATCAGGTTGGCCTCTTGAGAGCCTTGTCCAACCCATTTAAAAGCTTTCAGCCATTGATCTATTGGTACTTCTTGATCTAAGTCTCTTTCCCAGTTCAATAAATGACATTTTTTCGCCGGTCTTAATAGGCCTGTAAATATGTTGTAGAAGGTTCGGGTGGTCAGTTTGATTTGAGTGTTGTTTAGTATGGAGAGAGCTATCTTTGAGATTTTAATAGGCCCAATCCCCCTTGGTATCTATTGAGTGATAGAATGGAAAGCGTTACTCTTTTTTTTTTTGTTTTGCCAGACATATCTAGATAGTTGTTTTTGAAATCCTGCAATAGTTTGTTTCGGGACTTGGATGGGGAGAGTGCGGAAGAAGTGGAGAATCTTGGGCAGAATTATCATCTTGTATGCCACGACTCTTCCCATCCACGACAAAGGGCGTAGGCTGAACGATTCCAGTTCTTTTTGTATATCCATGAGAAGAGGAGGATAGTTAACAGAGATCAAGTCAGAGATAGGGAAGCATAGGTTTATCCCTAGGTATGGAATACTTTTAGTTTGCCATTGAAATAAAAATTCTTTTTTAATGTCTTGCTTTAGATTTTCCGTTATATACATGCCCAGAATTTGTGATTTAGTAATATTTAATTTGTAGAAAGATGCTTCCGCAAATTTGGTCAGGGTTTGGTGGACTTTTCTGAGGGACCGAAGTGGGTTTTTAAGTGTAGGTAGGATATCGTCTGCAAATAGGCTAATTATGTGTTTTCAGAGTCCAGCGTGTATACCTTGTATGTCTGGATTGTTTCTGATGTGTTCAGCTAGGGGTTCCATGACTAGTATGAAAAGTAGGGGCGATAGGGGACATCCTTGGTGAGTGCCATTAGTTATGGAAGAGGAGTTCGATGGTGTACCATCTACTAGTACGTTTGCTGATGGGAATGTGTATAATGCGAATACAGCATTGAGAATATCTCCAGAGAACCCGAATTTACTTAGGGTAGTAAAAGCAAATTTCCAGTGTAGGTGGTTGAATGCTTTTTCAGCATCGAGAGCTACCAGGATTGAAGGGGAGTGTGTGTGGGCGGTTTTGTGGAGCAGATTTAAGATTCTTCTGGTCGCATCTGAAGCTTCTCTCCCACTTGTGAAACTCACCTGGTCAGAATGTACGATGTCGGGTAAAATTTTTAGGAGTCTGCGAGCTATGGTTTTTGCGTAGATTTTTATATCACAATTTAGAAGAGATATAGGCCTCAAGTTAGCTGGTGAGGTGGGATCTTTCCCCGGTTTTGGGATTGTCATTATTGTGGCCTCTATCATCTCTGGAGGGAAGAAGCGTTGTTTGATGCCTTGGTTGAAGGCTAGGGACATGTGGGGGATAAGAGGCGTGTAGAAGAGTTTATAGTAATCGTTGGAGAATCCGTCTGGTCCAGGGGCCTTCTGGGCTTTTAGAGAATGGATAGTGTCAATAATTTCCGTGGGTACAATTGGAGTGTTTAGATAATTTAGATGGCTTTTTGTAAGAGTTGGGAGTTTTATTTCTTTTGGAAAATTGTCTAATATTTGGGGTCATGGTTGAGGCGTGTTTTTATCATCTTTTAGATTATAGAGTTTGTTGTAATATTGACGAAAGGCTTCTGTGATTTGGGAAGGGTGGTAGATTTTTGTCTTTTGGTTGTATGGGTCTGTAATGTAGGGAATTGAGGATTTTTGTATTCTTTTTTGATTAATCTGGCCAACATGCATGAGGGTTTATTGTTTGAACTATAGAACATTGAATGGGAGGATTTCAAATCTCTATCAAAGTTGTCAAGCAGTGTGTTTCTAAGTTTTTGTCTTAGATCACAGAGCTTTTTATGTAGGTTTTCAGAAGAGGATTCGCATAATTTTTGTTCTATGCTAGAGATTTGTGTTATAAGTGTGTTTAGTTGTTTTGTTTTTTTCTTTTTTGTGTTGTGAACTGATTTTAATTAAGACCCCTCTTATGTATGCCTTGTGGGCATTCCATATGGTGAGTGGGGACATTTCAGGGGTAGCATTGTTTCTGAAGTATTCTTTAGCTCTGCTAGGATCATTTTGTGATATTTTGGAAGTTTCATAAGATAAGCGTTATTTCTCCAGGATTTAATTTTTTCCTTGTGTTTTTTAACGTAATGGAGATTGTTGTAGGGGCATGATCAGACCAGATTATTGTACTCACTTGAGCATCCGTGAGAGAGGGGAGAACATTTTTATTAACTAAGATAAGATCTATTATTGAGAAAAATTTATATCTGGCTGAGTAGAAAGAGAATTCTTTAGATGAAGCATTTAGATATCTAAATGTATCAAACAGTGCTTCTTTATGTATCCAGGGTAGCAGGGAAGGGGTGGAACTTAGGAGACCTCTTGATGAATCAAGCAATTTATCTGGCACAGCATTAAAGTCTCCACAGATGATTAGGGTACCCACCTTGCATCTCCTTATTTTCCTTACGAGTTTATTTAGAAAACGTAAGGGAGCTTGATTAAGCGCATATAGATTTACTAGGGTAAATGGTTTGGAATTAAGCGTACCTGTCAAAATGAGGTATCTGCCCCCAGGATCTGAGATTTGTGATGAAATTTCAGTTTGTCTAGTTTCTCTGAAGACATTTAGAATCCCTGCACGTTTTTTGAGGAACATGCTGAGAAAATTTTTGGAAATTTTTTATGAGTTATTGTTGGGCCTGTGGAGGCTACGAGGTGGGTCTCCTGTACACACACAATGTCCGCATTAGAAGAAATCACTTCTTTCCATAGAGAGGATCTTTTAAAGGGGGCGTTTAGCCCATTAGTGTTTATAGAGAATATTTTGATTGACATGTTTATATTGGTTTATAAGAGAGAGAGAGTGAGACGTGGAAAGGCCAAGTTTTAAAAGTAGACCTGAGAGGTAAACTTTTGAAGTTTAACAGTACAAAGTGATGTATAAAACTATTTCTATTGCATGAGAATTAAATATTGTTTTCTCAATGCAGCTGAAATTATTGTTGGAGTGGTAGGATACAAAGTAATGCATAAATGTAGAACAAGCAAATAAGATTGAAACTTTTAAGTAAAAGAAAGAGGTGAGAGTTGTCTCAGGCTATGGAGCCTGTACAATAATGGTGGGGGGAAAAGTTAGCCTGGGACAGGAAAGCCGGGCATGTACACCTAGTTTAGTGGAATAAGGCTTCCTCTCGATGGAGGGCAATCATTTGTAAATCAGTTCTTGGTCTTTCTTGTGAGGTTTCTTCGGAAAGGATTGTTGACGTTGTGGGAGGGGTAAATTTATACCCCATGATTTTCATAGCTGGATAGCATCATCCGGTTTAAGGATTGCATGGGTGGTGTCATCCTTTCTAATCAGAATTTTAGTCGGGAAGCCCCATCTATATGGAATTTTCGCTTGGCGCAGAGCTGCGGTGACCATTGAGAATTTTTTCCTTTCCAGCATAGTAGCTTTAGATAGGTCTGTGAATAGACGAATGTCCTCGTAAGGAGCTGGTAGCTGGTTAGATTTTCGTGCAGCCGACATAAGAGCTTCTTTTGTTTGAAAGAAGTGAATTCTTGCAATAATATCCCTTGGGATGGATTCGGCAAGATAGCTAGGCTTAGGTAACCTGTGGGCTCTGTTGATTGATAAGTCTAATGTGGACGCATTAGGAAGCAGAGTGGCCATTAGGCGATTTAAATATTCGGGAATTTCAGATGTTATAATAGACTCCGGTACTCCACGAATTTTAATATTATTTCTTCTGTTTCTGTCTTCCATATCAGCAATTTTTGTTTTGAGTTGGACTACTTCATCTGTTAGCTCGTAATGCGCATCTATCAATGCATTGTGGGATTGTGAGAATTCTCCCATTTTATTTTCTGTATGTGTCACTCTTGCGCCTATATCTTCTATTGAGGCTTTCAGGGACGTTTTCAAGGAGTTGAAATTAGATTGTAGGGAATCGCTTAAAGCGATCACCATATCTTTAATAAACTATTCCAAAGCTGGTTGTGAGGATGATGGGAGAGCTGTAATGTAATCTTTTAGTGAAGACGTTTGATATTCCGCATTTATTGTGTCTTCTATCCTGGGCCTTTGTTTAAGCGGGCTTACTGAGGGAGATTGATCCTGTATTGTATGCAGAGAGGTGGCCGGCGCCATTTTGTGGGCGGAATGTGAGGCCATGTTGTGTCTCTTTTCTGCAGTTTTATATTGTGCAGGAGAATTAGGAGTTTCACTCACCGCTCCTTGTGATGAGCACTCCGGCGAGGATCCCTCATGTGCCACTGGAGATGCAGAGCCTTCTCTTCTGCTTCCTGCGCTCGACGAAGGAGTGGTCGGAGCACTTGTTGCTGGAGCACGCCGGGCCACCGGCGCTGTGAAGAACTCGTCCAGCCGCTTGGGTTGCGGACGCAGAGCTCTGCGTCGGGACATCTCAGGGTGAGTGCTTTCGGCAAGAGAGACTAGGATAGAATACTGGGAGAGGGAGCTTCTGAGTCAGCAGGGGAGTTGCTTCTAGGTGGTGTACCGAGCGGAGCTCAGGGATTACGCTGCCATCTTGAGCTCATCCAGGCCACGGCCCTCCGATAGATAGTTTTAAAGGGAGAGATTCAGTAGAACATGTGGTCCAATGGGTGGTCCTATCAGTGATTGACAGCTTTCTCTGTATGTACAGTCATTCACAGATAGCTGTCAATCACTGATAGGACCACCCATTGGACCTCTCAGCTCAGAATGAGCAAGGTTTTCAATGTATATATCTAGAAATGTTCCTGTAGTAAAGTTATCCCCATATAATTAGTGACCTTTTTTTTTAATAATGGAAGGAAGAAGTAGGGTAAGTGCTCACAGTAACCAACCACATTGGGTAACTCCTCCACTTTTTCCTCACACTAATTTTGATAGAATGTCACCGATTAAATCAATCTTATTTACAAGTTTAGTCAACTAATATTATCCTTTGGGAATATGCACTTTGGCTTACCAGCAGCATCTTAATATTTCATGGGATTCTGTACAGAGTCATTGGTGTGAAACGGATACAGAATATGTCCATAGCCAGCAATGGGAGTGGGCGGGATAGAGCAGAGCTTAGTTTACCCCATCCTATCCCCTCCCCTCCCATTGCAAACGCCGGAGTGGAGGAGAGAGGCAGAGAGCTGGTGAGGGAAAGGGAAGGGGGGAACTGCTTAGATAAAAGCGTATATTGGCCGGCCATGAAAACGCTGGCCGATATACGCTCTTGAAAATAAGCCCTTAGGTGTACCGTATGCATTTTTTCTTGCTGATTCATTAAAGGGGTTCTGACATGAAGAAAAAAAAATTGTACTCACCTGGCCTGGCCTGGCCCGATCGCCAGGCATGTCCCCTCCAGCCGGCATCATCTTCTGTGCCTTTAAAGCAGAGCAGGAGCGGTCAAAAAGACCGCTTCCTGCTCTGGTCCGTCCGTCAGGCACTTCCGAGGTCAACGGACGGACCGCTCACAGCAAGCACGTCACAAGCAGTGCTTGCTGTGGGCGGCCCGTCCGTCCGGCTGAACTCCGGAGTGCTGCGCATGCGCAGTGGAGACGCAGCCCGTCCTGACTCCTGTCAGAGGGCACCTCTCTACTGCGCATGCACGCGATCCCAGAGCGGCGCGGCTGCTGGAGGAAGAAGACTGCCTGCCGGGAGCTGACCCCCCGATGTCAACAACAACAGAAGACAAGGTAAGTGTTATCTTTTTATGCTTTAGCAGCCATTAACCCATGGGTTCCCTGGGTCCATTAGGCACACCAGGGAACAATGGCTGCTAAAGCATAAAAAAATTATTCATGTCAGAACCCCTTTAACGGATTTTGAAATTTTGCCATCGCGTCACATTCTTGAGAAATTTGTATTACTGCTACTACTACTATTATTACTGCTACTGCCACAACTACTACTACTACTACTACTAATAATAATAATAATAATAATAATAATGTACAATTAATATGCATTTTAGTATCAATTGACCTCATTTATCAAATATATCTAATGAATAAAGGAGGAATTTTTATGAAGAATTGATGAAAAATCTTCTCAGATCCTATCAGGCATTTGGCTGCAAAATGTATATGACAAAACATTTTCTATATTCATCGACTTCTAAATCTCAATGATGTCAGTAAAGTACATGGAGAACGCTTCTGCCTAGAGATGAGCGAACACCAAAATGTTCGGGTGTTCGTTATCCGGAACGAACTTCCCGCGATGTCCGGGTGTTCGTTTCGAATAACGAACCCCATTGAAGTCAATGGGCGACCCGAACATTTTTGTATTTCGCCGATGCTCGCTAAGGTTTTCATGTGTGAAAATCTGGGCAATTCAAGAAAGTGATGGGAATGACACAGTGACGGATAGGGCAGGCGAGGGGCTACATGGTGGGCTGCATCTCAAGTTCACAGGTCCCACTATTAAGCCACAATAGCGGCAAGAGTGCCCCCCCCCCCCACTGTCAGCATAAAGATCGTTCTCCTCTGCCACAGCTGTAACAGCTGTAGCAGAGAAGAACGATGTTTGCCCATTGAATTCAATGGAGCCAGCAAAACAGCAGGTTCCACTGAATGCAATGGGCTGCCCGCGATCGCAGGATGAATGGTCGGAAAGGGGTTAAATATATAACCCCTTTCCTGCAATTCATCCAGAAATGTGTTACACTAAAAATATATACCGGCGTATAAGGCGACGGGGCGTATAAGACGCCCCCCCAACTGTCACCTTATACGCCGGTAATACAGTGGAGCAAAGAATAAAAATCATTACTCACTTTTTCAGATGATCTGCGGCGCTCCTGCAGGCTGTCGCTCCCTCCTAATCCACGGCAGAGTATTCCTTTCTCCACGAAAGGCTTTAAATCCTTGCCTCCAGAAACACATGTGCCTTCAGCCAATCACAGCCAATGACAATGATGTCATTGAATGGCTGTGATTGGCTTGAAATCCCCGCCTCCAGAAACACAGCCAATCACAGCCATTCAATGACATCATTGTCATTGGCTGTGATTGGCTGAAGGCACATGTGTTTCTGGAGGCAGGGATTTAAAGCCTTTCGTGGAGAAAGGAATAGTCTGCCGGGAACCAGGAAGGAGCGACAGCCTGCAGGAGCGCCGCAGATCATCTGAAAAAGTGAGTAATGATTTTTATTCTTTGCTCCACTGTATTGCCGGCGTATAAGGTGACAGTTGGGGGGTCGTCTTATACGCCCCGTCGCCTTATACGCCGGTATATATTTTTAGTGTAACACATTTCTGGATGAATTGCAGGAAAGGGGTTATATATTTAACCCCTTTCCGACCATTCATCCTGCGATCGCCGGCAGCCCATTGCATTCAGTGGAACCTGCTGTATTGCTGGCTCCATTGAATTCAATGGGCAAACATCGTTCTTCTCTGCTACAGCTGTTACAGCTGTGCCAGAGAAGAAGGATTTGTCTTCTATATGTTCTCAATGGGGTCAGCGCTGCTGCCGCCGGCCCCATTGAGCGCATATAGAGAAGATTTATGGCCCTAAGAAGGACCGTTGGGGTTCTTGACACCTAAAATACTCCTAACACTCTCCCTATAGCAGCTCCAACACGATAGCGCTTTCCCTAAACTCATGTCAGAATGCATCCATAGCGAGCCGCGGGAGGGGCAGATTTCAATACTCGGGTGACACCTTATCTCCCCAGCCACTCACAGCAGGGGGGTGGTATAAGGCTTAAACGTTGCAGGGGGAAGTTGTAATGCCTTCCCTGTCTTTATATTGGCCAAAAAAAAGCGCTAACGTCTCAGGGAAGGAAGTGAAAGTAACCAGAACACCGCATGGTGTTCGTTACGAATAACGAACATCCCGAACACCCTAATATTCGCACGAATATCAAGTTCGGACGAACACGTTCGCTCATCTCTACTTCTGCCAAGACATGTCTTCAAAAATGTTACCAGGGCAAGTGAAGCAAGAAAATATTGAGTGATTATTGCTCGACATTGATTTCAGAAACCGCAAGAACATTGCATAAATGAAAAGAGTGAAGGAAAACCTTCCGAGTCTTATTATACATATAATTTGCGCCTTTTGTAACAAAATAAACGTGTAACTTTTTTCTTCTCTCGACGTGATAGAAACATTTTTCCTTACATTAGGCATAAGAAATAATAGATGAAATATACTATTGAACCTGAAAATGTGGTTGAGGTCAGATTTTGGGGCTAATCATATCACGTTGTTAACGTGTGTTTAGCATATATGTTTAAAATAGTGATGAGCGATTATTGAAATAATTGGTTTGGGTTGGATCTGACCAATTTCACCAAAAACATGAATCGGTATGGCCAATTTCCAACATCCATTAAAGTCAATAGGAATAAAAATGAGTTTCACTAATTTGCCCTCCAGAATGTCCCCAATGCAGCCAAAGCCCCACTAATTGCGTGGTAATACAGCCCACATCTGTAGAACACTGTGCTCCTTCCAAGAATTTATAAAAATAGTGTATAGTGGTGTGGAGCTCATTTGTAGCACACAGGTGTCACTGAAAACAAAAGAAGGCACACATAGGGTCCCCAAATCAAAAATTGTGCTAAGAAAGACAGCAGGTAGAGAATTGTGTGGGGGGGGGCGGAGCCTGGACGCCGTGCGGTATGGCTGCTTGAGCACAGCGCTCCCGTCTGCAGGCACCCTCAGGGACCCATAACAGCGATACTGAAGGCAGGACATGGGGAAATCAAGTAAGGAAAGAGGCACAGAACAGCAGGGGACCCCCCGGCAGCTGAAGGGACAAGCTGACATGCAGCGCTTCTTTAGAGAAAGGAGCGCTCGTTCACCGCGCCCCCCCTCTAAGATGGCGCCGGCCAGGGAGCTGGTTCCCGCTCCTGACAGGGGAGATGAAGAGGAGGCTATCTCTGATGAGGAGGACAACGAGGGATTATCTAGAAGTGTCATGAAGGACTTACTTTCACAAGCTCTTCATCCCATCAGCGCTGACCTGGCTGACATTAAAGAGGAGTTCAGGCAGCTGGGGCACAGGGTGGAAGACCTGGAGTCCACCTCTGCAGCAATCACCACCCATGCAAAACATCTTGAGCAGGTTGTAAAAGAGCAACATACACACCTGAATAGAGTGTTGCTGATGCAGGAGGATCTCGAGAATCGGAATCGCCGTAACAACATTCGCATCAAGGGGCTTCCGGAAGCGGTGACGGATGAGTGCCTCCAAAGAGCTGCCAAGGTAATTTTTAACCTTTTGTTGGGCGAAGATAGAGCTTCTTCAATTAGCATTGAAAGAATTCATAGAGCGCTTAGACCACCTCCTAATGCATCCGAACCAGCGAGAGACGTTATCTGCAAGCTGCTTAATTTTCCGGATGCCGCAGATATTTTGAGGGCCTCTAGGTCTCATAGAGATCTAAAATATGAAGAGTCCCCAGTACAGATCTTTCAGGACTTGGCACCCTCTACGCTAGCTAAAAGACGAGCTTTACGTCCTCTGCTAGAAATCCTTAGAACCAGAGATATAAAGTACGCATGGCTCTACCCGTTTGGCCTCAGCATCATGCATAGGGGCAAAAGAACAAACATGCGAACAACAGAAGATCTTCAAAGTCTTTGGCAACTATTGGATATCGAACCAATAGATATCCCTAATTGGCAGCCACTTCCGGATCCCCCTCTACTACCTCAACTGGAGGACCCAGGGGGATGGCTCGCTGCGGGTAGCATTAAATCTCCTAGAGGAAAGAAGAAAAAAGCGAAGGAAGACCCGTGAGGTATCTGCCTTTTCGGGGTCAGAGTTCCCTGGACTGATCAAGTTTAAATGTTAAAGGAGGACGACTTCTCATCTCGTGTGGGATTGATGCAGTCATAGTGCCACATGGGTTCAGGATCTTATTATTTTGAGGACTTTTAGGAGACCACGAGGCATTTGACGAACCACACGGATGGTTCCTCCAGAAGTGAATGGAACGTAACAATTTATTTTTTCTATCGTTTTACTGTTTTGATACTTCCTATTCAAGATGTTACCCGAGCGGACTTTCTGCCGGCTTAACCTGCTCACTTGTTGATTAACAACTCGCAAGTATTATTGTTATGAATATTTTCTGCTTCTCTTTCTATTGTAAGGATTACTATGTTATGCCCTTTACATGTTCTTGCCAATCTGATGCGCACACGGCGGGGTCCGTCACCCAGTCATGTGCGTAGGTTATGTTTCTTTTGGGGTCGTTGGGCGGTGCCTGCATGTCCAGGCAGTAAAAAATTTATTCTGTCGGTTCACTAGGGCCTTTGCTCAGTGGATCCACAGTATTCCGCCTCCCCAGACGGTCGGGGTCTTTGGGTCAGTTGACCCCCCCTGACACAAATTTTGCTCTTCAGCTGACCAGTGTTAATTTGTCGCTGATTTTTCGACTGCTTTAGCTGTTTTGTGTATCACCCTCATCCGTCTTGTTTTAAGTCCTATTTCCCCCCCACCCCCCCCCCCCTTCCAAAATCACCTCGAGTCCCGCACCCCTTACTGTGGTGGTTTCGGTGTGCACAGGGAAAGGTCGGTCTTTTGATTGTATTTTGCATCTGTTCTGAACTTGTGATAATTTTTATTGTCTCCGCCTTATTTTCCATTGTGCTATAGGACCGCAGATATGGACAGCCTTCGTCTCACATCCTTCAACGTCAGAGGTCTAAACTCACCCTCTAAAAGGCATAACCTGGCGCTTCTCCTAAAAAGGTATGAAACTAAAATTCTTTTCGCACAAGAGACACACTTCAAAGGACAAAAACACTTTGCTCTTCCAGGAAAACAATTCCCTACGACTTTCCATAGTACTCATCCCTCGTCGGCCTCGAAAGGGGTATCCATCTTTATTCATAAAACAATTAATTTTGTAGAGGATGCCCAGTTCAGAGACGAGGAGGGCAGAGTCCTATTCATAAGAGGGACACTGAACAATACAAAAGTAACCTTAGCAAACATATACGTCCCTAACACTGAGCAAGTCCCTTGGCTTCTCCAGCAATTAGAGGTACTTAAACATTTCAGTGTGGGGCGGCTGATTGTGGCGGGCGACCTGAATGTGACCCTCAACCCTTCACTGGACGCATCATCTGGCCGTTCCCAAATTTCACAACCCAGACTGAGAAGGTTGGGTAGAACCCTTCAGGAGTTAGGGTTGGTGGACGCCTGGCGTACGCTACACCCCTCTACGAAGGACTATTCGTATTTCTCCTCGGTGCACTCTACGTTCCAGAGACTGGACTACCTCCTGGTCTCCTCTGACCTCCTCACGGCCCTGGTGGGAGCTGACATAGGCTCAATGACAATTTCAGATCACGCCCCAGTGCACGTGATCATCAGAACACCCCAGCCCCTCCCCCGGGAATGGAGATGGTCTCTCAACGCTTCACTACTGGACTCAGCAGAGGATAAAAAACAACTTTCCAAAGCTCTGGAGGAATATTTCCTCCTTAACTCTTCAGATGACCTAGGAGCCCCAATGGTGTGGGAAGCCCACAAGGCTTACATGCGTGGCCTTCTAATTGCCCTGGGCTCACGAGTAAAAAAACGCGCCCAAAAAGAAATTGATATAAAATTAAAACAGATAGCGAATTTGGAACTGGTAGCGAAGCAGTCTCAGACAAAACAGAATCTAAATAATTTGTCGTCCCTGAGGGCGGAACTGAGACTCTTACTAACGGCCAGGTTCAACAAAAAACAAATGCAATTCAAACATAAAATTTACGCGCAGGGTAATAGAGGGAGCAGATTGATGTCTGCCCTGATCAAAAAGACCAGAGTAAGGAACCTGATCAGCTCCATAAAGTCACCTACAGGCGTTGGTGTAACCTCTTCTAAAGACATAGCAGCAGAATTTCAGAAATTCTACTCTGAGTTATACAACCTAAAGGGCCACCCCATATCAGGGGTTTCCAACAACCATATTACAGCGATAGACGATTTTCTGCGTCCTCTCAAAATCCCCAAACTGAGCCATGTAGAGGCAGCCTCCTTGATTGAGGAGGTAACACAATCTGAAGTGGAGAAATTAATTACAACTAGCCCTCCAAATAAAAGTCCGGGCCCAGATGGACTCTCCATTCAATATTATAGGACCTTTCTCCCCATATTGAAACCTAAATTGACCGTTCTGTTTAATAACCTATTGAGAGGGGCAGCCCTGCCGAGACAGTCCCAAGAAGCACACATAACCCTTATTCACAAAGACAACAAGGACCCCGAATTATGCGCAAACTACCGCCCGATCTCTTTGATCAATTTAGATATGAAGTTATGGGCTAAGTTACTGGCCAAAAGATTAGAACCGTTCATGCCCTCGCTAATTAATGAGGAGCAGGCTGGCTTTGTGAGGGGGAGAGAGGGGAGGGACAATTGCGTCAAATTACTACATGCAACCCGCTTCGCGCAGCATCACAAGATACCTCTGGCGTTGGTGGGTACTGACGCGGAGAAAGCTTTTGACCGGGTTGATTGGAGGTACATGGAAAGAGTCCTGCATCACTTCAATCTCCCGCCCGAGTTTGTTCGCGCGGTGTTCTCTCTCTACTCTCGCCCTTACGCCAGACTTAAAATTAATGACATCCTTTCCCCTCCCTTTGACATAAGGAATGGTACTCGGCAGGGCTGTCCTCTGTCTCCCTCCCTCTTTATTTTAGTACTAGAGCCATTGCTTCTAAAGGTGCGTCAGGACCGGATGATTCAGGGTCTATCATTAGGAAGCCAGTCGCTTCATACAGCGGCTTTCGCCGACGACATTATCTTTTTGATAACAGACCCACGAAATAGCCTACCTCAGCTTATCAAGGTGTTAGAAGACTTCAGCTCCGTATCCAACTTTAAGATCAATTTCTCAAAGTCTACGGTTTTGAATGTCTCAATCTCCGAAACTCAATGTAAACCATTGAGATCTAATTCCCCTTTCACCAGGTCGTCCACTGCGATGGACTACCTAGGCATTAGGCTGTCCAGGAGAGCGGAGGACCTTTACAAAGATAATTTTATCCCTCTGCTGGCCCAAGTTAAGCATCTTCTCAAAACATACGATGTTCCGTCTACATCTTGGTTCGGTAGGAAAAATATTATTAAAGCCTATATCCTGCCGATCATCATATACAGGATCAGGATGATCCCTATTCACCTGCCTTCAAACTTTTTCAAATTAATTAGAATGGCCTTCTCGGGCTTTGTGTGGAGGCGGAGGAGACCAAGGATAGCACACAAGCTATTAACTAAGAGGAGCTCCGAGGGGGGAATCGACCTCCCAGACATATTCGACTTTTACCGGGCGGCTCAACTCCGCTATTGGATTGATTTAACCCAAGGCCGCAAGCATGACATGCTGCCGGTGTTGTTAGAGGGTTACAGTAATGTCTCACTTCCGACGGAACTTTGGCTTCCATCAAAAAACCATTATAATACAAAAACTTTTAATCCATTGCTCAGAGGCCCTTGTGGTGTGTGGGATGAACTGAGGACGACTCTTGCTCCCTCGCCCTCCCCCATACTTCCACTTCATACCATTATCAAAACGCTGGACCTCCCTTTGGACCCAAGCTCTGCCTCAGTATGGAAGAAGTTTAATGCATTTACGGTCGCCCACCTACAGTCACTCGCCCACCTCCACCCAACGAAAATTCTGGATAGTCTTCTGCCATCCGAAAAATTCTCTTTTCTACATCGCGCGCACATTCTGGGGATCTTCAGAGAGTTCTTAAAAACACACAGATCAACTAGGCCGCAGACCCCCTTCGAGAAGGCCCTAGGGGAAAACAAAACCGCGCTTAGGAAAATCTCGTTCCTAAGGAAAAAATTCATAACACCCCCACTTCCCTACAAACCAGCTTTCATCTCCTCATGGGAGAAGGAGCTCAATGTTTCATTAACTTCTAGCGAAGTAGAAGCTGTCCTCAAGACTTCCTTTGGGATTTCACCTTGTGTGCTCTCCCAGGAGGCGCATTATAAATTGTTATCTAGGTGGTACCGGACCCCCCAGTGGCTCTTTGAGCATGGACTTGCCCCTCAGAATACCTGCTGGAGGTGTGGGAGTGCAGAGGGTTCGTACCTTCATCTCTGGTGGACGTGTCCTAAAATAGCACCCTTTTGGAGGAGCGTCGAGATGATCGCTCAAAAAATCTCCCCAAACCTACGAATATCTCCGGACATGGTCCTCATTTGGAGACCGTCATCTCATTTTCAGCCTAGGAAAAATAAACTACTAGCCTTCCTATTTGATTCGGCCAAATCCCTAATACCCCATCTCTGGAGACAAAACAATTCCCCAACACTCGGACAGTTGAAAAATAGATTAGACAATCTCTTCAATCTTGAAGAACTACATAGCTGGTCCACAAACTCACACGATAAATTCAACAATATCTGGTTACCATGGATCGGGCTGAGACAGATGGCGTGCTGGGATGAGTGAGACGGAGGCTGATCCTGTCTTCCAAGGTACATCTTTTACCCAGACGGGTAGACAGACCCTGATCCACCAACCCCCTCCCTCCCTCCCTCGTTCCCTCCCCTTCTTCCCTCCCCATTTCAGTCCTCTGTCCATGTCTATATTTGTAAGTCTATAAGTGTTCTGTCCTCCTCCCCCTGTCACGACTGCTAGGTTACATAGGTACATGGTAGCAAAGACTGGGCGTGAGCTCCAGGTGCATGCTTTTATGAGGATATATAAGTAAAGTTCAACGGACCTTCAAACGGAGGTTTTGATGTAGCTCACATTATATTTTGCATTGAGATGTACATATTACGAACTGTGAAAGATGAATGTCAGTCACTTCTATGTTTTATATGTTTGTTTATTATAAAACGTCAATAAAAATTGGATTTAAAAAAAAAAAAAGAAAGACAGCAGGTGTGGTGCTTGTTATTTCTCTATCCTGACCATGGTAATCCATTCCACTAATCGCCTAGCTGTATCTGGCCATTTTTGAGAAAAGGGCTGTGTCCTCGAAATGCATAAAATGTGCTAACCCCTTATCAACTTAGTCTTAAAGAGCCTTGAGTATTAAGAGTTGCACCTATGGCCTATTATTTTTTATTTCCCTGCAGCTTTCACTATTATGCCATGTTATTTACAGTGGAAGCACCTCGGCTGGCAGCACGTTACTAGCATGATAATAATAATCTTTATTTGTATAGTGCCAACTTATTCCACAGCACTTTCAAGGCCCATGGAGAACACAAACAATACGGAGATTACAGAAATTACAAAAATTACATGTAATATTCAATTATTTTGAAAAAAGGGGTGGAAGTCATAATAGAAGGTGCAGGGGCAGGCGGTGGAGAAAGGGGGAACACAGCAATGTGACGATAATAGTTTTTAGGACAAAAACAGAGTGGGTGTTAGTGAAATTAATATGACTGTGTTCTATTCTATTCGTAGACATTTTCTGTAAGATAGCCATCTTATATGCCTCTTTTCATTATATTCATGTCTCCTCTTTCTTGAGGATTTATAGATATTAAATAGTTACTCAACAAGCCTTGAGTGAATAATCGAGGCCAGAGCTGCAGGAGATAGCTATGTAGCATTTAGACTGGCTGCCAGGTCAAGATGACATGTTCCTATCTGCTAACATATGTTCCAAAATATTCTCTCTAAACAATTTATTGTTTAGAATTATTTTACTTTTGTGCTCTGAGAAGTTAATCACATATGATTTTTCTGCGCTTCAGTGCGTTTGCCAGGCATTTTAGATTTTAAATTACTTATCTTGCATATTCATATTGTATTTATGTTTTATTGATCAATTGTAATAAATGAATTATAATAGATTTGAATTATTGTAATTGAAGCATGTGTCTCTATAAAAACTGCTGCCTGTCAATTAATAAACAGATAACTTTTGGTCATGTCCCGTGTGTAGTGCTAAAAGTTATTTCCCAAGCTCGGCCTATCCTCTAACTAAGAATTTGGACACCAGAAGCATATTATATAGAAAATAGTTTTGTTTGCACTAACAAGGAGGTATAGGGCAGGGAGTTTACATTATAGGCAAAAGTTGAAAGCCATAGGAGGTATATTGTGGGAGTGGGGGGACTAAATCACGACATTTGGTATTCTTCTTTGAAGAGGTGTGCCTTTAAGGCTCGTCTGAAGTTCCATGCATCGGGGATTGTCTGGATGTTTTTGGGTAGTGTGTTCCAGAGGATCGGTGCTGATCTAGAGAAGTCCTGGAGGTGAACATGTGAAGTTTGTATTAGAGGGTGTATCTGTTAGCAGATCAGAGTGTGCGGGCTGGGTGATGCATGGACAGGAGAGAAGCGATGTATGGTGGCACGGTGCCATGGAGAGCATTGTGAGTGAGGGTGATGAGGTGTCTGAGAAGTGGATAGATAGGAAAATGAGTTTAGCTGCTGCATTTAGTACGGATTGGAGAGGGGAGAGTCTGGTGGAGGGAAGGCCAATGAGCAGCGAGTTGCAGTAGTCAAGTCGGGAATGGATGAGGGTAACAACAAGTGTCTTTAGCATGTTCATCATGAGGCACGCCTGGATTTTAGAAACATTCCTGAGGTGCAGATGGCATGTTCGGGCCAAAGATTTGATATGGTGGGTAAAGGAGAGGTCAGAATCTAGTGTGACCCCTAGGCAGTCGGCATGCTGTCTGGGGGGTTATAATAGTGCCAGATACTGATTTGGAGATGTTCGGAGGAGGTCCACTGGTTGAGCATGGTGGAAGCAGGATAGGAAGAGCAGCAGCAGTTCCACCACCACAACCAGCAGCAGAACCTTGAGGGCAGAGTGTGCTCCTCGTGGAAACATGAAAGCTACAGCTCCAGATTTCCATATTGACATATTTTATATTTGAGAAGAAAGTAGTAAGAGGAAACATGCCGTAATCTGGAGAAGGGAACAGCAACAGCAGCAGCACCACCACCAATAGCGACAGCCCCTTGAGGAATAGTGTTGTCTTTGACATAAATCTGTGCTCAGTCATATACGATTTGACATCAAGAAGTCAAAGTGGCCAATGCCATGTCTGAGTGCATCCATATGGGAGCTGATATACTCTTGGACCATCATGGATAAGTGCTGCATGTGACTGTAATTCAAGCCCTATGCTGTTGCTGAAGACTGCAACCAGGTGAAAAAACTATTGAACACCTTTGTTAGACTTCCCCTAGTACCATTATACACTTGACGAATTATACTCTTTTATATGGTACGTCAAGCAATATAGTTTAACAAGTTTTTTTCACATATAAAAAACCTACATGCTTGATGGATGGCTAAAAGTGATGTGAGCAGTCCCTTTCACAACTCCAGTCATCAAGTACTCCAAACATGTCATGATTTGAGGATACTGTATAGAGAGAACAGCTGTGACAATTTTAGAGACACTGACAATTTAATTACCTGTGCAATACCAGGGAAGCGTTTAAAATATGACCTGTTGGTGTTACTTGAGGACTGAAGTTGAGAAATAATTTTCTAGGTCAGCTGCTGAAAGGCTTTGCCATCCTTGCAACACACTTTTTTTTAAGTCGCAGTCAAACTAAAGTGAAAAATTAAGCAACTTTGCAATAGGTGGTAATTAAACGTGTTCAAGAAATAGCCTCTGTGTAGTCTAATCCTGCAGTTGAACTCCCTTCCATCTATTCTTCGATTTCTGGTTACCACAAAGTAGGGGGCAAATGAAAGAAAGTATAAGATGACAAAACTGCAGGATCAGACTACAAAGAATTTATTTACCATCTGTTACCATCTGCATAGAAGCTGCAAAGTAGTGGTTTTGTTTTACACTTGTTGTTGCAAAGGTGTATTTTCCTAATAATAATAATAACTAGAGACGAGCGAGCACGCTCAGTAAGGGCAGTTACTTGAGCGAGCCCCGCTCATTTCAAGTAACTGCCTTCTCCTCCGAGCGTCCTCGGGGGCAGCAGGGGAGAGCGGAGGGGATCTCTCTCTCCCTTCCCCCGCTACTTCCCGCCGCCCGCCGCTCACCCCCGCCACCCCCCCAAGCACATTCGGAGGAGAAGGCATGTACTCGAGATGAGCGAGGCTCGCTCGAGTAACTGCCCTTACTGAGCGTGCTCTCTCATCTCTAATAATAACCTTTATTTATACAGCACATGCATATTTTACAACCACTTGATATTGGTTCTGTCCCCACTGTGGCTCTCGGTCCATATTCACCTATCTCAATGTTTTTAGAGTATGGGAAGAAACATATGCAAATGTTATCCTTAGTGGGATTTGAACCCAGCACCCCAGCACTGCAAGGCAACAATACTAGCCACTAAAAAAATCCAAAAATAATAGGTCAGCACGCAAAGCTTCCATAAAACAACTTTTCTATATTTTATTCAATACAATTAAAAAGATGTTACAGTACAAAAAAGATGAGTCTCCAATGTGCAGCAGACAGGCGGAAGGAAGGCATACAACATATCAAGTTCATAGAATTAAGTATTTGCTGCTGGTTGTGAGATGCAATCGTGATTTATTATATTACAATTAGAGATGAGCGAACGTACTTGTCCGAGCTTGATACTCGTTTGAGTATTAGCGTGTTCGAGATGCTCGTTACTCGTGACGAGTACCACGCGATGTTCGAGTTACTTTCACTTTCATCTCTGAGACGTTAGCGCGCTTTTCTGGCCAATTGAAAGACAGGGAAGGCATTACAACTTCCCCCTGCGACGTTCAAGCCCTATACCACCCCCCTGCAGTGAGTGGCTGGGGAGATCAGGTGTCACCCGAGTATAAAAATCGGCCCCTCCCGCGGCTCGCCTCAGATGCGTTGTGAGATAGCTGAGGGACAGTGCTATAGTGTTGGAGCTGCTGTAGGGAGAGTGTTAGGAGTTAGTGTAGGCTTCAAGAACCCCAACGGTCCTTCTCAGGGCCACATCTAACAGTGTGCAGTAGTGTGGAGGCTGCTTTTAGCAGTGTTGCACATTTTTTTTTTTTTGTATATCGGCCGTGCAGAGCATTGCGCCCTGCAGTAATTATACATAGTCCAGGGCCAGTAGTGGTGGTGAGGCAGGGACAGAAGACATATATTTATTGAATATAGGCAGTGGGCCTTTCCAAAAACATTTTGGAAAAAAAATCTATTTGGGCTGCCTGTGACTGTCCTCAGTGTACTGGGTCTGTGCTGGGTGTAGTTGTCCTCCTAATTCATACGCAGCCAGCTAAGTGTTACAGCAGGCTTGCGAAAAATTATTTCCTGGCTCTGTGTTGGCTGTTACATCACCGCTGTATTCCAGTCCACAGTGCAACAGTCTGCAGTTATTTTACATACTCCAGGGCCAGTAGTGGTGAGGCAGGGACAGAAGACATATATTTATTGAAAATAGGCAGTGGGCCTTTCCAAAAACATTTGGGAAAAAAAATCTATTTGGGTTGCCTGTGACTGTCCTCAGTGTACTGGGTCTGTGCTGGGTGTAGTTGTCCTCCTAATTCATACGCAGCCAGCTAAGTGTTACAGCAGGCTTGCGCAAAATTATTTCCTGGCTCTGTGTTGGCTGTTACATCACCGCTGTATTCCAGTCCACAGTGCAACAGTCTGCAGTTATTTTACATACTCCAGGGCCAGTAGTGGTGAGGCAGGGACAGAAGACATATATTTATTGAATATAGGCAGTGGGCCTTTCCAAAAACATTTGGGAAAAAAAATCTATTTGGGCTGCCTGTGACTGTCCTTGGTGTACTGGGTCTGTGCTGGGTGTAGTTGTCCTCCTAATTCATACGCAGCCAGCTAAGTGTTACAGCAGGCTTGCGCAAAATTATTTCCTGGCTCTGCTGTGCGTTCGGTAAGCGAAGTCAGCTTCCAACCACAGGCCAATAAGCGGCACATTTAATTACAGCGTTCTGTTTCTGCACTACTGGTAATACACCATGCTGAGGGGTAGGGATAGGCCTAGAGGACGTGGACGCGGGCGAGGACGCGGAGGCCCAAGTCAGGGTGTGGGCACAGGCCGAGCTCCTAATCCAGGTGTATCGCAGCCGACTGCAGCAGGATTAGGAGAGAGGCATGTTTCTGGCGTCCCCACATTCATCTCACAATTAATGCGTCCACGCGGTAGACCTTTATTAGAAAATGAGCAGTGTGAGCAGTTCCTGTCGTGGATGGCAGAAAGTGCATCCAGCAATCTATCGAACACCCAGAGTTCTACGCCGTCCACTGCTGCAACTCTGAATCCTCTGGCTGCTGCTCCTCCTTCCTCCCAGCCTCCTCACTCCATTACAATGACATTCTGAGGAGCAGGCAGACTCCCAGGAACTGTTCCCGAGCCCCTGCCCAGAATGGGCAGCAAGGGTTCCGAATCCTCTCCCACTGGAGAAGTTTGTCGTGACCGATGCCCAACCTTTTAAAAGTTCCCGGGGTCCGGGGGATGAGGCTGGGGACTTCCGGCAACTGTCTCAAGACCTTTCAGTGGGTGAGGAGGACGATGACGATGAGACACATTTGTCTATCAGTGAGGTAGTAGTAAGGGCAGTAAGTCCTAGGGAGGAGCGCACAGAGGATTCCGAGGAAGAGCAGCAGGACGATGAGGTGACTGGCCCCACCTGGTTTGCTACGCCTACTGAGGCAGGTCTTCAGAGGGGGAGGCAAGTGCAGCAGCAGGGCAGGTTGGAAGAGGCAGTGCCAGACCGAATAATCCACCAACTGTTTCCCAAAGCGCCCCCTCGCGCCATGCCACCCTGCAGAGGCCGAGGTGCTCAAAGGTCTGGCAGTTTTTCACTGAGAGTGCAGACGACCGACGAACAGTGGTGTGCAACCTGTGTCGCGCCAAGATCAGCCGGGGAGCCACCACCACCAGCCTCACCACCACCAGCATGCGCAGACATATGATGGCCAAGCACCCCACAAGGTGGGACGAAGGCCGTTCACCGCCTCCGGTTTGCACCGCTGCCTCTCCCCCTGTGCCCCAACCTGCCACTGAGATCCAACTTCCCTCTCAGGGCACAGGCACTACCGTCTCCTGGCCTGCACCCACACCCTCACCTCCGCTGTCCTCGGCCCCATCCACCAATGTCTGTCAGCGCATCATCCAGCCATCGCTAGCGCAAGTGTTGGAGCGCAAGCGCAAGTACGCCGCCACGCACCCGCACGCTTAAGTGTTAAACGTGCACATAGCCAAATTTATCAGCCTGGAGATGCTGCCGTATAGGGTTGTGGAAACGGAGGCTTTCAAAAGTATGATGGCGGCGGCGGCCCCGCGCTACTCAGTTCCCAGTCGCCACTACTTTTCCCGATGTGCCGTCCCAGCCCTGCACGACCACGTCTCCCGCAACATTGTACGCGCCCTCACCAACGCGGTTACTGCCAAGGTCCACTTAACAACAGACACGTGGTCAAGCACAGGCGGGCAGGGCCACTATATCTCCCTGATGGCACATTGGGTGAATTTAGTGGAGGCTGGAACAGAGTCAGAGCCTGGGACCGCTCACGTCCTACCCACCCCCAGAATTGCGGGCCCCAGCTCGGTGGTGGTATCTGCGGTGGTGTATGCACCCTCCACTAAACCACCCTCCTCCTCCTCCGCAACCTCTATCTCGCAATCAAGATGTGTCAGCAGCAGCACGTCGGCAGCAGTCGGTGTCGCGCGGCGTGGCAGCACAGCGGTGGGCAAGCGTCAGCAGGCCGTGCTGAAACTACTCAGCTTAGGAGATAAGAGGCACACAGCCCACGAACTGCTGCAGGGTCTGACAGAGCAGACCGACCGCTGGCTTGCGCCGCTGAGCCTCCAACCGGGCATGGTCGTGTGTGACAACGGCTGTAACCTGGTGGCGGCTCTGCAGCTCGGCAGCCTCACGCACGTGCCATGCCTGGCCCACGTCTTTAATTTGGTGGTTCAGCGCTTTCTGAAAAGCTACCCACGCTTGTCAGATCTGCTCGGAAAGATACGCCAGCTCTGCGCACATTTCCGCAAGTCCCACACGGATGCTGCCACCCTGCGCACCCTGCAACATCGGTTTCATCTGCCAGTGCACCGACTGCTGTGCGACATGCCCACACGGTGGAACTCTACGCTCCACATGTTGGCCCGGCTCTATGAGCAGCGTAGAGCTATAGTGGAATACCAACTCCAACATGGGCGGCGCAGTGGGAGTCAGCCTCCTCAATTTTTTACAGAAGAGTGGGCCTGGTTGGCAGACATCTGCCAGGTCCTTGGAAACTTTGAGGAGTCTACCCAGATGGTGAGCGGCGATGCTGCAATCATTAGCGTCACCATGCCTCTGCTATGCCTCTTGAGAAGTTCCCTGCAAAGCATAAAGGCAGACGCTTTGCGCTCAGAAACAGAGGCGGGGGAAGACAGTATGTCGCTGGATAGTCAGAGCACCCTCCTGTCTATATCTCAGCGCGTTGAGGAGGAGGAGGAGGAGGAGGGGGAGGAGGATGAGGAGGAGGGGGAAGAGACAGCTTGGCCCACTGCTGAGGCTACCCATGCTGCTTGCCTGTCATCCTTTCAGCGTGTATGGCCTGAGGAGGAGGAGGAGGAGGAGGAGGAGAAGGAGGAGGATCCTGAAAGTGATCTTCCTAGTGAGGACAGCCATGTGTTGCGTACAGGTACCCTGGCACACATGGCTGACTTCATGTTAGGATGCCTTTCTCGTGACCTTCACGTTACACGCATTCTGGCCACTACGGATTACTGGGTGTACACACTGCTCGACTCACGGTATAAGGAGAACCTTTCCACTCTCATACCCGAAGAGGAAAGGGGTTCGAGAGTGATGCTATACCACAGGACCCTGGCGGACAAACTGATGGTACACTTCCCATCCGACAGCGCTAGTGGCCGAAGGCGCACTTCCGAGGGCCAGGTAGCAGGGGAGGCGCAGGGATCAGGCAGCATGTACAGCACAGGCAGGGGAACACTCTCTAAGGCCTTTGACAGCTTTTTGGCTCCCCAGCAAGACTGTGTCACCGCTCCCCAGTCAAGGCTGAGTCGGCGGGAGCACTGTAAAAGGATGGTGAGGAAGTACGTAGCCGATCGCACGACCGTCCTCCGTGACGCCTCTGCCCCCTACAACTACTGGGTGTCGAAGCTGGACACATGGCCTGAACTCGCGCTGTATGCCCTGGAGGTGCTTGCTTGTCCTGCGGCTAGCGTCTTGTCAGAGAGGGTGTTTAGTGCGGCTGGGGGAATCATCACAGATAAGCATACCCGCCTGTCAACCGACAGTGCCGACAGGCTTACACTCATCAAGATGAACAAAGCCTGGATTTCCCCAGACTTCTCTTCTCCACCAGCGGACAGCAGCGATACCTAAACAATACGTAGGCTGCACCCGCGGATGGAAGCATTGTTCTCTATCACCATCAAAAACGGGGACCTTTTAGCTTCATCAATCTGTGTATAATATTCATCCTCCTCCTCCTGCTCCTCCTCCTGAAACCTGACATAATCACACCGAACGGGCAATTTTTCTTAGGCCCACAAGGCTCAGTCATATAATTTTTGTAAACAATTTTTATACGTTTCAATGCTCATTAAAGCGTTGAAACTTTCACCTGAACCAATTTTTATTTTAACTGGGCTGCCTCCAGGCCTAGTTACCAATTAAGCCACATTAACCAAAGCGATTAATGGGTTTCACCTGCCCTCTTGGTTGGGCATGGGCAATTTTTCTGACGTACATTAGTACTGTTGGTACACCAATTTTTTGTGGCCCTCGCCTACAGTGTAATCCAATTAATTTTTTGCCCACCTGCATTAAAGCTGATGTTACATCAGTTGTGTTGGGCACTGCAATGGGATATATTTATGTACCACCGGTGGGTTCCAGGGAGCCACCCATGCTGTGGGTCCACAGCGAGTTGTAACTGCATGTGTCTACTTCTAAAGAACCCCAGTCTGACTGGGGCATGCAGTGTGGGCCGAAGCCCACCTGCATTTAATCGGACTACCTCAGCTGTGTTGGGCAATGCAATGGGATACATTTATGTACAGCCGGTGGGTTCCAGGGAGCCACCCATGCTGTGGGTGCACACGGAATTCCCATTGCGGAGTTGTACCTGCCTGTGACTATTTATAAAAAAACGCGGTCTGACTGGGGCATGCAGACACCTTGACAGAATGAATAGTGTGTGGCACATAGGTTCCCCATTGCTATGCCCACGTGTGCAGCTCCTGATGGCGGTGGCACAGGATTATATTTCTCATTGCCTCTGTACAGCATTGTGGGCTATCGCTCCGCCCCTTTTAAAGAGGGTCGCTGCCTAGCCATGCCAACCCTCTGCAGTGTGTGCCTGCGGTTCCTCCTCATGGCAGACGCACTTATAAATAGACATGAGGATGGTGTGGCATGAGTGCAGCTGAAGGCTGCGCAGGGACACTTTGGTGTGCGCTGTGGACACTGCGTCGTGCGGGGGGGGGGGGGGGGAGTTGGGCAGCATGTAACCCAGGAGAAGTGGCAGCGGAGTGTCATGCAGGCAGTGATTGTGCTTTGTTGGAGGTAGTGTGGTGCTTAGCTAAGGTATGCATTGCTAATGAGGGCTTTTCAGAAGTGAAAGTTGTTGGGAGGGGGGGCCCACTCTTGCCGCTATTGTGGCTTAATAGTGGGACCTGGGAACTTGAGATGCAGCCCAACATGTAGCCCCTCGCCTGCCCTATTCGTTGCTGTGTCGTTCCCATCACTTTCTTGAATTGCCCAGATTTTCACAAATGAAAACCTTAGCGAGCATCGGCGAAATACAAAAATGCTCCGGTCGCCCATTGACTTCAATGGGGTTCGTTACTCGAAACGAACCCTCGAGCATCGCGATAATTTCGTACCGAGTAACGAGCACCCGAGCATTTTGGTGCTCGCTCATCTCTAAATACAATACTAACCACTAAGCTACTGTGAGCATGACCAGAAGCCTTATCTCCTAATATTAAAAATGTCTCCTCAGTTCTGCTGTGAACCAAAGAGAATGGACCTTGGAACATCTCCAAATCAAATCAAGCTGTAGAGAGGAACACAGTGAGAAAATCAGCACAACCTGTTTATTATACTAATACATAATGGATGCTGACACCTCTGCTGACAGCAACTGTCCACTATACTATCCTTGTCGTTTCCCTTTTCCTCCATATTGTCCTTCTAGGTTTTAGAACTGTTCATATCATTCATGTTCATATTTCTATAATTTCTACTTCATTAGATAGTAATTTTTTTTTTTGTACGGGGGGGATGATGATCATGCAAATGTACCACCCCTGCATTCATTCACAGTGCATCGATCGCGGGTGAGATCCAGCAGACCCCAGCAATCAATCATTTATTACTAGAGATGAGCGAGCACCAAAATGCTCGGGTGCTCGTTACTCAGGACGAAATTATCGCGATGCTCGAGGGTTCGTTTCGAGTAACGAACTCCATTGAAGTCAATGGGCAACCCGAGCATTTTTGTATATCGCCGATGCTCGCTAAGGTTTTCATTTGTGAAAATCTGGGCAATTCAAGAAAGTGATGGGAACGACACAGCAACGGATAGGGCAGGCGAGGGGCTACATGTTGGGCTGCATCTCAAGTTCCCAGGTCCCACTATTAAGCCACAATAGCGGCAAGAGTGGGCCCCCCCTCCCAACAATTTTTACTTCTGAAAAGCCCTCATTAGCAATGCATACCTTAGCTAAGCACCACACTGTTGTGGAATTCAATGTTCCGTCAATATGCTGTGAGGCTCCAAATCAGAGGTGGTTATGGCGGCCGCCGTGAGAAAGCAATGAAACACAGAGATCAGGCCTGTGTCTAGAAGCAATCTGTGTTTATTCTGTACATTGTCATTTCTTATACAAAAAAATAGGAGTATCAGTAGGCGTATCAGTAGGCGTATCAGTAGGCGTATCAGTGCAAAGGCTAGTGTTACAAAGTTCAATTTGTTATACTGAGGTCAAAGTACTAAGGTGGTGAATAATTGCGTTTTCTCAATAAACATGGCTTCTTTTGTTGGAATGTAGACTGACTGTCTAGTACCTTGATTCTTTATCACAATCTACGTTTTAATCACATGCCATAGACAGCAGTTAATGATCGAAGCATTCCATTATCCTTTGATCATTGTAACGAGATTAACAAGATCTTGGAGACATGATGGACATTTAAGATTACACCTCTACTTAATGTAATTAAGTACTAACCTAAATGTACAAGCATTTATCAGAGCTTTTCATAGGACACAGAATAGAGTGTACAATTTAGGCCTAAAGCCTCCGGAAACGTATATCAAAGATACATACATATATAAATTAATATGTTCATAACCCTCACAATCCCCCATTTGAAACAGTCCATCTTGAAAAGAGCCTTTGTTGTGGTACTATCAAGGGTGCTAAGCCACCCCTGCCGGTCTTTCTATCCTCTTCGCCGGATCCCCACTGTTGTTGCTCTTTTACTCTTTTGACTGTTTTAACGATATCGTAGAGGGAGCGATTCCAGATAATTTGCTTGTCTCCGTATCCCACAGAATGTCCATAAGTTGCAAACACTCAAAAGAATGAACAAAAGAAACAGTATTAGTAATGGGTGAAACATAAAATCCATCATCTTTCCTGCTGTAGGTGACCATCCAGTAAAAATATCATACCAGTTATATTCTGTGTCTATCTGGATCTTATTACCTATGCTGACCAACTTATCTCCTACCCATATAGTTTGTTTTTCTAATTCCATAAGGGAGAGGTTAGTAACATCCAAATGCTTTTGAAGGTGTTCAGTGTCTTTCATTAGTCTTACAATTCTACCCAAGGATATAGTCAGATTTGACATAGGGATAGCATCTGGGTGCCAGTAATACTTTATTGCAGCTTCAGCATCTGGCAAAAAGGTGTAAGTTTCTGTAAACCAATGTATCACCGATATGTTCTGTAAACATCCAGAAAATGGAGTGGTGAGATTATACATACTGGTGGTTTTAGTTTGGTTGGTAACAAAGCATATATATTGGGGGCCAACTTCTATCAGCATATGGAAAGACGCAGGTAGCACCGTCCAATCACATATGCTGACTGAAGGCTGCAGGAAACATGGCTCATATGCGGCTGTACTCCGTCCGCATACTAGGCCATCCAGTGTTTCTTCACAGTTCTCTATGCCATGGGTTTTATTTTCACTATCAATCATAGTACCTGTGAACTTGGGCGACCAATATTGGAAAGCATATAGAGGCGGTCCGAACACCACAGGTAGTACTACAAACTTACACATCAGGCTTGTGTCCTTTACATCATAAAAAGTCATTTCTCCAGTGCAATATTCATCAGAGCATTCTACACTATCAGCCCGGGGCCGTATCCAGGATGCTACTGGAATTGCATTCTTGAAAATATTTCTCCACAATTTTTCATTATTTGTCATCAAATCTGACTGTGCTTTATCCTTCTCGTGAATCATATATACATATTGCAGGCTACATTGTGTATAGTTTATGAATTTACTCATATTTACAAACAAATCATTTTGAACCCCAAAACTCAGATTAAAAAGCGTTAATACATCCTTATTATATCCTAATGCAAGATGTTGGGGGAGGAATATGGAGGGCATCCATTGTGCCTGAATATTGACCAGATTAGACACATCTCTTCCTTCCCCTGCCATCTTATTTTTCATTACTTCTAAATCTATTGAATTTAAAACCCCTGTGCCTGCTCCTATTCCTCCAAGAAGAGTATCGTACCATTCTCTCTTCATTCTAGAGCATGATTTCATTACAGGGAAAGATATATTAAACTGCACTACGGTCCTCTGTTGTTTGGTTGAGACATTTTTACATGTATGGGGGAGCCTAACTAAATTGTCAGTGTGTACCACAGGGGTTGTTTCCAGGACGGTCAAAAGGTTTAACCACATTAGAGAGTTAGCTATAGGAGTACCATTAATGCACAGGAGAGTATATGTATCTTTTAACCCCTTAGTGACCAAGCCTGTTTACGCCTTAATGACCAGGCCAAATTTTGCAAATCTGACACGTGTCACTTTAGCATGGAAAAAGACCAGAAAGGTTTTGCATATCCAAGTGATTCTGACATTGTTTTATCGCCACATGTTGTACTTCATTTAGGTGGAAAAAAAAGACCGATAGAATTTGTGTTTATTTATTAAAAGCGCCAAAATTGGGAAAATTTTGAAAAAATCGTCATTTTTTCACATTTCCAACTGCAATATCTCAAATATGTGCAAACATAATATAGAAATTTTTGCTAAGATTTATATTTCCATCCGTTTACTTTATTTTGGGCGCACATTGGAAAAACTTTCGTTTTTTTTTAACCATTTAGGAGACGTACAAATGTAACATTACTTTTCAGCATTTTGAGGAACACTTTGTTTTCCTACACCAATCCAAGATTGGAAAGGCTCATAGGAGTCAAAATGATAGATACCCCCACAAGTGACCCCATTTTAAAAACTACACCCTTTAACGTATTCACTGAGGGGTGTCATGAGTATTTTAACCCCACAGTTTTTTTTCAGGAGTCAATGCAATTTAGAAGAGAAAAACAAAAATTTCATATTTTTGCAAATATGTCATTTTAAAGACAGGACTTTTTTCTATAGTACACATGAAAATTAGGATTTGCACCCCAGAATGGATACCCCTGTTTGTCCCGTGCTCAGAAACATACCCATTGTGGCCCTAATCTTACGTTTGGATGCACAATGGGGCCCAAAATGAAAGGAGCAATCGGTGGCTTTCGGAACAGAAATTTTGCTTGAAGGAGATTTAGGCCCCATTGCCCACTTGTAGAGCCATTGAGTGACCAAAACTATGGAGAACCCCCACAAGTGACCCCATTTTGAAAAGTAGACCCCTTAACGAATTTATCTAGGGGTATAATGACTTTTTTGACTTCACAGTTTTTGAATGAATCTAAGCCAAGCCGAAGGAAAAAAATTACAATTTTCATTTTTTTGGTAATTCTGTCATTTTAAAAGCAGTTTTTTTGTACAGCACATATATGAATGAAGACTTGCACCCCAGAATGGATACCCCTGTTTCTCCCGTGCTCAGAAACATACCCATTGTGGCCCTAATCATATGTCTGGATGCACAATGGGGCCCAAAATGAAAGGAGCAACCGGTGGCTTTCGGAACAGAAATTTTGCTTGAAGGAGATTTAGTCCCCATTGCCCACTTGTAGAGCCCTTGAGTGACCAAAACGATGGAGAACGCCCACAAGTGACCCCATTTTGAAAAGTAGACCCCTTAACGAATTTATCTAGGGGTAGGATGACTTTTTTGACTTCACTGTTTTTGAATGAATCTAAGCCAAGCCGAAGGGAAAAAAAATACGATTTTCATTTTTTGGTAATTCTGTCATTTCAAAAGCAGTTTTATTTGTACCACACATATATGAATGAAGACTTGCACCCCAAAATGGATACCCCTGTTTGTCCTGTGCACAGAAACATACCCATTGTGGCCCTAGTATTACGTCTATATGCACAATGGGGCCCAAAATGAAAGGAGCAACCGGTGGCTTTCGGAACAGAAATTTTGCTTGAAGGAGATTTAGGCCCTATTGCCCACTTGTAGAGCCATTGAGTGACCAAAACGATGGAGAACCCCCACAAGTGACCCCATTTTGAAAAGTAGACCCCCTAACGAATTTATCTAGGGGTATAATGACTTTTTTGACTTCACAGTTTTTGAATGAATCTAAGCCAAGCCGAAGGAAAAAATTACGATTTTCATTTTTTTGGCAATTGTGTCAATTTAAAAACTGTTTTTTTTGGAAAGTGTACATAGGAATGAAGACTTTCGCCCCAAAATGGATACCCCCATTTGTCCCGTGTTCAGAAACATACCCATTGTGGCCCTAATCTACTTAAAGGAAACATAGCTAGGCCTATAATGGAAGGAGCACCCGTTGGATTTCAGGGTACAACGGAATAAATTCCAGTCCCCATTGCCAACATGTAGAGCCATTGAGCGTCCAAAACGATAGAGAACCCCCACAAATGACCCATTTTAAAGACTAGACCCCTTAACAAATTCATCTAGGGGTGTACTGCATATTTTGACCCCAAAGTATTTGAATGAATCTAAGCAAAGCAAAAGGAAAAAATTACGATTTTCATTTGTTTGGCAATTTTGTCAATTTAAAAACTGTTTTTTTTGTACAGTGTACATAGGAATGAAGACTTTCACCCCAAAATGGATACCCCTGTTTGTCCCCTGTTCATAAACATACCCATTGTGGCCCTAATCTACTTACAGGACACATGGCTAGGCCCATAATGGAGGGAATGCCCGCTGGATTTCAGGGCAGAACTGAATAAATTCCAGGCCCCATTGCCCACTTATACGGAAAAAAAATTGACTTCCTAAAAATAATCCCCCCCCCCCCTGCCATCCCCATTTTTTGGCATTCCCTAAATATTAGATAAAGGTAATAATATAAATGCGTTTTATGTCCGAAGACAGGGGTAATTACGGAGGCTGGTTGGGCTGGGCACATGGGGCAAGAAAACCGGGTATCCCCCCCCTCCTCTCATGTATTTTGGGGGGTATTTCGTAACCTCAGCAGCGGGGATGGGGTGTAGAAAGTGGCGCTGTGAGGCTTTGTAATCTTGCTGCGGTGCAGCGGTCTCACAGAGAAGGCGCTCAACAAGCTGCTCCTGGAACTGCAGGAAGGCGAGCGTTCCCGGGGCTTCTTGTAAATTACAGATTACAGGTAGCGGTCTGAATAACGCCGGGCTCACGTAGCCGTAGGCGGAATCTGCTTGCGGAGGCCCGCAGCGGATTCCAGCTGTGAGCCCGGCTGTGACCCTGCGTACGGTTGCGTAATGTACTGCACATAACTGCCTACTCACACAGGCGTTTTTTTGTTTGCATTTCCCGCGCCGTCGCTTAGAGATGACTCGGGTACCCGCAGCCCGTACACAATGTGTTTGCATATGGGGTGCGAGTATATCCGCGGTCATAGAGCACAAAGGGCTCTAGGTCGCAGATATTCGTGGTAAAATATAGCATGCTGTGTTCTGTTTCTGCGAGTGGATTACGTAATTCCGACCCGCTAATTGGGGGGAATTGTGTAATCCAATGCATGCGATTGATCCGTGGATTACCGCTGATCAAGCGCATGCAGAACCCGTAATTCCTCTCCGGTCACGCGTGACCGGCCTAATGTTAGTTCGCTACTTTATCATGTGACCGGGGACCGCTCAGCGAGGCCACCGGTCACTGCTCCAAGCACTCAGCAACCGTTGGTCGCTGGGAGCAAGGAGATTTAACATTTCCTGGGATTCCCGGCTCCTGCGAATGTGTCCGGCATTTTGCCGGCGGGCGCATGCGCAGCAGCCGGAAGGGTCCATGGAGGATAATCGCATCTGGATTCAAATGCGGAAGCCTCCGAGAAGATGTTTCATCTCTCCCCACCGATCGCATCGGTGAGGGGAAATGAAACTGCCACTTTTTTTTTTTATATAAATTCTTTATTTAGTTTTAACTTGGGTACAGAAAGGAAAAAAGGGGGGGGAGTGTACAGCTATACAGTGCAGAAAATGTATTCACTTAGACGTTTAGATCTTGAAAATGAGTTACAAATGATAAGCTAGGTTGAAGGGTAGAGGAACTGAGGTAGGCGGGATTGTTAAAGAACTTTTACGTGATCGCCATTATGCATTGGATAACGGCGATCACGTGACCAGTAACCGCATACCGCGGCTCCCCGTGACATCTCCAGGCTCTTGGCTACCTTTTGTAGCCAGCAGCAGGGAGATTTTATATTTCTTGGGCAATCTTTCACTTTTGCGCATGCGTCCGCCATCATGCTGACGGGCGCATGCGCCGAAGCTGGGGTAACATCCGCGGATCAACATCCCACCAGGGAACAAATCCGGGACCTTGGGTACGTAATTTCATCCCCCCTTACGTATACGATCCATAAGGGGAGATGAAACTTTAACTTTTTAAACTTTTTTTTACTTTTAACTTTTTTTTTTTTTTTTACTTTTTAACTTTATATGATCACCATTATCTGATGGATAACGGTGATCATATGACTGGAAACCGCATACAGCGGTCCCCAGTCATATCTCCCTGCACTCGGCTATCTGTGACAGCCGGGTGCAGGGAGATTTTGAATTTGCCGGGCTCGCCGGCTTCTGCGCATGCGCGCCGCATCGGCACATCGCAGAAGCCAGCGGGGGGTCCAGACACCGGCCGGAGGACATCGGCGGACCTGAGGTGAGTATTTTCACCTCCCCTCATGGATCCGATCCATGAGGGGAGGTGAAACTTTTCTTTTTTTACACTTGTTTTTAACTTTTTTGCGATCGCCGCTATCCATTGGATAACAGCGATCGCGGTATCGGGGACCGCTCACCGCAGTCCCCGCTGACATCTCCTGCCTCCCGGCTACCTACAGGAGCCGGGAGCCAGGAGATTTTAAGTCTCCCGCGCCGCCGGGCCTTCTGCGCATGCGGCTGACGTAATGCCGCCAGGCGCGCATGCGCAGAAAGACGGCTACGGCACCCGGAGCATCGGGACAGCTGGGAGTCGTGCGACGGACATCGGTGAGTAATTTCAGCTGCTCCGATGGATCCAATCCATCAGAGCAGCTGAATCTTTAACTTTTATTGCACTTTTATTTACTTTTTTGCGATCGGCGCTATCCATTGCATAGCGCCGATCGCAATGCCGGGGGGGGCTCCGAACAGCCCGGGATGACAGCTCCATGCTGTCAGCTACCTGCGGACACCAACAGCATGGAGCTGTCACGTCCACAGCCCGAGGGGCATTATTCTCTGCAGGAAGCATGTTTTTACGTCCTCAGAGAATAAAGCCCACTTCGGGAGGACGTAAAAACACTATGGGCTGGTCGTTAAGGGGTTAAAGATATTGTCTGGTTTGTGCCTCCTCTTCCAACTTGGTCACCCTTACACATTAACGTTTTTGAAAGATGCTCATATGTGAACTGCTTATCTATATGAGCCACACATCCTTGGGTTAGTTTATAGCATGAGATATTTACTCTACTGATAATGTTTATCCAAGGATGCTCTCCTTCCTGTATGACATATGAACGACCTTTAAATTTATTGGAGGGGACATATAAGCCACTGGTCTCTCCTAGTGTAAAATTGGCTATTATGCACCTATGATTGCCTTCACATATGAACTCGTCTTGCTGTCTGGCTTTAGTTTTATTTGCCCAACCCCAGTAGCTTCTAACAACACCTCCTTCCTTAGTTTGTGCCAATTTCAACTTTCCCGCTGGCGTCAGGGTCCAGGCCCTGGCGATAAGCAGGAGAATTCCAAGCACCAGGAATAGTCTCATTTCTCTCATATTGTGGTTTCTTAACCTTTTTGCAATGTGAGGCATGTACCCAATTGGTTTTACCCTCTAGTTTGACGGCAGTACTGGTTGTGAGCAGCACTTGATACGGGCCGTCAAACCTTGGTTCCAATGTCCTCCTCACGTGTCTCTTTGTCACTACCCAATCTCCGGGCTGCAGATCATGCGTTCCTTCAAGAGAATTTGGATCTGGAATTGAAGAGAACACTGTGGAAAGTACAGACCCAACCTGGGTGCACACCCAAACAAGATTTCATATGGTGATAATCCTGTTTTTCTGTTAGGCACACATCTGACTGAGAAAAGGGCCAATGGGAGGCACTCAGTCCATGGTTTGCCTGTTTCTTTCATTGCTTTCTGTATTTTTAGTTTTAGGGTACCATTCATCCTTTCTACCTTCCCACTACTTTGTGGATGATAAGGGGTGTGAAATGCTTGGGAAATATCCAGGGCAGACATGATGTGTTGCATTATTTCACCTGTGAAATGTGTACCCCTGTCTGACTCGATTACCTCTGGTACCCCATACCTGCAGACTACCTCATTCATGAGCTTCTTTGCTGTTGCCTGAGCAGTTGCCTTGGTGATGGTGTAGGCCTCAACCCAACCTGAGAAGATATCAACAACAACAAGCACATATTCATATTTCCCCACACGTGGGAGCTGAATATAGTCAATTTGCAATCTCTGAAATGGGTAGAGTGGCCTAGGCAAGTGTTTTTGCGGGACCTTTACTTTCTGTCCTGGGTTGCTCACGGCACAGATCATACAAGATTGGACAAATGATGCAGCAGTTACAGAGAACCCAGGGGCCACCCATTCTCTCTCAAGCGTCAGTAGCATAGCTGCCTTCGATAGGTGAGTCTTTCCATGGATCAGCTGGGCCATCATGGGGTACAGGGATCGTGGTAGGCAAGTTCTACTGACTGTTTGCCATACGCCACCCTGTTCTACTGCTCCCATATTAGTCCATTTATCTTTTTCTTCTTTGCTGGCTTGTGACTGTAATGTCTTTAGTACATCAATGTCCATATTTTTATCAAAGTCCAAATCATAGTCTCTGACTTGTGCGGTCAGTATCTTCTTTTCTTCTTTCTTCCATGGTTTGAGGGCCGCTGCCTTTGCTGTGAAGTCTGCGAGGGCGTTGCCTTTTGCTTCTGCAGTGTCGGCTTTAGTATGAGCTTTCACCTTTAGGATTGCTACTTTATCTGGTAGGAGTAGGGCTTTCATAAGGTTCTGTACTGCTGCACCATTCTTAATGGGTTGTCCTACAGAAGTTAAAAATTGTCTGGCCTTCCATATTGGGCCGTAATCATGAGCTATGCCAAATGCATACCTGGAATCAGTGTAAACGTTTGCTGTTTTACCTTCTGCCACTCTACACGCCTCAGTGAGGGCCTTCAATTCCGCTTCTTGTGCTGAGACATGCGGAGGCAGAGCTTCTGCTTTTAGGACATCATGTTGTGTGACTACTGCATACCCGGTATGGAATCGGCCATCCTCACCTTGGTACCGTGAACCATCTACAAAAAGCTCAAAATGTGCATTGTCAATAGGCGTTTCAGTAACTGATTCAAAACCTGCAGTTTCTTGCTGCATCAATTCTAGACAATCATGCTGGTGTTTTGAATCAAATAAATCAGAATCATGCTGTACAGAATTTAAAAATAACTGATCTGCAGTACCCAAATCCCCCACCCCCCATTTGAATCGGGATACTCGGTTGGAAGAAGAGTAGCCGGGTTCAAGGTAGTGCACCGTTGGAAGGAGATGTTAGGAGGCATGAGCAAGGCACATTGTAACCTTATTTGACGAGCTAGAGACAGGTGTTTAGGTTGTACTTGAGTGAGTATACTCTGGATGTCATGAGGGGTGAGAACCACTAGGGGGTAGTCCAGGACCAACTCAGAAGATTTGTCAACCATTGCTTGTACTGCTGTTACCGCACGGACACAGGAGGGGGCTCCTCGGGCCACCGGATCCAATCTCATGGAGTAATACCCAAGTGGCCGTGGACGTCCTCCATGTTTTTGTGTCAACACTGCCGTCGCATGACCAGAAAGTTCAGTGCAGAAGAGAGTGAAAGGTAGAGTGTAATTAGGAATTCCCAGTGCTGGAGAACTGAGAATAGAGAGTTTTAGTGTATGGAAATTGTCAGTTGCTTCAGGAGTGAGAGAGAAAGGAACACTTGGAAGACAATCATAGAGTGGTTGCATCAGGGATGAGGCAGAACGGATCCAAGGACGGCAGTATGAGACAAGCCCCAAAAAGGTGCGGAGTTTGGCAGCAGAAGAAGGTACAGAAATGGCTTGAACTGCAGCTTTTCGTTCTTCTGTGAGATGTTTGGTTCCTTGAGCTAGGCAATGGCCTAGAAACACAACCTTTTGTTTACAAAGCTGTAATTTTTCCTTTGAAGCCTTGCAGCCATTTTCTGCTAAAAATTTTAGAAGAGAAATGGATGCAGATTGACATGTTTTCAGATCCTCAGCACAAAGCAGAAGGTCATCAACATATTGCAACAGCTCAGTTCCATCAGGCGGAGTCCAGGCCTGCAAAACAGACTGGAGTGCCTGGGTGTACATGTTTGGAGAATTCTGCGCACCTTGTGGCAGGACGGTCCAAGCGTATTGTTTACCCTTGAAGGTAAAAGCAAAAAGGTACTGGCAATCCGGATGGATCGGTACACTGAAAAACACATTTGCAAGATCTATCACTGTAAAAAAATGTCGCAGTGGGCGGGACTTGTGCTAAAAGCGTATGTGGATTTGGCACTACTGGGGTGTCGAGTACAGTAACTTTATTAATTTCCCGAAGATCATGTACCATGCGATAAACATCTGGTTGTCCCTTTTGTGTTTTCTTTTTAACTGGGAAGAGGGGAGTATTGGCTGGTGATGTTATTTCCCATAGTGCCCCCATTTGAATTAAGTCTGTAATTTGTGGGCCTATAGAATCCTCTTGGGCCCTATCCAATGGATATTGTTTTACTTGGGGGGCTACGCATCCTGGTTTTAGTGTGACTACCATGGGTGTCACATTCATATGACCAATATCTGTTTTGGACTTGGCCCAGAGTTCCTGTGGAACTTCCTGTAATATTATTTCCTCTTCTGTAGTTAAGAGGAAAATTGGCTGTGGATCATCTAGAGAAGCCACCATCTGGCAAAATTGTTCTGCGTTTGTTTTTGCAAAATCAATCTGCACTGTTCCTTCTTCAGTAAACTGAATGGAAGCTGACAGGGCAGAGAGTATGTCTGTGCCCATAACTGACAGTGGAATATCATCACTCACCAAGAGTTTTGTTAAAACTGTCTGGTCTCTGAATTTTATGGGGAGAGGGTCTGTTTCCTGAAGTTTCTTAGGAACTCCTTCAAGACCTACAACAGTTTGAGCTGTATTTTGCCGGTATGCTGGAGGAATTAGGTGGCTTTGGATGACTGAGGTTGCTGCCCCTGTATCAACAAGGAAAGGAATTTCCTTATTGAGTACTTCCCCTTTAAGAAAAATGGCCACACCCTCTTTTACATTGCTCATGGGGAAGAAGGGCAGAGGGTCACCGACTATTCAATCTTGGTTTTCTATTTCTCCCTTGGCGACTCGTGCTTTTGTGGGTTGTTCACTACCCCTCTGCTGGAGGAATTTTCTACACTCCCGTTTAAAGTGCCCAGGCTTACCACAGAAATGGCACTTAAGGTTATGTTTGGGATGGGTGCCCCGTTTTATTTTGTTCTCTCCTGTGCTATATTGTGCTATCATAACAGAGCTATGTCCTTTTTTGATTTTTAAATTTAGTTCAATGCCCTTGGCTGCTTGCACCAGGCCTGCTGCTTCATATTGTCTCCACTCAGGCTTGTTATCCATGAGTTTAGACCTCAAGGGTTCTCGCAACCCCTCTACAAAGGCCATGCTAAGTACATGGTCACCCAATTCTTGTATGCCCCTATACCCCAGATCTGACCAACGTTGTTGAAGGCGGGCATAAAATTGCTCTACACTTTCATCCTTCTCTTGTGTGACATTAGAAAGAGAGAGGGAGGATTCTTTTAATTTTTCTTTTGCCCAACGTTCTAGACCAATTAAAAATATCTTACCACTTTTTAATTCTCTATGTTTAATTTTATCCCAATCTGTGCCACAATAGTCTTTCACATAATTTAAAATTATAGTTCCCACTGCCTCCCCTGTTTTTAACGTAATCAAAGGACCCAGATCAGCTGATGTTGCAGAGTATGTGTCTTGTATTTGTGCTATCTGTCTAAAGAAAGGCATAGGTCTGGTCATGGGGTCTGGTAATTGCTGTATAAGTGACATATGCTCTTGAGGTGTCCATGGTCTATATTTAACTTTTTGTGAGGTCATATCATATTGGCTCCTTCTGCTTTCCCCCTGTGTTACATCAGCTCCTATACCACTCTCCGCTCCCTGCATCTCCTCCTTGTCCTCTTCTCCATGCTTCCACTCACTAGCCTTGGATCTAGTGAGCATAGGCATAACCGGTTTGTGCCGAGGAGCTCCGCAAGCAGGGCAGCTCTCTCTCCAATCTGGGTTTTGTTGTCCACAATGCCAGCAGGTCCATCCCTCCTGTCCAGTGTTTGACCTTGGAGTGGATGGCTTGGCATAGGGTGGGGGAGACTGTTGGAATTGAGATGAAGGAGGGGGTGGAGGTGGAAGAGGGAACTGACCTGGCAATGGGGGAACATAATATATCTGTCCTTTGAATTCTTTTCTCTGATATCCTGCATCTTCTATATCTCTACTTGCCTTTTTCCAACTATTCAACATTTCCTGTAATCCATTATCTTTTGCCCACCCAGCATGACTGTCTGAAAACCTTTCCCACTGCTGGAGATCTAATACTCCTGTCCCTTTATATCCTATGTGCTTAAACAATTTATCACATCCTCTACCAACTGCAGCTCTGCCTTCTCTTTCTTGTACAATTTCTTTAGCTGTCTTCCATACCTTATCCTCTTTACCAGCAGTATTGCCCATGGCTGGCGGTTTATGTACACCAAGAGGCTTATTATTGTTATTCTTTTATACACATAAAACAATCCCCTGACCGTTGAAATATACAAACGGAACTGCAGGGGGCCCTGTCCAGAATCGTGGCCTTGTTAGGGACTCCTTTCAGCGTCACTGATCAGGTTCCTGTTAACACGGGACACAGAGATTTATATTTGCACCCCGGAGGTCAGGTTCCGTCGATCAGGTCAACTCATCAATCACTCACTCGTGCATAAACAGGCACACATAAAGACAAAAACATTTGAATGTCAGTTACTACTTTTTTAAGTGTCAGTACTTCCTCACTTGTCTGTAAGTGTCGGTACCTCCCAACCCTGCTTATTTTTCCCCCTTCTCAACTACTTCTCTTATACCTATAAGAGGCTCCCATCAGGGATTTTATCCCCTGAAAATTTTTAGGCTTCCCTGGTACAATTTATACCATGCCTTCCAGAGATCGGCAAGAGGGTTTCATATTCTGTACACTGACCATGCAAAGTGACAAATAAAGACAATAACAGTTAAAGAACACCTGCACAGCATATTCAGCCCACCATATGAATTCTTAAAAAGCTTGAAGATTTATAAGAGGCATGCACTTCTTACCCCTCGGACAGGAAAGGAGCAGCCAAGAAGCACGGATAGATTGTGGCAAGATAAAGCCTTACCTTACTGCGCAGTTTTTGTAAATCCGTGGTTCCGAGTGGCTCCTTATCCCATCTGGGTCCGGGGGGGTTTGAGGTGCAGGTGGTCCTCTTGTTCCTTCAAGCCCCACGTTGGGCGCCAATTACTGTTGTGGAATTCAATGTTCCGTCAATATGCTGTGAGGCTCCAAATCAGAGGTGGTTATGGCGGCCGCCGTGAGAAAGCAATGAAACACAGAGATCAGGCCTGTGTCTAGAAGCAATCTGTGTTTATTCTGTACATTGTCATTTCTTATACAAAAAAATAGAAGGAGTATCAGTAGGCGTATCAGTAGGCATATCAGTAGGCGTATCAGTGCAAAGGCTAGTGTTACAAAGTTCAATTTGTTATACTGAGGTCAAAGTACTAAGGTGGTGAATAATTGCGTTTTCTCAATAAACATGGCTTCTTTTGTTGGAATGTAGACTGACTGTCTAGTACCTTGATTCTTTATCACAATCTACGTTTTAATCACATGCCCTAGACAGCAGTTAATGATCGAAGCATTCCATTATCCTTTGATCATTGTAACGAGATTAACAAGATCTTGGAGACATGATGGACATTTAAGATTACACCTCTACTTAATGTAATTAAGTACTAACCTAAATGTACAAGCATTTATCAGAGCTTTTCATAGGACACAGAATAGAGTGTACAATTTAGGCCTAAAGCCTCCGGAAACGTATATCAAAGATACATACATATATAAATTAATATGTTCATAACCCTCACAACACTACCTCCAACAAAGCACAATCACTGCCTGCATGACACCCCGCTGCCACTTCCCCTGGGTTACATGCTGCCCAACCCCCCCACATGACCCAGTGTCCACAGCGCACACCGAAGTGTCCCTGCGCAGCCTTCAGCTGCACTCATGCCACACACCCTCATGTCTATTTATAAGTGCGTCTGCCAGAGGAACCGCAGGCACACACTGCAGAGGGTTGGCACGGCTAGGCAGTGACCCTCTTTAAAAGGGGCGGGGCGATAGCCCACAATGCTGTACAGAAGCAATGAGAAATCCAATCCTGTGCCACCTCCATTAGGAGCTGCACACGTGGGCATAGCAATGGGGAACCTATGTGCCACACACTATTCATTCTGTCAAGGTGTCTGCATGCCCCAGTCAGACCGCGGTTTTTTATAAATAGTCACAGGCAGGTACAACTCCGCAATGGGAATTCCGTGTGCACCCACAGCATGGGTGGCTTCCTGGAACCCACCGGCGGTACATAAATATATCCCATTGCATTGCCCATCACAGCAGAGGTAATGTCGTGCTTACTGCAGGTGGGCTTCGGACCATACTGCATGCCCCAGTCAGACTGGGGTTCTTTAGAAGTGGACACATGCAGTTACAACTCCGTGTGGACCCACGGCATGGGTGGCTCCCTGGAACCCACCGGCTGTACATAAATGTATCCCATTGCAGTGCCCAACACAGCTGATGTAACATCAGCTTTAATGCAGGTGGGCCAAAAATTAATTGGATTACACTGTAGGCGAGGGCCCCCAAAAGTTGGTGTACCAACAGTACTAATGTACGTCAGAAAAATTGCCCATGCCCAACCAAGAGGGCAGGTGAAACCCATTAATCGCTTTGGGTAATGTGGCTTAATTTGTAACTAGGCCTGGAGGCAGCCCAGTTAAAATAAAAATTGGTTCAGGTGAAAGTTTCAACGCTTTAATGAGCATTGAAACGTATAAAAATTGTTTACAAAAATTATATGACTGAGCCTTGTGGGCCTAAGAAAAATTGCCCGTTCGGCGTGATTACGTGAGGTTTCAGGAGGAGGAGCAGGAGGAGGAGGATGAATATACACAGATTGATGAAGCTAAAAGGTCCACGTTTTTGATAGAGAACAATGCTTCCATCCGCGGGTGCAGCCTACGTATTGTTTAGGTATCGCTGCTGTCCGCTGGTGGAGAAGTGAAGTCTGGGGAAATCCAGGCTTTGTTCATCTTGATGAGTGTAAGCCTGTCGGCACTGTCGGTTGACAGGCGAGTACGCTTATCTGTGATGATTCCCCCAGCCGCACTAAACACCCTCTCTGACAAGACGCTAGCCGCAGGACAAGCAAGCACCTCCAGGGCATACAGCGCGAGTTCAGGCCACGTGTCCAGCTTCGACACCCAGTAGTTGTAGGGGTCAGAGGCGTCACGGAGGACGGTCGTGCGATCGGCTACGTACTCCCTCACCATCCTTTTACAGTGCTCCCGCCGACTCAGCCTTGACTGGGGAGCGGTGACACAGTCTTGCTGGGGAGCCAGAAAGCTGTCAAAGGCCTTAGAGAGTGTTCCCCTGCCTGTGCTGTACATGCTGCCTGATCTCTGTGCCTCCCCTGCTACCTGGCCCTCGGAAGTGCACCTTCGGCCACTAGCGGTGTCGGATGGGAATTTTACCATCAGTTTGTCCGCCAGGGTCCTGTGGTATAGCATCACTCTCGAACCCCTTTCCTCTTCGGGTATGAGAGTGGAAAGGTTCTCCTTATACCGTGAGTCGAGCAGTGTGTACACCCAGTAATCCGTAGTGGCCAGAATGCGTGTAACGTGAAGGTCACGAGAAAGGCATCCTAACATGAAGTCAGCCATGTGTGCCAGCGTACCTGTACGCAACACATGGCTGTCCTCACTAGGAAGATCACTTTCAGGATCCTCCTCCTCCTCCTCAGGCCATACACGCTGAAAGGATGACAGGCAAGCAGCATGTGTACCCTCAGCAGTGGGCCAAGCTGTCTCTTCCCCCTCCTCCTCATCCTCCTCATGCTCCTCCTCCTCAACGCGTTGAGATATAGACAGGAGGGTGCTCTGACTATCCAGCGACATACTGTCTTCCCCCGCCTCTGTTTCCAAGCGCAAAGCGTCTGCCTTTATGCTTTGCAGGGAACTTTTCAAGAGGCATAGCAGAGGAATGGTGACGCTAATGATTGCAGCATCGCCGCTCACCATTTGGGTAGACTCCTCAAAGTTTCCAAGGACCTGGCAGATGTCTGCCAACCAGGCCCACTCTTCTGTAAAGAATTGAGGAGGCTGACTCCCACTGCGCTGCCCAAGTTAGAGTTGGTATTCCACTATAGCTCTACGCTGCTCATAGAGCCTGGCCAACATGTGGAGCGTAGAGTTCCACCGTGTGGGCACGTCGCACAGCAGTCGGTGCACTGGCAGATGAAACCGATGTTGCAGGGTGCGCAGGGTGGCAGCGTCCGTGTGGGACTTGCGGAAATGTGCGCAGAGCCGGCGCACCTTTCCGAGCAGGTCTGACAAGCGTGGGTAGCTTTTCAGAAAGCGCTGAACCACCAAATTAAAGACGTGGGCCAGGCATGGCACGTGCGTGAGGCTGCCGAGCTGCAGAGCCGCCACCAGGTTACGGCCGTTGTCACACACGACCATGCCCGGTTGGAGGCTCAGCGGCGCAAGCCAGCGGTCGGTCTGCTCTGTCAGACCCTGCAGCAGTTCGTGGGCCGTGTGCCTCTTATCTCCTAAGCTGAGTAGTTTCAGCACGGCCTGCTGACGCTTGCCCACCGCTGTGCTGCCGTGCCGCGCGACACCGACTGCTGGCGACGTGCTGCTGCTGCTGACACATCTTGATTGCGAGACAGAGGTTGCGTAGGAGGAGGAGGAGGAGGAGGAGGAGGGTGGTTTAGTGGAGGAAGCATACACCGCCGCAGATACCACCACCGAGCTGGGGCCCGCAATTCTGGGGGTGGGTAGGACGTGAGCGGTCCCAGGCTCTGACTCTGTCCCAGCCTCCACTAAATTCATCAAATGTGCCGTCAGGGAGATATAGTGGCCCTGCCCGCCTGTGCTTGTCCACGTGTCCGTTGTTAAGTGGACCTTGCCAGTAACGGCGTTGGTGAGGGCGCGTACAATGTTGTGGGAGACGTGGTCATGCAGGGCTGGGACGGCACATCGGGAAAAGTAGTGGCGACTGGGAACTGAGTAGCGTGGGGCCGCCGCCGCCATCATACTTTTGAAAGACTCCGTTTCCACAACCCTATACGGCAGCATCTCCAGGCTGATAAATTTGGCTATGTGCACGTTTAACGCTTGAGCGTGCGGGTGCGTGGCGGCGTACTTGCGCTTCCGCTCCAACACTTGCGCTAGCGACCACTGGACGGTGCGCTGACTGACATTGGTGGATGGGGCCGAGGACAGCGGAGGTGAGGGTGTGGGTGCAGACCAGGAGATGGTAGTGCCTGTGTCCTGAGAGGGGGGTTGGATCTCAGTGGCAGGTTGGGGCACAGGGGGAGAGGCAGCGGTGCAAACCGGAGGCGGTGAAGGGCCTTCGTCCCACCTTGTGGGGTGCTTGGCCGTCATATGTCTGCGCATGCTGGTGGTGGTGAGGCTGGTGGTGGTGGCTCCCCGGCTGATCTTGGCGCGACAAAGGTTGCACACCACTGTTCGTCGGTCGTCTGCACTCTCAGTGAAAAACTGCCAGATCTTTGAGCACCTCGGCCTCTGCAGGGTGGCATGGCACGAGGGGGCGCTTTGGGAAACAGTTGGTGGATTATTCGGTCTGGCCCTGCCTCTACCCCTGGACACTGCACTGCCTCTTGCAACCTGCCCTGCTGCTGCCCTTGCCCCCCCTCTGAAGACCTGTCCTCAGTAGGCGTAGCAAACCAGGTGGGGTCAGTCACCTCATCGTCCTGCTGCTCTTCCTCGGAATCCTCTGTGCGCTCCTCCCTCGGACTTACTGCCCTTACTACTACCTCACAGATAGACAACTGTGTCTCATCATCATCGTCCTCCTCACCCACTGAAAGGTCTTGAGACAGTTGCCGGAAGTCCCCAGCCTCATCCCCCGGACCCCGGGAACTTTCCAAAGGTTGGGCATCAGTCACGATAAACTCCTCTGGTGGGAGAGGAACCATTGCTGCCCAATCTGAGCAGGGGCCCGAGAACAGTTCCTGGGAGTCTGCCCGCTCCTCAGAATGTGTCATTGTAATGGAGTGAGGAGGCTGGGAGGAAGGAGGAGCAGCAGCCAGAGGATTCAGAGTTGCAGCAGTGGACGGCGTAGAACTCTGGGTGGACGATAGATTGCTGGATGCACTTTCTGCCATCCACGACAGGACCTGCTCACACTGCTCATTTTCTAATAAAGGTCTACCGCATGGACCCATTAATTCTGAGATGAATGTGGGGATGCCAGAAACGTGCCTCTGTCCTAATCCCGCAGCAGTCGGCTGCGATACACCTGGATCAGGAGCTCGGCCTGTGCCCACACCCTGACTTGGGCCTCCGCGTTCTCGCCCGCGTCCACGTCCTCTAGGCCTACCCCTACCCCTCAGCATGCTGTATTACCAGTAATGCAGAAACAGAACGCTGTAATTAAATGTGCCGCTTATTGGCCTGTGGTTGGAGGCTGACTTCGCTTACGGAACGCCAGGAAATAATTTTGCGCAAGCCTGCTGTAACACTTAGCTGGCTGCGTATGAATTAGGAGGACAACTACCTCCAGCAGAGACCCAGTACACTGAGGACAGTCACAGGCAGCCCAAATAGATTTTTTTCCCCAAATGGTTTTGCTAAGGCCCAGTGCCTATATACACTGTATATGTCTTCTCTCTCTGGGTCACCACTACTGGCCCTGGAGTATGTCAAATAACTGCAGTCTGTTGCACTGTGGACTGGAATACAGCGGTGATTTAACAGCCAACACTGAGCCAGGAAATAATTTTGCGCAAGCCTGCTGTAACACTTAGCTGGCTGCGTATGAATTAGGAGGACAACTACCCCCAGCAGAGACCCTGCACACTGAGGACAGTCACAGGCAGCCCAAATAGATTTTTTTCCCCAAATGTTTTTGCTAAGGCCCACTGCCTATATACACTGTATATGTCTTCTCTCTCTGCGTCACCACTACTGGCCCTGGAGTATGTCAAATAACTGCACTCTGTTGCACTGTGGACTGGAATACAGCGGTGATTTAACAGCCAACACAGAGCCAGGAAATAATTTTGCGCAAGCCTGCTGTAACACTTAGCTGGCTGCGTATGAATTAGGAGGACAACTACTCCCAGCAGAGACCCAGTACACTGAGGACAGTCACAGGCAGCCCAAATAGATTTTTTTTCCCAAATGTTTTTGCTAAGGCCCACTGCCTATATACACTGTATATGTCTTCTCTCTCTGGGTCACCACTACTGGCCCTGGAGTATGTCAAATAACTGCACTCTGTTGCACTGTGGACTGGAATACAGCGGTGATTTAACAGCCAACACTGAGCCAGGAAATAATTTTGCGCAAGCCTGCTGTAACACTTAGCTGGCTGCGTATGAATTAGGAGGACAACTACCCCCAGCAGAGACCCAGCACACTGAGGACAGTCACAGGCAGCCCAAATAGATTTTTTTCCCCAAATGTTTTTGCTAAGGCCCACTGCCTATATACACTGTATATGTCTTCTCTCTCTGCGTCACCACTACTGGCCCTGGAGTATGTCAAATAACTGCACTTTGTTGCACTGTGGACTGGAATACAGCGGTGATTTAACAGCCAACACAGAGCCAGGAAATAATTTTGCGCAAGCCTGCTGTAACACTTAGCTGGCTGCGTATGAATTAGGAGGACAACTACCCCCAGCAGAGACCCAGTACACTGAGGACAGTCACAGGCAGCCCAAATAGATTTTTTTCCCCAAATGTTTTTGCTAAGGCCCACTGCCTATATACACTGTATATGTCTTCTCTCTCTGCGTCACCACTACTGGCCCTGGAGTATGTCAAATAACTGCAGTCTGTTGCACTGTGGACTGGAATACAGCGGTGATTTAACAGCCAACACAGAGCCAGGAAATAATTTTGCGCAAGCCTGCTGTAACACTTAGCTGGCTGCGTATGAATTAGGAGGACAACTACCCCCAGCAGAGACCCAGTACACTGAGGACAGTCACAGGCAGCCCAAATAGATTTTTTTTCCCCAAATGTTTTTGCTAAGGCCCACTGCCTATATTCAATAAATATATGTCTTCTGTCCCTGCCTAACCACCATTTCTGGCCCTGGAGTATGAATAATTACTGCAGGGCGCAATGCTCTGCACGGCCGATATACAAAAAAAAAATGTGCAACACTGCAAAAAGCAGCCTCCACAGTACTGCACACGGTTAGATGTGGCCCTAAGAAGGACCGTTGGGGTTCTTGAAGCCTAAAATACTCCTAACACTCTCCCTATAGCAGCTCCGATACCAACAGCACTTTCCCTCCTCTATGTCAGAACGCATCTGTGGCCAGCCGCGGGAGGGGCCGATTTATATACTCGGGTGACACCTGATCTCGCCAGCCACTCACTGCAGGGGGGTGGTATAGGGCTTGAACGTCGCAGGGGGAAGTTGTAATGCCTTCCCTGTCTTTCTATTGGCCAGAAAAGCGCGCTAACGTCTCAGAGATGAAAGTGAAAGACACTCGAACATCGCGTGGTACTCGTCACGAGTAACGAGCATCTCGAACACGCTAATACTCGAACGAGTATCAAGCTCGGACGAGTACGTTCGCTCATCTCTATTTATTACCTATGTTGCTGATACATGTTTTTGGTAGGATAACCCCTTTAAGGAGATGGTTGCAAACTTTGAGACAAGCAACGAAATAAATATCCTTCTGTCTGTTGGCAGGTGTTAGATAGACCTGGAATTCCTTGTGGATTTGTAGCTTGTTAACAGACAAGACTGACAGAATAAGAAAATAATACATAAACATGGGAGTAAGGAAAGAACACTCCACTGCACAGAGTAATGTATCCTATTCATTCATTATTAGTGTATTTGGTTTTCAGCCTGTACACAATTCTCATAACAAAAGGCATGTCAGAAGTTACCCATTATGTCAAGCTTGATCATGACCTGTAACCCTCTGTTAGCTACTTGGACTATTAGCATTATTGCACTTTCCGAATGCATTTTCTGTATAACTCAGAATATAATTCTCCATTACCAGCTGGAGAGAATAAGCAGACCTGGATATGCTTAGTGATTTTTTTCTGTTGTATAAAACTAATGTACATTAAAATTACTTTCTAGAACAAGTCCAAGGAATTCTAATTTAATGCAAAAAAGGTAACCTGCAGGGACGCGGATTGAATTGCTTTTTTTACAGTACAACGGGCATTTGTGGTTATGTTCATAGCATTTGAATGGCCTTTAAAATACAGAATGCAGCATTTAACTTCTTCTCTACAAACATTTAGCTATGCTAGTGATCCCCTTATTACAAAAAGTCATATAGCAATATTATGTTTTGCCACAAATGCTGAATAGTTAGACAGTACTTAAATCAGAAACATCTGTCCAGATATAGTTATACTACGCACCAGCTGTTTGCAGCACTGTCAGTGTATTTCTGCTTTCTTTAATTGCTACAGATAACACAACTTCCTGAGGCCAAACAGACATTTTACAAGAAGTTTCTGCTGAATCTAGCTATTAAAAGCCAGAATGCAAATAAACAAAAAAGTTATCTCACTCTGAAAACAAAAGCATCATACTGTAACATTTTTGACAGATGTGCAAGTCAGTCTAATTTCCAAGGAACCATTACATGTCAGAAGGGAAGGCAAGATCTACAGTTTTTCTGCCTATTAAGTAATTCCATTTCACTATTTGTTCAGGTGTGTGAAATTCAAATTATAGCAAAGTCATGTACCATTTAATAAGACAAGAAGGGATAACCTGCATGCTTGCTCCTTATCCTATGACTTTGTCAAACAATAAGGAAACCATAAGTTTTCGAAAAGCTTACTTTCATCCCATATCCAAAGCCAAGGGCGTAAATCCTAATTTAGGGCTGCTTCAGATGACTGTATTTACACACGTTTTTGCACGCTTAAAATATACGCATGCGGGGGCGTGGCCAAGGAGGAGAGCTAGATGGTCGCATCCTAGTACAGCTCCTCTCTTAACCTGCACAGCGACAACTAAAACAGTAAAAAAAATCAGCTCTAAAGACTACATTCCACCCCTGAAGAAGGCGAACACACACCAGCATGCCCAGAAGGGTGAGAAAGATGTCCCCGAAAAAGCTAACGGACTTTTACTCCACAAGAGGCCGGGGAGAGGAGTCAAAAGATAGCGGCTCTGCATTCCCGCGCTTGGGGGGAAGGCGGGAGTCCCCGGACGCTAGGGAGAAAGCTGCCGAAGAGGACAGAAACAGCGGCGGAGGACAAAGCCTGCCTAAACTGCCTACGGGCAAAAGAAATCTCACCTCTCATTCCCCGCGGAAGCTGCCTGCAAGCCCGACCCGAGGTGACAGCACGGCTGACCGCATGAGACGGAGCTCCGGGTCTTCACCCGCCTCTTCTGTCACAGGCTCCCTGTGGAGCGCTCCGATCGATGTTGCGGGGGACCGCTCAGACAGGGTTCCCGGAGCCTGCTCTGCCGATTCAGGCTCACCTGAGGGACCTCCGACGACGCTGCGGGGAGAGAAGGGGGAAGAAGGCCGGAGCAGCGCTCACCGCGTCTCCCCTGCTTCCGTGGAGCCGGCTGTGGAGCGCTCCCCTGCACTACTCGCTACAAGCAATGAAAAAGCACAGAACTCACCTGCTTCTCCTGTCACAGGCTCCCTGCAGAGTGCTCCGACCGCTACTACTGGGGACCGCTCGGACCGGGTCTCCGGAGTCTGCCCTGCCGACGCAGGCTTACCTGAGGGACCTCCGGCGGCGCTGCGGAGAGGAAGGGAGGATGAAGGCTGGATCAGCGCTCACCGCGGCTCCGCTGCTTTCATGGAGCTGGCCGTGGAGTGCTCCCCTGCACTGCTCACTACAAGCGCTGATGCCCTGCAGAAAAAAGCACAGAACTCACAGGTGGGTGAATCCCTTCTCCCACGCCCTGCCCCAGCTAAGATCCTCTCTGATCAGGCATCCAATGCCCCAAACACCCGTGGGTGCTCCTCCCCAGCTTCTTAGGCTCATGCCGCCAAGGAGCCCCTCCACCATGTCACACCACAAGACAGATTCCGATCTCCCAAGAATGCCTCTCCAGAATCAAGGGCTGAAGCCCTTATTATCTCAGGGAGTTCTATCCTAGAGGGCACTAAAGATCTTTTCCGCACTGCAAGCTTGCATGGCGATTCAGGAAACAATGAGGATCTCACAGACCCACGCACTTCCCCGCGGGCATTGCCCACTAGCAAACTTCCATTAAAAAGGCTTCCTCTGACTGCCAAAAATCTCCTAGACCAAACTCGCAAGAGCCAAAACAGTACTCCCCCTGCCGACATAGCGACAACATGCACCAAAAGGGGCGCCCAACACTCCTCACTTGACGCAAGAGGGATTGAGACCAATTCAAACGCCTCTAGCCCGCAAAAACAGCGAGCCCGCTACTCATCTGACTCTGACCACACAACTGAACTGACACTAAAAGATATGCCAGCTCATAACTATGCTGCTTCTGAGATATTCATGAAAGAAGCAATGCTGGCGCTTCAGACCTCAATACAAAAAGAAATCGCCAACAGCCTGGCGGGCATAACTGCAACTGTGGACGAACTAGGAGAAAGGGTGGACCATACAGAGCGTAAAATGGGAGAATTTGCAGCAGCCCATAACTCATTAGCGGACTCTCATAACAACTTGGAGGAGGAAGTAGAATCCCTACGTAACAAACTAGCGGACATGGAGGACAGAAATCGCAGAAACAATATTAAGTTCAGAGGTATTCCTGAATCAACACCTCCCTCTGAACTGGTTGCATTTCTGAAAAGACTAATCCAAGCGATCATTCCACAATGCTCAGCCTCGGACCTCATAATAGACCGGGCACACAGACTACCAAGAGCCCAATCCGTTCCTCCATCCTTTCCGCGAGACACAATCGCAAGAATACACTTCTTCCACATTAAAGAGCAACTTATGCGAGTCTCAAGACAAATAACTACGCTACCAGCCCCGTTCCAGAACATTACACTCTACGCTGACCTCTCCCAAGCTACAATAGCAGCTAGGAAGAAATTGTCTCCCATAACTTCAGCGCTTCGTAACCATGAAGTAAGATACAAATGGGGCTTCCCAACAAAAATCATCGTCACAAAGAATGGAAAAACCCATGTCATTACCACACTAGACAAGGGTCTTGAGATACTGGAGGAATGGAATATTCCTCGTCCAGCGGAAAGGGACCAAACCCAGACCAGGAGGAACGACCAGTCTCCCAAGATTGCGCAGGAGTGGAGAGAAGCAACCTAGAATGCTCACGTCGCTGATCACTGGCTCTACAAGAACAGGTTATACCACCATATTTCTGCAGACTTTCCCCAAGTTTGCGCAGTCTAACCCACTGCACGATTATGTTTTTGCTCTTACTTTTACTTATCCAAATGTTTGTTATTCCCCACAAGATACCTAATTGTTTATCCTTTACAAACTACATATCTTTGTTGCCGTTTGATAATATTTCTTGCTGTGTGAAAAGGTTGTTGTCTATGCATGGTTTCCTTAGCGCAGAACCACCTCAACCAAGATGGCATTGAAAATTATATCCCTTAATGCAAAAGGATTGAATAGCCCGTTCAAAAGATCTCTTTTGTGGAGAGAAGTTAAGAGATCAAAAGCGGAGGTGGTTTGCGTTCAGGAGTCCCACTTTCAAAAAAGCAACTCCATCAGACTAACTAATAGGGACTTTCCCCAAGTCTTCCGGTTGCTTTCCAGCTACAAAAGGAGATTCTAGACGAGAGGGGAAGATATGTGGCTTTGGTTTGTAAAATTAATAACATGATCTTCACTATAGTAAACGTCTATGCCCCAAATATTGCACAACTTGCGTTTTTAAATGGTCTGTGTAAAGAGATCTCGCATATAATTAAAGGCAAACTTATAATATGTGGGGACTTTAATACCATCCATAGCCCAGACTTGGACTCAACATCTAAAAGAGACAGAGCTCCCCCTTACCTTTACGATTGGCTACGAAAAGAAGATCTGTACGATGTGTGGAGATGTAAACACGCATCAGAGAGAGATTTCACCTTTTTCTCCAAAAGACACAACACTTACTCCCGCATCGACATGTTTCTAACAACAAAATGGCTTTTACCAATGGTAACAGAGTGCGAAATAGGAGACATCACCTGGTCAGACCACGCCCCGATTACCTTATCCCTCCGTCTATCCCATTCGCCCCCAAATGCGTTTATCTGGAGAAACAATACCTACGTCATGTCTCTTAAAAACAACTCCAATTCGGTAGAGAAAATGCTCACTAAATTCTTTGCTCTTAACTCTCACCCTTCCATCAGCCCTTCAACTCTATGGAATGCACATAAGGCATTCGCAAGGGGTCTCTTCATTCAACAGACAGCTTATTACAATAAGCAACGTAACTTAACCACACTTGATTTACTAACAAAAGTCTCCAACTTGGCTGTGATACACAAGGTAGACCCGTCCCTAGGAAATTTACTTCCCTTAAAAAAAGCTAGAACAGAGCTTCAAGCGCACCTCTCAATAGATCACGAGAACCACATAAAAAGACTTAAAATGTATCACTATCACTCACACAATAAAGCGAGTAAACTAATGGCCAACAAAGTCAAAGCAACCAAAGCAAACTCAAGAATTCCTTATCTAATCTCTCAGACAACAAACAAAAAGATTTATAGCCCACAAGAAATTGCCAAGGAATTCAGTAACTACTATAACTCACTCTACAATCTAAGCCATGATAAAGATACTCCCCAACCTAATGACCTAGCAATTGATGCATTCTTATCCACACTTTCCATTCCATCTCTCTCGCAAAGCCAAATTCAAGACCTATGCCAACCTATCACGCCACAAGAAATAGAACAAACTATTCGCTCACTAAAGCCGAGCAAATCCCCAGGTCCCGATGGTTTTTCGAACGAATACCTCAAACTATTCTCTCCGGTCTTGCTTCCACATATATGCGACTTTTTTAACCACATAATGTCAACGGGCGAAATCCCCCCTGAAAACTTAAAAGCAACCATAGTCACCATCCCCAAGGAGGGCAAGCCCCCCGAATCCACAAGCAACTTTCGCCGCATCTCTCTCCTAAATTCGGATACCAAACTCTATGCGAAAATAATAGCCAACCGATTATTTCCTATCCTACCCCAGCTTATTAAAAACGACCAGGTGGGCTTCATAAGAGGAAGACAGGCACCAGACGGAACAAGACGTCTGATCAACCTCATAGCCGAAACTGGTGGAGCACGATGCCTTCTCTGCTCCTCGGTTTGGATGCGGAGAAGGCATTCGATAGGGTGCATTGGGGATACATGAGACGTGTACTGGAACGATTTGTTTTTTCCGGTCCAATTCTCACGGCAGTGTCCGCCCCCTACACTACCCCATCAGCTTCGGTTCTAACTAACGGTGTTCTATCTAAACCATTCAAAATCACCAATGGTACGCGCCAAGGCTGTCCCCTATCGCCTCTCGTATTCTCTATGATGATGGAGCCGCTGGTGGAGGCAGTTAGGTCCAACCCACATATTGAGGGCATTCCCATAGGAACAGAGACGCACAAAATAAACCTATTTGCCAACGACGTAATATTAACCCTAACAAACCCAAAAACCTCTCTCACCCAGGTGATGTCTACCTTGCAACATTTCAGTGCCATTTCCTATTATAAAGCAAACTCCACTAAATCACAAATGATGGGCATTAACCTATCCAGAACAGATGAAAATCTGTTGAGAACTACATTCCCATTCCAGTGGTGTCCTTCCTCCCTGCCTTATTTAGGCATACTCTTAACCCCCTCAGTCGCCGACCTTCCCTCAACAAACTTCTTCCCGCTAAAAATACTACTACAAAAAGAACTAGACCGCCTGGCAAAATATGAGCCTAGCTGGATGGGCAGGGTGATTCTGTACAAAATGCTCATTCTTCCTCGAATTTTATACCTTTTCAGGACCATCCCTGTGCCCATTCCAAACTCCATATTCCTTTCATTTCACCAACAAATGAATCAATTCATATGGAGAGGAACGAGACCCAGAGTGGCATTCTCCATCCTAAACAGACCTCTGAAATTTGGGGGTATGGGTCTTCCTAACCTACAAAATTATCACAATACTTTTCTAATTGATCAGAGCAAACACTGGTGCAACATGGAGGTGAACAAAACATGGGCTTCCACTGAATCCAATCTAACGGGCATATCCAATTGGAAGGTGTTTCTTCTAGCAAACTTAATTATTCCCAAGGAAGTCCCACATCACCCCCCCTCAGTAAAAGCCACACTAAAAGCATGGAATGCACTAGGCCAAGGATCAAACCTTGACCCAAGCACATCTACAAAAATCCCACTCCCACTTCACACACTAAAGTACTTAATTCCTGATATTTGTTTAAATAACTGGCCTCACAGAGAAACCATGAAGATCTCAGACTTGTACCTGGACAACAAGTTACTTACCTTCCCTCAACTACAAGAAAAATTCGCAGTCCCTTCTCTGGAATACTTCACCTACTTATGTGTCTGTAACTTCCTAAGAGCTCACAAAATTACTTTCTCTGCTCTACCAAATCCTTTGAACCAGTTATTAAATGCAAATATAACACTACAGAAAAAACTTTCTAAACCAATCTACACCTGTTTATCTGGCACACAAACATTCAAGAAAACAATCATTTTCCTGAACTGGGAAAGAGACCTAAACAAAAAATTCTCTCAGGAAACGTGGTGTGAGGCTATGAGATGGGCTCACAAATCTACCTCCTGCGCCTCGCATTGGGAACAGTATCAAAAACTCCTGACTAGATGGTACTGCTCCCCATTAAGACTGTCCCAGATGAAAGGTGAGCTGTCCCCCCTCTGCTGGAGAGGTTGCGGGGGAATCGGATCATTATTCCACATATTGTGGTCATGTCCCCTCTTGCACCACTACTGGAGTAGGGTCTCACAATACATATCCAATCTTTTCCCTACGTCAGGGAAACTCGAACCCGAACTAGCCCTGCTACTACTGGGCATAGGAAACATTCCTACAAACTACAGAGTAATAGTGTGCCACATACTCCACACTTCACGAATACTCATAGCAAGAAAATGGAGATCTAAATATATCCCCTCCATAGAGGAAATGCAAGACGCCGTTTCTCAAAATTGTGTTCATGAAAAATTTATTGCTCTTCAAAAGGATTCTCTGGCTCAGTTCCGGAAAGACTGGGCAGGGTGGCTCCAAACAATGAAACTGCCGCCAGGGTTTGACTAACTACCAAGAGGATCTCCATCTCCTATCTCTCACTACTCTCCCTTCCCCGTTTGCCCCCCCTTTCCCACCCCTTCTCTCTGTCCTCCCTCCACATTCTCTAACTCTTAGAGACTTAACTCCTGAAACAACGCCATCGCCCGACAGGGTCTTTTCTCTTCCTAATAACACATATTCACTTGGAAACCACTAAGCTAATCTTGTATGACTTTAGGACGAACAACCGACAAACTATTTCTTAGCACGTTTTAAGGTATCTTGAAATTAAGGTTTACACTATCCCTCGGACCTCCCTTCCCTCCCCTTTCTCTCCTCCCCTTATTTCCCCCATCCCCCCCCCCTACCAAATAAAGATGTAACATGCAATGCTTATAATTAATGCTGAAGAATTATAGCACTTATGTTTGCATAACTTGTATGTATCGAAAATGCCAATAAAAACTTATTGTTATAAAAATATACGCATGCAAGGCACAGAGAATAGAACCTATTGATGGCACTGGAAATGCAAACCAGAAACCAGCTCCTCTGCAATAACTCCCATGCAAGGACTGGCTGGAAACCACTCAGATGTACAGGAAAAGGGAGTAGGTCCAGCGTAGGATAAAAACTCTTTCTTTTTATTGAAAAATCCAGACAGTCATAGAGGAACAGGAAGAATGTGTCGTCTTACATGTTTCAGGCAAGCATGTTTCCTGCGCATTGATGGCAATGGGTTCGTTTTTAGGAACGTGTCTTGAGTGCGTATTAGGAGTGCGCATAGGAGTCTATGGGAGGTACGCAAATGTATACTCAATATGCACTCAAATGCACAATACTCCGCGCCATTCCATAAAAAAGAATACATCTAGACCTCATTAGGCTTAATAGACTTTTAAATCATAGCGAGGAGTGCCGCACGTGCTATGTGCCAATACGCGCCTAAATCTGCCTAATCAAACCTTGTTAACGGTGCAAATGTGTTGCGCTGAAGCATGTGCAATTGTGCATATGGTCATATGAAGAAGTCCTTAAAAGGAATGTGAGGAAACTGTCATCAGAAAATTGCCTGTTGTATAAATCAAGTTTTTATGTGAATCATATTTTAAGATTTTTTTTAAGCCATGATCTATATTTAAAAAAAACCCTCAAATTCAGCATTCGTCACACTGACCACAGAGCCAAAAGATGGTCTGATACTTCTTGATCTGTAGAGAAAAATTAGCAGCAGGCATCTCACTAATTTCACAGGCAAGATTGCCCTGAAAGGTGACAACAGTATACAGATAACACAGGATCCTCCATTCACAAGAGGTGGTCAGCTGTGACTTTCTACTCCCCTTCCCTGCAAAATAACCCCCCGCACAGGTCACAGATCATGCCTAGAACAGTTTCCCATACAAGTCAATGGGTCCCCTACTGTCCATTTTGTGAATGGCCCATGAGGCTGCTGTAAGACATATCTTCTAAATGCTGATAAATGCATAGCTTGCCCTCAACTTAATACATAGTTCCATTGAACTGTATGGCCATCTGTCACAAAGTAGATACAGGTCATTTTATAAATATAGAAATATTCAGAATTATGATTGAAGTAAACCATTCTTCGGATTGCCGAACAGATTCTATATTCATTTAATATATTTAATTGTTTTAAGTCATATTTTCCAAGTATATTAAAAGAGATCATTGACTTAAATATATTTCTATGATAATTTGACTATCAATGTAGCATGAGATGGATAGGAGCATAGCTATAAGAATTGTAGAGGTAACCATTGCTCCCGGTTCCTGGGAGACTAAGAAAACCCGAAGGCTACTCACATAAGAAGACAGCAGTTTTATAGATTTGTTACAGATTTTTTAAAGGGTCCAGTAGAGCTTCAAGTTAAACCTCTAGAGATGTGAAATTACAACCTCTAAGCTGCTATTCTTCTTTTCTGCTCACAGTATAGTGCCCATCAATTAGACAATACCTGTATAACCTTAAAATATTTGTCTGCTTTTACAAAATAAAGTGCTAGGGGTCGCCTATGATACCACCAGTACGGCACCTGCAACAAGTCTATAGGAAACCGTCTATTACCGTTTTAGCTGCTTTGTTTAGCACTATAAATTCTTTGTTGTACTCTTTTGTCATGCTAACCAATGTTTTATTGCAGATACTGTGGAGTCAAAACAGTTAACTGCCAGTTTGTCTTTATGACTGTTCTTTGCCTCATGTCCACGGGCATAATTCATTTAGCAAATCTGTGCGTGAAATCCGCAGATCAATTTTCTCTTAGGGATTCATTGACCATCCGTGGGTAATTTAACAGCCGCAAATGTGATTAAGACCGGCTGCACACGGCCGTGACGGGCTCCACCGCGGAATATTCCGCGGCAAAGCCCGTCACGGCACCCCCAGAGATCCCATACTTACCAGCGGATCCGGCGTCCTGGGTCCCGCATGACGCTACGGCGTGACGCGCCGCAGCGTCATGTAACACGCCGGCCACGTCACAAGACACGCCCACAGCGTCACATGACGCGGCGGCGGTGGGCGGAGAGGCGATTTCACGCTATCTTCCGCTGTGCTACAGCGGAAGATAGCGTGAGCGGACGGCTTCCATTAACTGCAATGGAAGCCGGCCACGCGTACACCCGCGGCAAATAGAGCATGCCACGGGTGAGGACGGAAGATTTCACGGTGTGGAATTCCGCAATAGAATTCCGCAACGTGAGCATTGAGCTATTAGTTTCAATAGAACCTAATAGCTGTGGGCAACGCGGTGGATTTTCGCCGTGTATTAAATCCGTCCGTGGGAAGGAGGCCTTATTTGGATTTGCGTCTTTCACGCACGGAAAAAAAACGCAGCATGCTCCATTTTAGCGCGGATGGGCCCCATTGATCTCTATGGGTTTGGGAGATCCGCAGTGCATCTGCAAATACATTTGCTGGTGCACTGCAGATTTGAAGGTCAAATGCAATTAGGAAGGTGGGGAAAAGGCTGGGAGGTAGGATTGCGTTCTTTTCACGTGCAGATGATCTGCAGTGCATTTGCATACATCCGCGCGTAAAAAATCCACAATCCATGATCTCCCGCAAGCCAAAAAAAAATACAATTTAAAGATCATCTGCAGTGCATCTGCTGCGGAAATCCACATCAAATATCCCTGTGGCCGTATTATGCCCGTGGACATGAAACCTTAGGATTTTGGATCCATGTTAAGAGTGGCAGATCCTCAAGTTGCAGATTGGACTAAGGAGATAAATAGAGGACTATTAGGCAGGCTCAGTTGGAGTACTGCAAATGTCTACTGTGTAGAAATGGAAGTTCCTGTTGGAGTGAGGTACGGTTAGTGTGGCATAGACCAGGGGTGCACAACTCCAGTCCTCAAAGGCACTTCAACAGGTCATGTTTTCAGGATATCCTATAGTAAGAACACCTGTGGCAATGTCTGAGGCTTTGGCAATAATTAAATCACCTGTACAATACTGAGAACATTCAGAAAACATGACCTGGTGGGCTTCCTTGAGGACTTGAGTTGTACACCCCTGCCCTAGACCCTGGCTCTGGAGTGTGGCTAATTATTGCCCTGACATCCAGTTTGAGAAGAAATTACAACCGCCCTGAGGAATGGAGTTGTTCCAGACTGCTACCTGGAAGACTGCACTATGGGCAAACCCTGGGAGTACTGTCAAGTGAACCAAGTTGTGGAGGCATGACTCATTGCCATGAGATGTGCTCTGTTTCAACTGCCTTTGAAGAGACAGTAACTATTAATCTGTGTGCCCTGCAAATAGACTCTTTGCTTTTAACTGCAACCATCAAGTCAAGTGCTTTCAATGGAAGACAAAATGTATGTAGACTATGCAACCAACAAGCTTGGCCTCCTCTGGCGTACAATATTGTTAAGTTTACTGCTGGTGTGCACCTCATTACTGTGCCATTCTCTAGTGTGGCCCCACAAATGGGTTAAGAGCCACACATAAAAACTGACTCTTATACAAAAGCAGAACATTGTGGTGGGCTTCTCACAATAAGTAACACCCTCTGCAGCCTGTACAAGGATGGGAAACTATCAGTATGCCAACTACCCTTCACTGTATCCTTGAACTGTGATTAGTTGAATGCTATGCACAGATTGTACAAGTTGCACTGCTGATAATGTTCTTGTAGTTCTAATATACACTTGGTTTATAGTCTGTCATCAGAAAACTATATAGTGTACATTGTAATCATAATTATGATGCTTGTACACTGCAAGATTGTGCCGCAAAGTCACATGACTAGGGCTGTGTTAAAGAAAGCATGTAAGAGCCAAAGTTCAGGCATTATTCTATAACTTGTCTTCATCTGTTAAATGTAATTAATAGAAACTCATCAGGTTATTAAGTTTAGAAATTCCTTATGGGAAATATTTCAAAGAAAAGGTCAAGTCTTTCAAAGGCTTCGTGGACCTATTTTAATTACTGGTGAAGACTGCAGTGGGAAACATTTCAGGAGCTACAATTTCCCCTGGGTCCTGTTCTTGGATCAAGAATCCCATTTGTTCTTTTTAGTTATAAAATATTAAGGTTCTCACTACCTGTTCATTAGTAGAAATACATGACGAGAGCACAAAACTGATGTAACTCTAAAAGCATACAGAGGCAAAGCTCAATCCCTTGTAGACTCAAACTTGTTTTGTCTGCAGTTTTTAGGTTCACCTATAATTACTGCTTAGTTAAGGAATAAGAAAGAGAGGTTTTGGGCGATATTTCTCAAATTTTCCTTTTAAAGAATGTAATAACCTTGTGTCTATGTGCTTTACTGTGCTGAAACATTACCCTCTAATGTGTAGGAAAACTGTTCCCTTCTGCTTTTAATACATTGCAGTTCTATGAATCCTCCTTTATTGGTTACTCTTTCTTATTAAACAATAGAACCAATATGTTATATTTATTTGAGGTCACAACTGAAGGAGAATTTGGTGAGTTCAAAGATTGTACTTTTTTCCAGTAGTCTATCTACAGAAGCAGCAATTATTAACATGACTGGCACATTGTGATAACTCAGTTTATTGCACTGTAGTACATTATACTTAAATTGGTTATCCAAGGTAGACCTTAATCACTTCTCCAAGTGCTATTGATAAGTCTCAACTCTGAGGCCCCCAGGGATCTCGAGAATGGAGGTCCTATGTCCCCCTCTTCTCGTCACTCTGGGCCTGTTACACCTATTTGCAGAGTGACATGCAGATTGAATGGAGAGGCGGTCGCGCCAACACAACGCCACTCCATTCATTTTAATGGGGCTGACGGAAATAGCTGAGTAAAAGCACTTGGCTAACTTTGTTATTCCCATTAAAAATTAAAGGAGTGGCACCCGCTCTATTCAATCTACATCTCATTGTGGAGTGTGGAAGCAAGTTCATAGTAGTGAGAAGAGAGGGACACAGGACTGCCATTCTCAGGATTGGTGCGAGTCTATAGATTGGTGATAAAAGTCTATCTTTGGATAATCCATTTAGTTATCATAACATGTTAAATGTCAAGTGAATGCTTTCTATATCTGTACTGTGCTATTAGCTTAAAAAAGGGACTCTTCCAAAATAAACTGTCCATTATCCATGTGTTACAATATTTACTTGAGCACTGATCACTATTGTATTTGGTGACATCACTGTGTGATCCCTATAGTTAAGGTCAAGGGTATAAAGGCAGAGGTAGCAGTTGACACTTTGACATTTAAGAGTAGTATTATTGATGACTAGAGATGAGCGAGCACCAAAATGCTCGGGTGCTCGTTACTCGGGACGAAATTTTCGCGATGCTCGAGGGTTTGTTTCGAGTAACGAACCCCATTGAAGTCAATGGGCGACCGGAGCATTTTTGTATTTCGCCGATGCTCGCTAAGGTTTCCTTGTGTGAAAATCTGGGCAATTCAAGAAAGTGATGGGAACGACACAGCAACGGATAGGGCAGGCGAGGGGCTACATGTTGGGCTGCATCTCAAGTTCACAGGTCCCACTATTAAGCCACAATAGCGGCAAGAGTGCCCCCCCCCCTCCCAAAAACCTTTACTTCTGAAAAGCCCTCATTAGCATGGCATACCTTAGCTAAGCACCACACTACCTACAACAAAGCACAATCACTGCCTGCATGACACTCCACTGCCACTTCTCCTGGGTTACATGCTGCCCAACCGCCCCCCCCTCCCCCCCACAGCGCACACCAAAGTGTCCCTGCGCAGCCTTCAGCTGCCCTCATGCCACACCACCCTCATGTCTATTTAGAAGTGCGTCTGCCATGACGAGGAACCGCAGGCACACACTGCAGAGGGTTGGCACGGCTAGGCAGCGACCCTCTTTAAAAGGGGCGGGGCGATAGCCCACAATGCTGTACAGAAGCAATGAGAAATAGAATCCTGTGCCACCGCCATCAGGAGCTGCACACGTGGGCATAGCAATGGGGAACATATGTGCCACACACTATTCATTCTGTCAAGGTGTCTCTGCATGCCCCAGTCAGACCGGGCTTTTTAATTCATAGACACAGGCAGGTACAACTCCCTATTGTGAAGTCCCTGTCGACCGACAGCATGGGTGGCTCCCTGGAACCCACCGGCGATACACAAAAATATCCCATTGCATTGCCCAACACAGCTGAGGTAGTAATGTCGTGCTTAATGCAGGTGGGCTTCGGCCCACACTGCATGCCCCAGTCAGACTGGGGTTCTTTACAAGTGGAAACAGATGCATTTATAATTCCCTGTGGACCCACAGCATGGGTGGGTGCCAGGAAGCCACTGGCGGTACATAGAAATATCCCATTGCATTGCCCAACACAGCTGAGGTAGTAATGTCGTGCTTAATGCAGGTGGGCTTCGGCCCACACTGCATGCCCCAGTCAGACTGGGGTTCTTTACAAGTGGAAACAGATGCATTTATAATTCCCTGTGGACCCACAGCATGGGTGGCTCCCTGGAACCCACCGGCGGTACATAGAAATATCCCATTGCATTGCCCAACACAGCTGAGGTAGTAATGTCGTGCTTAATGCAGGTGGGTTTCGGCCCACACTGCATGCCCCAGTCTGACTGGGGTTCTTTACAAGTGGAAACAGATGCATTTATAATTCCCTGTGGACCCACAGCATGGGTGGGTGCCAGGAAGCCACCGGCGGTACATAGAAATATCCCATTGCAGTGCCCAACACAGCTGAGGTAGTAATGTCGTGCTTAATGCAGGTGGGCTTCGGCCCACACTGCATGCCCCAGTCTGACTGGGGTTCTTTAGATGTGGAAACAGATGCATTTATAATTCTCTGTGGACCCACAGCATGGGTGGGTGCCAGGAAGCCACCGGCGGTACATAAATATATCCCATTGCATTGCCCAACACAGCGGATGTAACGTCAGCTGTAATGCAGGTGGGCTAAAAATTCATTTGATTACACTGTAGGCGAGGGCCCACAAAAATTGCTGTATCAGGGGGCGTGGCCTGGCTCTGCGAGAAGATGGCGGTGTGAACCCGGAGCTCCGCTAGTAAAGTCACCTACCACAACTCCAAACCAACGTCAGAGACCCTTCCAGCAGTGATATCACAGCTTCAATTCTTCTGCTGCCGATAATGTCTCGCCGCAGACCCTCCCGACCTCAACCACGGCGTCTAGAGGAGTTTTTCTCCGCTCCGGAGATGCCGCGCGCCTGCAGAGAGAAGGTCCCGACCGGCTCTGCAGCACGATCTCAAGAAAGAGAAAATGACAGCGCACCTTCAGATTCGGCTGCCGGATCATCACCGGAGAGGGAATCAGACAGAGGGGTGAGTGCTCCACAACCCTCCCCACTACACAAGCACACAGGGGGTAAACGCCAAAGCCCACAAGCAGTTGCAGCATCCCCTAAGATGGGTGCCCTCCTCTTCCCCTCGTGGTGAAAGTACCCACTCTCCCTCACAGAGTCCCCTAAAACAAAGACCCAGGAGTGAAGGTCCCAACTTCTCACCTTCCCAGGCTCCTTTTATGAGGGACTACATAAAAGCTCTGCCATCATCTGCCCAGCCAGCCTCTGAGGCATTTATAAAAGACATGATAGTGGCTCTGAGTGACTCTCTATACACAAGTTTTACATCACTTAACTCCTCGCTCACGGTAACAATGGAGTCAATCGGCGAACGTGTGGCCCACACAGAAAGCAAAATGGGCGAAATTACACAATCCCACAACGCCTTAATTGACGCCCATTATGATCTGGCCGATGAAGTTACCCAACTAAAATCCAAACTCGCAGACCTGGAAGACAGGAATAGACGCAATAACGTCAAATTCCGCGGCATTCCAGAGTCTATTACAGCACCCGAGATTCCAAAATATTTAAACCAGCTCATGCGTACCCTGCTTCCTGAAGCTCCTCTACAAGACCTAATTATAGACAGGGCTCATAGGCTTCCCAGACCTAAATTTATTGCTGAATCTACTCCAAGAGACACAATCGCTAGAATCCATTTCTACCACATAAAAGATGCGCTCATGTCAGAAGCCCGTAAACTACAACAACTACCTCCTCCTTACGCAGACGTACGTCTCTATGCAGACCTATCCCAAGCAACCATGTCTGAGAGGAAAAAATTTTCGGAAATAACATTAGCTCTGAGACAAGCTAATATCCCCTATAGATGGGGTTTTCCCCTCAAGATTTTGATCCGCAGAGATGACACAACCCATGTCCTAACCAAACCCGAAGATGCCGTCCAGCTTCTCAAATCATGGGGAGTGAACCTGCCAACCTCTCACCGCCTTCATCCGACCTCAAGAATCCCAAGAAAACAACTACAAGACTGGCCCCGAAAGTGAGCTTTGCACCAAACGGAAGGATCCCAACGCCACCTACCATAGGTGACTATGGAAACTCCTTTTCAGGCAAACTTTTCCGCCCCCCCCCCCCTTCTAAAAGAAACAGATCTGACAAATAGTCACAATCTAAGTTTCTTTACCGTACGACTCGCGGCTTACCCGCAATCATAACTTGTCTGTTTAAAGCAATTTTAAACCTGGTCTGTGTTTAAATAGTAGAAACCTACTGATTGTAAATTTTTCTACTCACCCTAAAACCTGACCTGTTTTACTTCTACTTTTGAAGTTTGACCAACTTACTTATAATCTATATTGTTCCACATATGCAATTGTTTATCCGGAGCTTTTGAGATGTCGGTAAAAATTTTATCGTTAAACGCCAATGGGTTAAATTCGCCTTTCAAAAGATCCTCACTCTGGAAAGAGGCCCTGAGGTCCAATGCTGATATTATCTGTGTGCAGGAGACCCACTTCGCGACCTCCGCTACTCCAAAAATTTCCCACAAAAAATATCCAAAAATTTTTCTTGCTTCGGCTCCAAAGAAACAAGCCGGGGTCCTAATAGCAATTAAAGATACTATACAATTTGATGTTACATACCAAGAACTAGACTCAAAGGGCAGATATTTGATCCTGACAGGTTTGTTGAACCATAAGCCCTTCACTCTTGTAAATCTGTATGTCCCAAATAAAGCCCAAATACGTTTTTTAAACAAAACCATCAAGAAGATCAGAAGGCACGAGGTGGGTAACCTTATCATATGTGGGGATTTCAATGCGGTTCCTGATAATCTACTAGATTCTACAAGAGGGCCCCAAAGATCGACCCCGTCACTTTCGCCATGGCTACACAAAGAAGCATTATTCGACTCCTTTAGATGTCTGAACGCCTCCTCAAAAGAGTTCTCTTTTTATTCACCCAGATATAGATCCTTCTCAAGAATTGACCTAATCCTCTTAAACAAACCCACTCTTTTTCAAGCTAGATCGGCCCAGGTCGGTAAAACAACGTGGTCTGACCATGCACCAGTCGACATTACTATTTCTCTAGAGGGAACGGGAGAAAAGCCCAAAAATTGGAAAAACAACGAATTTCTTCTAAAACTACCCAAATACAATAACATTATCACGTCTGAGATAAAAGAATATTTTAAAATCAACAACACCCCCGAAATGTCCCCAATAACCATTTGGAATGCCCACAAGGCATTCATTAGAGGAATCCTTATTAAAATTAGCGCCCATTACAAAAAAGAAAAAACCCGCTCCACTAATACCTTAATGGATCAAATTGCATCTATTGAAAAACAAATTTCGAAAGATCCATCTGAACACCTCCACACAGATCTCTTTAAATTAAGACAAACTTTGAGAACTAACTTAATGGATAACTACGATAAAGAGATGAAATCATCTCGAGCAACATTTTACGCCTCTAATAATAAACCCTCTCGAATGATGGCTAAACTAGTCAAAAAACAAATACAAAAGTCAAAAATCCCATATATTCTTGATCCGCTAAACCCCTCAATCAAAATATCTCATCCTTCCCAGATAGTAGACTCCTTCCGACAATACTATGAGGCACTCTACAATCTGAGAGAAGATAGCAATACCCCCCAACCGTCTACACTATTCCTAAAAAATTTTTTAAGGGACAATAAACTCCCATCTCTCACACAACCCCTTTTAGATTCCCTAAATTCACCAATATTACCCTTCGAGATCGCGAAAACCATTAAAACCTTAAAAGCTCAAAAAGCCCCAGGCCCTGACGGCTTTTCTAACGATTACTATAAAACATTCTCCACCTCACTAGTTACCTATATGGCCCAAGCCTTCAATCAGGGAAGTACAGATGGCCTTTTTCCTAAAGAAAACCTGGAAGCTACAATTGTAACAATCCCTAAACCTGGTAAAGATCCCACCACCCCATCCAACTTCCGACCCATTTCCCTCCTAAATTGCGATATAAAGATATACGCAAATACCATAGCACAGAGGCTTCTTAATATTTTGCCAGACCTGATACATTCAGATCAGGTAGGATTTACGAAGGGAAGACAAGCTTCAGACGCAACTAGAAGAATTTTAAATCTTCTCTATAAGCTAGAACAAGAAAAGAACCCTGCAGTCCTGGTCACATTAGATGCTGAAAAAGCATTTGACCGACTCCACTGGGAATATGCATTTGCCACCCTTCGTAAGTTCGGATTCTCCGGCAACATTTTTAATGCAATCAAAGCACTCTACACCAACCCCTCAGCAAAAGTACTAGTGGACGGTATGCTTTCTAACCCATTCCCCATAACAAATGGCACTCGCCAAGGATGTCCTCTTTCGCCACTCTTATTTACAATAATAATGGAACCCTTAGCCGAAAAAATAAGAACCGATCCAGACATCTATGGTATCCCAGCAACACATAGACAACATAAAATTAGTTTATTTGCCGATGACGTCCTTCTTATTTTAACTAAACCTCTCCAATCACTAAGATCCATTCAGAAAACCTTGTCCCAATTCTCGGAAATATCCTATTACAAATTGAACTCCAACAAGTCCCAAATTCTTGGAATACACCTCAGAGAAAGATTAAAAAAAGACATACAAAAAGAATTCTCATTCCAATGGCAAAATAAATCTATTCCCTACTTAGGAATAAATCTATCCTTTCCTTTATCAGACATAATACTTGCCAACTTCCCCCAGCTTCTCTCTGAAATCCAAAAAGATATAGACAATTTCCATTTACACCCCGTAACTTGGTTAGGTAGAGTATCAATTTACAAAATGCTTATACTACCAAAAATTCTACATTATTTCCGAACACTCCCAGTCCCAATTCCAAAACACACATTAACCCATTCCTGCTGCAGGGCGTAAGTTTACGTCCTGGGAGCGGGGTACTTCCCGCAACAGGGCGTAAACTTACGTCCTGGAGATAGCGCTGGATCATATGTGATCCAGCGCTATCCCGCAGCGGGAGCCGGCTGTCAGTCACAGCCGGCGTCTCGCTGCAGCAGCGGGGGGACATCGGAGATGCGCCCGCCACTGTTAACCCCTTCCCTGCCGCGATCTAGATCGCGGCAGGGGAAGAGTTCACAGTGGGAGCGCGGCTCCCTCTGTGTCTCCAGCCGGAACTCGCGATGTCATCGCGAGAGCCCGGCCTGTCACCATGGCAACAGGACACCAGACACTGGCGTCCTGTATTGCCTATGCCTGAGATCGCTGTATGAGCGATAAGGCATGGGAGAGCAGTAGCTCTGCCATGCCTTATGACAGCGATCATCAGGGCAGTGGTTAAAGTCCCTCAGAGGGACACAAACAGTGTAAAAAAAAGAAAGATTTAAAAAATGAATTAAAAAAAATGTAAAAAAAAAAGAGTAAAAAAACCATTTTTTATGCTTTTTCTCAGATTAGCATAAAAAAAGGTAAAAAAAAAATAAAACCCCACATATTTGGTATTGTCGCGTCCGTAACGATGCGTACAATAAGTTGCACATGCTTTTGACTGTGCACCGAAAAAAACGCTAAAAAAAAAGCTAAAAAACTGAGGCAAAATGCTCATTTTTAGCATTTTGCCTCACTAAAAACGCAATAAAAGTGATCAAAAAAGTCGTATGTACGCCAAAATGATACCAATAAAATCTACAGCTCGTCTTGCAAAAAATAAGCCCTCATAGAGCTCTGTACATCAAAAAATAAAAAAGTTACGTGACTTTGAATGCAGCAATTTAGAATAGAAAAAAGATTTCCAAAAAAAAGGGTTTTTATTGCAGAAAAGTGGGAAAACCTAAAAAAAATGTTAGAATTTTGGTATCGTTGTAACCGTACCGGTCTGCAGAAAAAATGGAAAGTCTCATTTATGCTGCATGATTAACGGTGTAAAAAAAAAATAAAAAAATCTATGGCAGAATTGATGCGTTTTCTCTCTCTGCTATCATTAAAAAAAAAAAAAAAAAAAATTTACAATATAGTCTATGTACCCAAAATTGGCATCGATAAAAACTACAGTTCGCCACGCAAAAAACAAGCCTGTGGAGAGAATTTGTTTTTCAAGAAGAAGACTATCAGATTACGTGTAGTAATCTGAGCCCAGGAGAAATTCAAATCAAACCAACTTATGTGGTATCAAATAATTTCTACTTTATTCTGAGGTGGACAAAGTATATATATCCTAAATGACATCACAGTAAAGATTATACCTCCAAAAATGGATAGAATATATGATAGGTTAAGATAAAAAATGATTAACATAAGTTACACCTTCTAGGGTGTATCTATTACATACAATGAGACCACTATGAATTCAGGAGAAAGGAATGCATGTAATACTTTACAGACCTACCCCCTGTAGTGTATAGCTTCCTGTCTATAGATATGCATACATGGGGGGTCTAGTAGACTATCATCTTTCCTGAGAAGACATGGAGGCCTAAAGAAGGGTTATATTTAACCCTTTCACTACTCATACCAGTATCATGCTCTACAATGCAATATAGAATAATTAACTGATACATTGATCTACAATTTTCTTAACATTCCCCACTTTAGATCAATACATCAACACAGTATAATAGTAAATACACATATATAATGACTCTACCACAGACCCCCTGGCTGAGGCCCGAAGCTTTATTACCAGGACGCCTGGGTTCACACTTCAAGACTACGTATGTTATTATTTCATATAAAAATATTTCATTGATGCAAATATATCTTTATTAAGTTCTTCCACTAATTGTACCCACAATTAGGCCCGTCCCCAAGAGAAGGTTGGCCTTGATTTATTATGAGATTGATGCTCCTTTCTTCATATATAAATGATTGTCCATCATGACATAAAATCTTACTTATTGAAATGTCACCCAGTTATCAGAGCGATCCTCCGGTACAATCAGAACACACTGGAATCAAAATGTCACACTTCAAAATCATCAAAGTAAAATAGCACTTTCTTCATAGAACTTTTACCCATCACTTGTCATACAGAGGTGGTCACCTGACCCAGTAAGCCATCTTGTTCTTCGTCATCTTGTATATTTTGGAACATAGTTTTGGTGATGGAAGTGTTAATAATAAGGTTTTGTAACAGTCCTCGGATACAGCAGCAACCGCAAAGTACTAGAATGGAGGCAAATACCGACATAGAGACTAGTGTGGAGTATATGACTTGTGACCAGTGTCCGAACAAGTTTTCCAACCAGTCTGTGAATGGATCGTCTATACCAGAGTTATCAGCTAGTCCATTTTATTATGCATTTAACCCTTCCAGTGCTCAGGTATCATCTGGTGCCGTGTTATTAGGAATGATAGTACAACAATATCCTCCAATCATTTTACAAACTCTGCTAGTAACATAACAAGAGCCATTCTATTTTGCCATGCAATAAGTGTAAGGTGTGTCCTAGTTGTTCCTCTAGGCCCTTGATTGCATCTCTTGTATAATTAACAAATCTCTGTTGGTTATAGTATGTGTAATTAATCCAGTCTACATCTTTATTCACTGTTACCCACCATACGAGAAGAGACTCAAACCCCCTGTAGCCATCCGATTTCTCGCCCCATACTCGTCCGGTACCCCCCTTGGGACCCCGATGGGTCAGAGGAACCTTTGGGAGAGGTGTTCCTAGTTCTCCGGACACGGCCCTTGCTGTTGCCCTCGGAGGTCATGAGGTATATAGGCATTATCAGTTGTACCAAGCACAATCCCGTTAGGGGCTGTACCTGGCACCTGTTCTAGGCCCGGTCACCACACAACCATCACACGTCTGTGCGTGCTCTCTGTAGCTCAGGCCATATCCCAGAGACAGCGTGCCCTTTACGGTTCTCCTCTCCGCACAACATCCCTCGGGCAGTCTCCCGTAGTCTGCCTCAGTCCCATTACCAGGTAGCGCGAAGCAAGTACAACCCCAGGATCAGAGGCAACAGCAGGTATTTGGTCCCCGCTCACAGGTGGAAACAGCAAACTCAATGTATAACATGGATCACTTATCTGTGGGGGGTTGGTACAGTGAAGAAGCTTAATCACACATTTTACGTTCATCACAGCTTGAAGACTTGTCATTAACTTTTATCTATCGTGGGGTCAAGTCTTTCTATCTCATATAATTATTAACATTCTCTATACACAATATTTACTGCATAACATTAAGATTTACACAACTACTACTACTCCAATCATCTGCAGTCGCTTGATCCTCCAACGTTAACAACCCCCCCTCAGGAATTTCTCTTATCAAGGAGAGGTGATGAGTAAGATAAACAAAGCTTTAACTGTGTCTGGACTCCTACAGCTAGCTGCAGCATCCTTGTGATATCCTTCCCGTAATAGGCACACTCAGCTCTCACATTATCAACAACTTCATTATTATTATATCTTACATGACATTATCACATTGAAAACACCATTTAACAATCAAAATCACTGCAAACCAATCACAGAACGGACATGTATAAATAACAGCAAGAATGGACGTTCCCTATTCACACAGGTGTATACTAAACTTCATCCATGATCATCTTCATTACAGGTCTATTCATATCAAGCAAGCAGAGCATGGCTAGAGTCAGTCACACTCCCCCCCTCCCTTTTTCTCACTGAACTCTAAAGCTAAAAAGTGGGGGTGAGGGTGAAAGAAGCATTCCCATGTAACAGATGATTTAACCATTTGTGAGCTGACCCCATCTTATATAGCACACACTTAATAAGATAGACAACATATCATCAACACACAGAGGACAGTGATGGAGGCTGCTGACTATTCCTATGCAGTTCAGAGAAGGCACTAATCACTGGTGTTGTGTACTACAAGTGCAAGCATTGGGATGCCAGGTAGAAGGTACAGCTATGGGATGTAAGGAGCCAAGATGGCGTCTGGGCGGCGGCCGAAGGTATTACAGCAGGTACTAAAATGGCCGCAGGCCATGACTAGCACTAAGATGGCCACCAGGGACGTGGCCTGACTAGGAGTACTATCAAGCCAGGCAAGCATCTAGCCACGCCTTACCCCTTTGTGTGCAATGCCAACAAGTCCCTCATCTGACACACATCTATAATAATCTTTGTGTATAGCGCCAACATATCCCGCAGCGCTTACATAGACAGGGGGATACAGAAAGACAGAAGGACAAACATTACAGAACCGCTGTTACATAGTAATCAGGCGATGCGAACAATAGGGGTGCGGGTCCTGCTCCAACGAGCTTACACACTACAGGTAATGGGGTGATACAGAAGGTAAAGGGCTGGAGATGTGCACAGTATGGCGGGGTGGAGATGTGCACGGTATGGCGGGGTGGAGATGTGCACGGTATGGCGAAGTGGAGAGTGGGGGATGCTATACACATAGACAATGGTCAGACATTTAGCCGTGTGATGGCAGAAACAGTATGACTGCAGGAGCGGTTTATGATGGCTAGCAGGGATTGCAGTCAATAAGTCAGGGAGCAGATCTACCAGTATGGCGCTCGTCACTCCTTCTATAGAAGTTACACTCAGAGCTCTCCCAGCATCCCCCATGTGTAGGATCGGGTCCCCTCCTGGTCTTATACTCCCTTCTGCATTGTTTAGCACAAATAATACAAGACAAAAAAATTTTTTTTAGAGTAGTTTGTAAACCCCTAGGCTGTGAACACTGTCCATATGAGTGCTACCATCCCCCCTGTTGAGACATGACACAGCCCATGGCTCAAAACTGCTGCACATCTGAAGAACAATTTAGGTAAGATAGCTTTTTTTTTTTTTTTTTAACGGAGATGTACAGTCCATCTACAAGAGTGTATTCAGCATCTACAAGAGATACCTCCTGCAGATCTGGTCTGAGTAACACCTCATGTGCCATCTCTCCTAGACAGTTGTATGGGGGACCGTCTGAAGAAATAGGCAGTAAGGTAGATGGATGGAGCGTAGTACATCCCTAGGTTGTCAGGTGTGGCTGTGAGTAGTAGTGTCCTGCAGGGGGAGGTCTAGAAGGACTAAGATATGAGTATAACTAACTGCGTGCGGTACTCAGTGTGTGGGGGGACAGCACTATAGTGGCAGAAGGTCTGACTACCACTTGTACACAGGCTGGGAGCGCTCGGCCACTGGATCTAGTCTGCTTCCCACCGTGTTCCTGAGTTAATACAGAGGTGATATATCCTTCTCCTGAGTCAACAGTTAGCACAAAGGGCATGCTCTAGTTCAGCAGCCCCCCAGACTGATGTGCCCACCAGAGTCTGTTTTAACCTGACAAAGGCTTCCTCAGAGGCCCATCTCACTGGATCCTGCCGGCTGCAGCCAGAGGGTCATCATAGATGATTCTGGTAAGGAGCGCTGTCAGAGATGCAGAATTTGAGATCCAGGAGCTGTAGAAGTTTGTCTGTTACGATCGTGTGGGCAGGCAAAACACGGAACCCACATGATCATGACCAAAGGGGACGCACACGGGTATCACCAGGGTCACACGGGACTCACACCGGTTTCAGGCAACTGACCCTGTGCTACAAGGGAGGATGACAGTGGCCCTACCTAAGCGGGGACATTGCCCTAATAAGGGCAGCCCAGCGGTCTTCGGATCTGGGCCCTAGCTGATCCTAGGAGCCACACACCAGAACAGGATGCATTCACATGCCACATGACAGACCCAGAATACACTGCATACAACATACAACCACTAGTAACAGATTGGAAGCTGAACGTAAATACCAGGTATTAGTTGACATGTTGTACAAGATGTTGAAAGCTAGCAGGCCACTTCACGGCTCCTGGTTATACTGCTAGTCCCTACACTAACCAGGAGTCTAGCAGAACCGGACACCGTTCACACCGCACGCTGCAACAGGACAGGACACAGATAGCAGGACACACAGCAAGCTAACACAAAACTGACAGAATATAAACGTACAAACGGACATGAACCTGATCACACTGCAAACCTCACCAGACAAGCATTCATGACTGCTCGCCTGAGGGGCCATGCAGTGACTGACCAGGGGATTGGCTAGCAGACAGTACCACACCCAGCCAGCTCAATCATTAACCCTGTGAGTGCTGTGCTGCTGGAAACACAATAGAACAACAAATCCCAGCAGCACACGTAACATTGTCATTCCCAAAGAGGACATCATTTGCTCATAGTTTTGGGACCTCCAGAATTGCTTGCCTACCTTCATCTGACAGGTTATACCCCAAATATTTAACCGTTTGCTGACCGTATTGGAGTTTCTACCTGTTTACTTTTATGGCCTTGCTCATAAATAAACCTCAAGAGTGCGACTGTGTCCCCCCACTATTCTCTCCACTGTCTGCTGCTGGCTACCAACATACAGTAGTAGCTGACTACCTCTAAGAGGCTGGAACTGCGCTAAGTGTGCTGACATAGCCTGGGAGAACATTGTTGGAGGTTCACAGCAGCCCTGAGGTACTCTGGTGAAGGTATACCTAATTTTATCATAATATCTCATCTCAACACATTTACTGGACATATTCAAGACTATATAATCTGACATTCACAGGCTTATTTGTCTCTAGGTCTGTTATAACTGGTTCAGAGAGGGATTCCCTGTGGGTCCGGCCATTAACCCCTCTTACCAGTATATGACTATTACTACATTTAACATTGGCTACATATTGGGATGTATTAATGTCCTGGTCGCTCCTGAGTCCACCAGGAAAGTAATCATCCGCCCATTCACCTGGAGATCTATCTCAGGCAGAGTAGAAATTGCCAAGAGATCCTCCAAGTGTTGTACATCCACCTCTTCTAGTCATTTTTCCCAAGGTGTCCGAGAGTATTCGTTCTCTGGACATCCTCGGGCAATATGACCAGATTTCCCACAATTCCAACACACAATTGAGTCCCTGAACGGCACCCGACCTCTGCTTCTCCCTCTACCTCTACTTCCATGTCCTCTCGCTGTCCAATGACCTCTCTGACTTTCCTGAACCATCGCATCACATTCTTCCCCATTCAATTTATAACTTCTCATTAACCCTCTAAATTGTTCATCAAACTGTCGAGGGTCTATTTTTATCTGAGTATGGCGGGTTTGGGCTTCTTTTAACCAGGCTTCAGCAGCGGATAATCCGTATTTCTGCTGATCTTTAGTTGATTTTGTCCGTATTTTATCACATAATTCTTTACAACTATTAACTTACAATTTATTTCTAAATCCATATTTCTTTTCCCACTTGTCACAATATTTGACATAGTCAGGATCTAACTTGTGCATGTACTTCTTATCCCCTTCAAGGACCTCCTGTTGTTGACAACAACAACAGAGACATGCACAGGAAAATGCCTTACAATTTGTATTTCCCATTGTTAGTAATTATGTTCTTGGCGCCGATTTACAAGACAAACAACATAAAACAAGCCTCTGGCCACTAAAATATATAGTGAAAACGCAAAGGTCCCTTACCAGAATCGCTGCTTCGCTTTATACACGAAGACCCCCTTTCAGTTTCACCGAGTAGGGCCTGTGAACATCGAACACAATAAGGGGCTTGTCCGAAAACAACCTGCGCAGCAAGGTTGGTCCTTAATGTGTCCTAGAGGTCAATGCCCACGTATCGGATCCACTCATCTCAATCACTCACACATTCAATATAAGACAGCAATACAAATATTACAATATGTTAGTAGGGGGCCGCCCTCTTCATATTCTTAGTTACTCTATAACACAATATCAAAGAGAAAGTAATAGAAAGATAAGAAGTAAAGTTCCTGGACACCCCTGTGTCCCATGACGTCATCTAACCACTTTTTACGTGTCGCACGGAGTTAATTCTTTCCTGTAGCCTTCTCACAATGGCTATGGTCTCACATAGACTACTGCTATTGCCCCTTTGGCAACCCATTCGTCTATACTTCTCATTTACCTTACACATTTCACATAGACTACTGCTATTGTCCCTTCGTCTATGATTGCCTCTCATTTACAATACACATTGTAAATTCTACTAACACTAAAGTATACAGAAGAAGAAGAAGAGAGAAGAAAAGTTTAACCATTGTTATACTTACTACACGTTATCTGGGAGGCTTCTAAATTCTCCGGCTAGTTCGGAAAAACGTCACTGTTTCAGACAGGATGCCCGACTGGCCTCTAATTACGTCTAAGCAAGACGGAGGTCTTTTAATGATCGGAGAGTACTTCAGACCCACCTTTTCACAGCCAGGCTGTCCTCTCCCTCTGCAGTGAGTATTTCCAGTTCGAAGGACCAAAAATGTGGAGAGAATTTGTTTTTCAAGAAGAAGACTATCAGATTCCGTGTAGTAATCTGAGCCCAGGAGAAATTCAAATCAAACCAACTTATGTGGTATCAAATAATTTCTACTTTATTCTGAGGTGGACAAAGTATATATATCCTAAATGACATCACAGTAAAGATTATACCTCCAAAAATGGATAGAATATATGATAGGTTAAGATAAAAAATGATTAACATAAGTTACACCTTCTAGGGTGTATCTATTACATACAATGAGACCACTATGAATTCAGGAGAAAGGAATGCATGTAATACTTTACAGACCTACCTCCTGTAGTGTATAGCTTCCTGTCTATAGATATGCATACATGGGGGGTCTAGTAGACTATCATCTTTCCTGAGAAGACATGGAGGCCTAAAGAAGGGTTATATTTAACCCTTTCACTACTCATACCAGTATCATGCTCTACAATGCAATATAGAATAATTAACTGATACATTGATCTACAATTTTCTTAACAAAGCCCTTATACGGCCGCGTCCACGGAAAAATAAAAAAGTTATGGCTTTTGAAAAATGGAGATGGAAAAATACCAAAAAATCGCTTGGTCCTCAACGCCAAAATAGGCCGTGTCATGAAGGGGTTAAATAGCTTTCAGAAACAATTGTCAAAATACATTTGGCAAAATAAAAGACCCAGAATAGCACTATCCATATTAACCCTTAATAGATGTCAGGGCGGTCTTGGACTCCCTAACATAGAATCCTATTATAAATCTACTCTTTTAACCCCTTAGTGACGAAGCCTGTTTGCGCCTTAGTGACGGAGCCAAATTTTGGAAATCTGACATGCGTCGTTCAACGTGGCATAACTCCGTAAAGGCTTTACATATCCCAGTGATTCTGACATTGTTTTTTCGCCACATGTTGTACTTCATTTAGATTGTAAAAAGAGACCGATATAATTTGTGTATATTTATTAAAAGTACCAATATTGGAAAAATTTTGAAAAAATTGTCATTTTTTCACATTTTCAACCGTAATATCTCAAATATGTCCAAACATACTGTACAAATTTTTGATAAGATATGTATTTCCATCTGTTTACTTTATTCTGAATGCACACTTGAAAAACTTTTGTGTTTTTTTTAACCATTTAGAGGACGTACAAATTTAACATTACTTTTCAGCATTTTGAGGAGCACTTTGTTTTCCTGCACCAAGCCAAGTTTGCAGAGGCTCATAAGTGTCAGAATAATAGATACACCCACAAATGACCCCATTTTAAAAACTACACCCCTTAGTGTATTCACTGAGGGGTGTCATGAGTATTTTGACCCCACCAGTTCTTTTCAGGAATTAGTTCAATTTAGGGGACAAAAAATAAAATTTCATATTTTTGCAAATATGTCATTTTAAAGACATATTTTTTTGCTATAGAGCCCAAGAAAATGAGGATTTACACACCAAAATGGATACCCCTGTTTCTCCCGTGTTCAGAAACATACCCATTGTGGCCCTAATCTTATGTCTGGATGCATAACGGGAGCCCAAATGAAAGGAGTAGTCGGTGTCTTTCAGAACATAAATTTTGCTTGAAGGCGTTTTAGGCCCCATAGCACTTTTGTAGAGCTCTTGAGTGGCCAAAACCAAAGAGAACCCCCACAAGTGACCCCATTTTGAAAACTAGACCCCTTAACGAATTTATCTAGGGGTGTACTGACCATTTTGACCCCACAGTTTTTGAATGAATTCAAGCCAAGCAAAAGGAAAAAATTGTGATTTTCATTTTTTTGTCAATTCTGTCATTTTAAAAACAGCTTTTTTTGTACAGCACACGCATGAATGAAGCCTTTCATCCCAAAATGGATACCCCTGTTTCTCCCGTGTTCAGAGACATACCCATTGTGGCCCTAATCTTATGTCTGGATGCACAATGGGGCCCAAAACGAAAGGAGTAGTCGGTGGCTTTAAGAACATAGATTTTCCTTGAAGGAGTTTTAGGCCCCATAGCACTTTTGTAGAGCTCTTGAGCGGCCAAAATCAAAGAGAACCCCCACAAATGACCCCATTTTGAAAACTAGACCCCTTAATGAATTTATCTAGGGGTGTACTGCCCACTTTGAGCCCACAGTTTTTGAATGAATTGAAGCAAAGCAAAAGGAAAAAATTGTGATTTTCGTTTTTTTGGCAATTCTGTCGTTTTAAAAACTGTTTTTTTGGTACAGCACACACATGAATGAAGACTTGCACCCCAAAGTGGATACCCCTGTTTGTCCCGTGTTCAGAGACATACCCATTGTGGCCCTAATCTTTTGTCTGGATGCACAACGGGGCCCAAAATGAAAGGAGTAGTCGGTGGCTTTCAGAACAGAAATTTAGCATGAAGGTGATTTAGACCCCATTGCACACTTGTAGAGCCCTTGAGCGGCCAAAACGACAGAGAACCCCCACAAATGATCCCATTTTGAAAACTAGACCCCCTAACGAATTTATCTAGGGGTGTACTGTGTATTTTTACACTACAATTTTTGAATAAATCTAAGCAAAGCAGTAGGAAAAAAATTACAATTTTCATTTTTTTGGCAGTTGTATCAATTTAAAAACTGTTTTTTTTGTACAGCACACATAGGGATGAAGACTTTCACCCCAAAATGGATACCCCTGTTTGTCCCGTGTTCAGAACCATACCCCTTGTGGCCCTAATCTACTTAAAGGACGCATGGCTAGGCCTATAATGGAAGGAGCACCCGTTGGATTTTAGGGTACAACGGAATAAATTCCAGGCCCCATTGCCCACTTATAGAGTCATTGAGCGTCCAAAACTATAAAGACCCCCACAAATATCTCCATTTTAAAAACTAGACCCCTTAACAAATTCATCTAGGGGTGTACTGCGTATTTTGACCACACAGTATTTGAATAAATTTCAGCAAAGCAGAAGAAAAAAATTACAATTTTCATTTTTTTGGCAATTTTGTCAATTTAAAAACTTTTTTTTTGTACAGTTTACATAGGAATGAAGACGTTCACCCCCAAATGGATACCCCCGTTTGTCCCGTGTTCAAAAACATACCCATTGTGGCCCTAATCTACTTACAGGAAACATGGCAAGGCCTGTAATGGAGGGAACACCAGTTGGATTGCAGGGCATAACTGAATAAATTCCAGGCCCCATTGCTCATTTGTACGGAATAAAAATTGACTCCCTAAAATCCCCCCCCCCTCCACGCTCTTTTCGGCGTTCCCCAAATCTTAGATAAAAGTAATAATGTGAACTGTGTAGTATTTCCAAAGACGGGTAATTATGGAGGCTGGTTGGGATGGGCACATGGGGCAATAAAACCGGGTATCCCCCCTCCTCTCATGCTTTTTGGGAGTCATTTTTTGACCTCAGTGGCGGGGATGGGGTGTAAAAAGTGGCGCTCTGTGAGTCTCCGTAAGCTTGATGAGGTGCGGCGGTCTCACACAGAAGGCGCTCAACAAGCTGCTCCTGGAACTGCAGGAAGGCGAGCGTTCCCGGGGCTTCTTGTAAATTGCGTATTACAGGTAGCGGTCTGAATAACGCCGGGCTCACACAGCCGTAGGTGGATCCCGGCTGTGAGCCCGGCTGTGACCCTGCGTACGGCCGCGTAATGTACTGCGCATAACTGCGTACTTACACGGGCGGTCATGCGCAGTACACTTTTTTTTTTGTTGTTTGTATTTCCCGCACCGTCGCTTAGCGATGACGCGGGTACCCGCAGCCCCTATACAACGTAGTTGCGTATGGGCTGCGGGTATATCCATGACCATGGAGCACAATGGGCTCTATGTTGCGGATATCCGCGGTAAAATAGAACCTGCTGCGTTCTCTTTTCTGCGAGTGGATTACGCAATTCCAACCCGCTAATGTGAGCGGAATTGTGTAATCCAATGCGATTGATCTGCGTATTACCGCTAATCAAACGCATGCGGAATCCGTAATTCCTATCCGGTCATGTGAGACCGGCCAAAGGTAGATCGCTACCATTTTTTCACGTGACCGGGGACCGCTCAACGAGGCCACCCGTCACTGCTCCAGGCTCTCGGCGACCGTTGGTCGCCGTGAGCAAGGAGATATTAAGTTTCCTGTGCTCCCCGACTCCTGCACATGTGTCCAGTGTTTTGCCAGCGGTCGCATGCGCAGAATACGGGAAAGTTCACGGAAGAAGATTGCGTCGGGGTGCAAATATGGAGGCCTCCGGTAAAAAGTTTTATCTCCTCTCCCCGATTGCATCAGTGAGGGGAGATGAAGCTTCACCTTTTTTTAACTTTTACGTGATCGCCATTATTCTTTGGATAACGGCGAACACGTGATCAGGAACCGCTCACCGCGGCCCTCCGTGAAATCTCCAGGCTCTCGGCTAAGTTTTGTAGCCAGGAGCAGGGAGATTTTAAAAAACCACGGCTTTTGCGCATGCGCCTGCCACATTGGCTGAGGGCGCGTGCGCAGAAGCTGGGTTGAGGTCCGCGGATAAATCCGCAGGCCTTAGGTACGTCATTTCATCCTCCCTCACGGATATGATCCGTAGGGGGAGATGAAACGCAAGCTTTTTTTTAACTTTTTAAAACTTTTTTTTTACTTTTTGCACTTTTTTTTTTTTACCTTTTACCCCTTTTTTTATTTATTTTTTTTTACTTTTTGCACTTTTTTTTTTTACTTTACATGATCACTGTCATCCATTGGATGACAGTGATCATGTCCCTGGTGACATCCCTCTGCTCTTGGCTACACATGGCAGCCAGGAGCAGAGCAATTTTGAATTTCCCGGGGCTCGAGCCCCTCTGTGCACGCGCCCGATGTCAATCATCGGGCGCGCATGCGCAGACGGGGATTTCGGGTCCCGGGACATCGGGACATCGCAGAGGACCTTCACCTCCCCTCATGGATCCGATCCATGAGGGGAGGTGAAACTTTACTTTTGTTTTACTTTTTAAACTTTTTCGCGATCATCGCTATCGCAATAGATAGCGGTGATCGCGGGCCCGGGGACCGCTCACAGTGGTCCCCGGTAACACCTCCTGGTTCCCGGCTACCTTCAGGAGCCGGGAGCCAGGAGATTTTAAATTTGCCGGGGACACCCGGGCTTCTGCGCGTGCGCGTGACGTCATCGTCAGGCGCGCATGCACAGAAGGCCGCCGGCGGGTCCGGGAGGACCAGATCTCCGGGGGACACCGCCGACAAGCCGTGTGAGTATTTTCAGCTGCCGTGATGGATCCGATCCATCATAGCAGCTGAATTACTACTTTTTTACACTGTTTTATTTACTTTTTTGCGATCGGCGCTATTCATTTTATAGCGCCAATCGCAATGCCGGGGGGGACTGCCCGCATCCTGGGATGACAGCTCCATGCTGTCGGCTACCTGCGGGCACTGACAGCATGGAGCTGTCACGTCCTCAGGCCAGTGGGCATCAATCCAAAGAGGATGCATAAAACTACGTCCTCTAGGATTAAGGCCCACTTTCTGAGGACGTAGTTTCCCGATGGGGCCGTCGTTAAGGGGTTAAGTCATCTAACCCCCTGGACACGTCACAACCCACAGCTTAATTGGCCTTTGATAGAACTAGAACTAAACAAACAAAAACCACTAAAAATCCTACTATTCGCCGCCTCTATATGTGCCCGCATAACTTCTCTAACAAACTGCCTGAAGACCCTCCCCATCTCTCCTCCAATGAAAGCTACGATTGAGGCATGGATGGACATATCTCGAAATACCAATTCACAAAAAACTATATTGAACATTCCCATAGAAACATTAGAATACTTCATCCCCAATTTACAGCTCAAAATTTGGGCAAAAAACAATATAAAGTTCATCTCAGATCTATACTCCAAAAATGTCCTCCACACTTTTAAGTCTCTGAAGTCAACATTCCACATACTATATGGCGAAGTTTATAGATTTAATCAAGTGAGGTCCTTCCTACACATTTTTAATCTTCAAACCATTAAAGCTCCTGATATAGTGCTTTCTCTCCTAAACCCCAGCAACAAAAAATTCCCTACCAGGCTTTTCTATGATAATCTCACGGGAAATTTGAAAGTCCCAGGCAAATGCCATCTTATCAACTGGGAAAAAGATATAAACCAAAAGATTCCCATTGACGAGTGGCTTTGAAGTTTTAGATGGGCGGGACAAGCCTCACAAGGAATTTCGCTGATCGAAACACATTCAAAAATTCTGACACGATGGTATTATACCCCAACAATACTGGCTAGAAGAGGTCTTTCCCCAAATAATCTCTGCTGGAGGGGATGCGGACACGAAGGATCCTTACTACATGTATTCTGGGCGTGCCCGCTACTTCGCCCTTTTTGGAGAGATACATTTAACCTCATCACTAAAATATCAGGTATCAAACTTCACTTCTCCCCCAAAATAGCCCTACTACTATTGGAACCAGGTAAAATATATTTTCCTCTAAAAAAGCTTATCGGACATATTCTGCTGGGTGCCAAAAACCTAATTGCCAAAAAATGGAAGACGAATACCATCCCGTCCTTAAAAGAATTAACCCAACTTATTTCTGAACACAGTATTTTTGAAAAAATTATAGCTCTTCGAAATAACGCAATCTCTCAATACAATGATATGTGGAACCCATGGTTAAAGGTTTTTCCTGTTGAATAAACCTCTTGAATAACTTATGTTATAGTCTTAAACTTCAATTTTACCACTCTCCCATTTCCTACCCCTGTCCACTCCCTCCCCCCTTTTTCCCTCTCTCATATTCCACCACCCCCTCCCTCCATCCTTGCATCTCCACCTACCCTCCTAACTCCTTTCCCCCGTCTTTCCTCTGTTTCCCTCCCTTCTTAAGAAATAATGACATGTGCCTTGTATAACGAAAATGTCTCCATCAGATACGTTTATTCTAAATTTTACTATAGAATTTTAATGTTAGCATTACATCTTTTGGATTGTACATTTATAAATACTATGTATGCATATTTCATCACATGTCCAATAAAGAATATTGTTGGAAAAAAAAATAAAAAATTGCTGTATCAACTGTACTAATGTACATCAGAAAAATTGGCCCTGGCCAACCAAGAGGGCAGGTGAAACCCATTAATCGCTTTGGTTAATGTGGCTTAAGTGGTAACTAGGCCTGGAGGCAGCCCAGTTTAACGAAAAATTGGTTCAAGTTAAAGTTTCAACGCTTTTAATAGCATTGAAACATATAAAAATTGTTTAGAAAAATTAGATGAGTCAGCCTTGTGGCCCTAAGAAAAATTGCCCGTTCAGCGTGATTACGTGAGGTTTCAGGAGGAGGAGCAGGAGGAGGAGGAATATTAGACACAGATTGATGAAGCAGAAATGTCCCCGTTTTGGATGGTGAGAGAGAACGAAGCTTCCATCCGCGGGTGCAGCCTACGTATTGCTTACGTATCGCTGCTGTCCGCTGGTGGAGAAGAGAAGTCTGGGGAAATCCAGGCTTTGTTCATCTTGATGAGTATTAGCCTGTCGGCACTGTCGGTTGACAGGCGGGTACGCTTATCTGTGATGATTCCCCCAGCCGCACTAAACACCCTCTCCGACAAGACGCTAGCCGCAGGACAAGCAAGCACCTCCAGGGCATACAGCACTAGTTCAGGCCACGTGTCCAGCTTCGACACCCAGTAGTTGTAGGTGGCAGAGGCGTCACGGAGGACGGTCGTGCGATCGGCTACGTACTCCCTCACCATCCTTTTACAGTGCTCCCGCCGACTCAGCCTTGACTGGGAAGCGGTGACACAGTCTTGGTGGGGAGCCATAAAGCGGTCCAGGCCCTTAAAGACTGTTGCACTGTCTGGGCTGTACATGCTGCTCGATCTCCGCACCTCCCCTGCTACCTGGCCCTCGGAACTGCGCCTTCTGCCACTAGCGCTGTCGGATGGGAATTTTACCATCAGCTTGTCCGCCAGGGTCCTGTGGTATAGCAACACTCTCGAACCCCTTTCCTCTTCGGGAATGAGAGTGGGAAGGTTCTCCTTATAGCGTGGGTCGAGCAGTGTGTACACCCAGTAATCCGTAGTGGCCAGAATGCGTGTAACGCGAGGGTCACGAGAAAGGCATCCTAACATGAAGTCAGCCATGTGTGCCAGGGTACCTGTATGCAACACATGGCTGTCCACACTAGGAAGATCACTTTCAGGATCCTCCTCCTCCTCCTCCTCCTCCTCAGGCCATACACGCTGAAATGATGACAGGCAAGCAGCATGGGTACCGTCAGCAGTGGCCCAAGCTGTCTCTTCCCCCTCCTGCTCATCCTCCTCATGCTCCTCCTCCTCCTCAATGCGCTGAGATATAGACAGGAGGGTGCTCTGACTATCCAGCGACATACTGTCTTCCCCCGGCACTGTTTCCGAGCGCAAAGCGGCTGCCTTTATGGTTTGCAGGGAACTTCTCAAGATGCATAGCAGAGTAATGGTGACGCTAATGATTGCAGCATCGCCGCTCACCACCTGGGTAGACTGCTCAAAGTTTCGAAGGACCTGGCAGATGTCTGCCAACCAGGCCCACTCTTCTGTAAAGAATTGAGGAGGCTGACTCCCACTGCGCCGCCCATGTTGGAGTTGGTATTCCACTATAGCTCTACGCTGCTCATAGAGCCTGGCCAACATGTGGAGCGTAGAGTTCCACCGTGTGGGCACGTCGCACAGCAGTCGGTGCACTGGCAGATTAAAGCGATGTTGCAGGGTGCGCAGGGTGCGCAGGGTGGCAGCGTCCGTGTGGGACTTGCGGAAATGTGCGCAGAGCCGGCGCACCTTTACGAGCAGGTCTGACAAGCATGGGCAGCTTTTCAGAAAGCGCTGAACGACCAAATTAAAGACGTGGGCCAGGCATGGCACGTGCGTGAGGCTGCCGAGCTGCAGAGCCGCCACCAGGTTACGGCCGTTGTCACACACGACCATGCCCGGTTGGAGGCTCAGCGGCGCAAGCCAACGGTCGGTCTGCTCTGTCAGACCCTGCAGCAGTTCGTGGGCCGTGTGTCTCCTATCTCCTAAGCTGAGTAGTTTCAGCACGGCCTGCTGACGCTTGCCCACCGCTGTGCTGTCACGCCACGCGACACCGACTGCTGGCGACGTCCTGCTGCTGCTGACACATCTAGATTGCGAGACAGAGGTTGAGGAGGAGGAGGAGGAGGAGGAGGAGGGTGCTTTAGTGGACGAAGCATACACCGCCGAACATACCACCACCGAGCTGGGGCCCGCAATTCTGGGGGTGGGTAGGACGTGAGTGGTCCCAGGCTCTGACTCTGTCCCAGCCTCCACTAAATTCACCCAATGTGCCGTCAGGGAGATATAGTGTCCCTGCCCGCCTGTGCTTGTCCACGTGTCCGTAGTTAAGTGGACCTTGCCACTAACCGCATTGGTGAGGGCGCGTACAATGTTGCGGGAGACGTGGTCGTGCAGGGCTGGGACGGCACATCGGGAAAAGTAGTGGCGACTGGGAACTGAGTAGCGCGGGGCCGCCGCCGCCATCATAGCTTTGAAAGCCTCCGTTTCCACAACCCTATACGGCAGCATCTCAAGGCTGATAAATTTGGCGATGTGGACGGTTAACGATTGAGCGTGCGGGTGCGTGGCGGCGTACTTGCGCTTGCGCTCCAACACTTGCGCTAGCGACGGCTGGACTGTGCGGTGCGAGACATTGGTGGATGGTGCCGAGGACAGCGGAGGTGAGGGTGTGGGTGCAGGCCATTAGATGGTTGTGCCTGTGTCCTGAGAGGGGGGTTGTATCTCAGTGGCAGGTTGGGGCACAGGGGGAGAGGCAGCGGTGCAAACCGGAGGCGGTGAACGGCCTTTGTCCCACCTTGTGGGGTGCTTGGCCATCATATGTCTGCGCATGCTGGTGGTGGTGAGGCTGTTGGTGGTGGCTCCCCGGCTGATCTTGGCGCGACAAAGGTTGCACACCATTGTTCGTCGGTCGTCAGGCGTCTCTGTGAAAAACTGCCAGACCTTTGAGCACCTCGGCCTCTGCAGGGTGGCATGGCGCGAGGGGGCGCTTTGGGAAACAGTTGGTGGATTATTCAGTCTGGCCCTGCCTCTACCCCTGGACACCGCACTGCCTCTTGCAACCTGCCCTGCTGCTGCCTCCCCCTCTGAAGACCTGTCCTGAGTAGGCGTTGCACACCAGGTGGGGTCAGTCACCTCATCGTCCAGCTGCTCTTCCTCCGAATCCTCTGTGCGCTCCTCCCTCGCACTTACTGCCCTTACTACTACCTCACTGCAAGACAACTGTGTCTCATCGTCATCGTCCTCCTCACCCACTGAAAGGTCTTGAGACAGTTGGCAGAAGTCCCCAGCCTCATCCCCCGGACCCCGGGAACTTTCCAATGGTTGGGCATCAGTGACGATAAACTCCTCTGGTGGGAGAGGAACCACTGCTGCCCAATCTGAGCAGGGGCCCGAGAACAGTTCCTGAGAGTCTTCCCGCTCCTGAGCATGTGTCATTGTAGTGGAGTGAGGAGGCTGGGAGGAAGGAGGAGCAGCAGACAGAGGATTCGGATTTGCAGCACTGGACGGCGCAGAACTCTGGGTGGATGATAGCTTGCTGGAAGCACTTTCTGCCATCCAGGACAGGACCTGCTCACACTGCTCATTTTCTAATAAAGGTCTCCCGCGTGGACCCATTAATTGTGCGATGAATGTGGGGACGCCAGAAACGTGCCTCTCTCCTAATCGCGCAGCAGTCGGCTGCGACACACCTGGATCAGGAGCTCGGCCTGTGCCCACACCCTCACTTGGGCCTACGCGTCCTCGGCCGCGTCCACGTCCTCTAGCCCTACCCCTACCCCTACCCCTCAGCATGCTGTATTACCAGTGATTTCACAGCCAGGAAATAAATTGGCGCAAGCCTGCAGGCCAAATAGAATTTTTTCCCTGCTTTTTACAAGGAACATCCACACTGCGTGTATTCAATGAATACTAAGCTTAATAACTGTGTTGTGGCCCTGCCAATTTGTCCCAGAACTGCAGTGATGCAAAGTAATTCGCTACCTACAGCAGATCAGGGATTTCCCATGCAGGAAAAAAATTGCCGCACGCCTGCGGTAAAACGTAGCTGACTGCGTCTGATTTTTTCTGAACGTTCAGCGCACAGCACACACGTACACAGAGCCCTGAGTACTGTCAGAGGCAGGCCAAATAGAATTTTTTCCCTGCTTTTTACAAGGAACACCCACACTGCGTGTATTCAATGAATAATGTATGTCTTCTGGCCCTGCCTACACAATTCTATCCCTGTAGTATTAATGCCGGGTGCAATGCTCTGCACAGCCGGTTTTGAGAAAAAAAATAAAATATGCAACACTGCTAACAGCAGCCTGGACAGTACTGCACACGGATAGATGTGGCCCTAGAAAGGACCGTTGGGGTTCTTGAAGCCTACACTAACTCCTAACACTCTCCCTGCCTAACCCCCACTTCTGTCCCTATTGCAGGGCGCAATGCTCTGCAGATCCAATTTTGGAAAAAAAAATACTGTGCTAACACAGTACTGCACACTGGTAGATGTGGCCCTAAGAAGGACCGTTGGGGTTCTTGAAGCCTACACTAACTACTAACGCTCTCCCTACAGCAGCTCCAGCACGATAGTACTTTCCCTCAGCTAAGTCACAAGGCATGTGTGGCGAGCCACGGGAGGGGCCGATTTTTATACTCGGGTGACATCTGATCTTTCCAGCCACTCACAGCAGGGGGGGTGGTGTAGGGCTTGAACGTCACAGGGGGGAGTTGTAATGCCTTCCCTGTCTTTCAATTGGCCAGAAAAGCGCGCTAACGTCTCAGAGAGGAAACTGAAAGTAACCGGAACACCGCGTGGTACTCGTTACGAGTAACGAGCATCCCGAACACCCTAATATTCGCACGAATATCAAGCTCGGACGAGTACGTTCGCTCATCTCTATTGATGACACATAGTAGGTAGGCTATATTACAGATTTTACATTGGGAACCAGGGGCTCAAAGTTTGGTCTCTGCCTGTATTGTAACCTCATTGTGTGTGACATTACTGTTCAGAATTCTTAGGCCGCTTTCACACGACTGAAAGCAAGATGCAAGATTTGTGTGTTGCAAAACGCCCACATTTTGCATGAATATGAACCCCATTCTTTTGAATAGAGTCATATACATGAGCTGCATGTCCTATTTTTTCACATTCCTTGAAATGTATCGCAGATTGTTTTCAATGGGACAATAAAACTCATCGCATGGCATGCGATATGCACGTGAGTGCGATGCGAGCTTTCCCATTGAAAATAATGGGGAAAACTTGCCGATCCGCCAACAAGGCTGAAAGCCATGCCGAAGGTTCGCTACTTTACTGAAGTGATGGGAGGTGTTTTTAGCCATATTCTATGCATTAACACTTAACTGTGTATGATATTACTATATTTATTATCCTAGTGAGATGACATTGCTGTGTTTATTATACCTGTCTATGATATTACCTTGTGGATTGTTTCTTAGCAATGACGTCAGAGAGTATAGGATCCCCTAGTTGTAACACTACTAATTACTTCCATGATGTACAATGATACCGTATTTGTGTGGGTGATTTCATCGCATTGCGAGCGGTAACAAAACTCGCACGGAAATAGAACCCATTATTTGCAATAGGTGAATATAAATGTGCAATTTTTCTCTCTAGTGCTATGAGATCAAAAAATTGCAACATGTCATGTTTTTGGGTGATATCGCCTATTATTTCCTATTGGAGGCAAACAATTGCATTGCAATCAATGTGCATGTGAGTTCGATGTGATATCATTTTTACCATTAACAAGAACTGGAACAACATGCAATTTTCACACACGTGAAACTTGCATGTACATTGCTTGTACAGCCATTTGCAGAAAAATTGCATGTTTACAAGTGTGATATCAGCAGAAGGAGCGCTCATTCATACAACAGACCAATAACTTAATAATACAGGGTTATTATAGATGATCTCCCAAATTTGAAACACTCAGAACTCGTGTTTATTGATAGTCAGATACATAAAATTAAAGGGGTTGTCTCGTGGCAGCAAGTGGGGTTAAGCACTTCTGTATGGCCATATTAATGCACTTTGTAATATACATCGTACATTAAATATGAGCCATACAGAAGTTATACACTTACCTGCTCCGTTGCTAGCGTCCCCATCGCCATGGATCTGTCTAAATTCGCCGTCTTCTGGCGTTTTTAGACGCGCTTGCGCTGTGCGGTCTTCTTCCTGGTGAATGGGGCTGCTCGTGCCGGAGAGCTGGTCATCGTAGCTCCGCCCAGTCACGTGTGCCGATTCCAGCCAATCAGGAGACTGGAATCGGCAATGGACCGCACAGAGCCCATGGTGCACCATGGGAGAAGACCCGCGGTGCATCGTGGGTGAAGATCCCAGCGGCCATTCGGGTAAGTAATATAATTTTTTTTTTTTTAACACATACCTTGGGGTTGTCCTGCGCCGAACGGGGGGCCTATGGAAAAAAAACAAAAACGTTTCGGCGCGAGACAACCCCTTTAATATCAATGGAAACAGAAGCTCAAAAACTTTTGTTGCACAACATCAAATATATTTTCCACATTAGACGTGATGAGTGTGAGCCCCTTTGTCACTGGACACACATGGAGCCTGTAGTCAAGTTCCTGCCATACATGTTGTAGTGTATCACTATTGACTGATACAATGGCTTCTATGATGTGTACTCACAGTTCATGTAAGATCTGGGAAACATGGAGGCCAAGGAAGACGTTTACTATTGTCATGACCTACACAGCAATCCATCTGTTTGGTAGTGGACTATTGAGCTCACATCTAACTTCATTGTGAAAATGGGTGGGGGGTGCCCCGTCCTGCTGGAAGATGAAACCTAGGATTTCCTGTCCCAGCTGTGGCAGATGTCATATCCGTAGCATGTGCTGGGACAAAATCTCCATTAATTTTCCCCATGGACAAGAAGGGTTCGTACACGTTCCTGCAGGTTATAGCACAAAACACAGTCACCTTGGGGGCCAGTCACACAGACACTCCACGTAGACCGGTGGGTTTCCCTTCCCCCAGATTCTGACATTATGTTTGTTATCTGTGCCTGAAAAGTGGAAGGCGGCTTCATCACTAAACAATATGGATTCCATGAAACCATTGCATTCCATTAGAGTTTGCATACTCTCACAGAGAGAACATCACCTCACTTTGTCGCCTGGTTTCAGGGCTGGAAAGAGCAGTCGATAGGGATAACATCGCAAACGTTTGCGCAGAGTCTTCCATGCAGTTGGCTGCAGGATGTCCAATTCTCTGCTTGCTCTGATGGTAGATTTCTGAGGACTTTGTAAAACGTGCATGGACACACTATGCTGTTTCCATGCTTACTTGTGGATGACCCAAAAATTTTTGCTTTCAGGTACAACTTTTTTCCTTAAAATTGAAGTACCACTTACGATTTCTTGCACCCACTGGGGGATCTTCACTAAACTTTGTTCCAAAATGACGGTGCACACTAATAACAGACTGGTAGATGTGAAAATCAAGGACATAAAAAACTCCCGTGTCTTCATTTGCAGCCATTTAGTATCATATTACCCTAGGGACAACTATGGCAGAAGAAAACTTTTTGGGCTTTATTTAGCAAAACTGTTTAACATTAGGACTATCCTTGTTGCCCATAGCCACCAATCACAGCGCAGATTTCATTTTACCTTAGCAGCTTGAGAAATGAAAACTGCACTGTGATTGGTTGCTATGGGCAACAAGGACCACCTTTCAGTTAGACAGTTGTACTAAGTGCAAATTTTTGAGTTCTCGTTTCCATCAATATCAAATTTATGTATGTGAATGTCATTAAGAGGAGTTTATAAGGGTTTGAAATCGGGAAGATCATTTGTAACATTTTGCTGTATTCTTTGATCGTTCCTTTGATATTCTTTGTACCATTTTAGCTAACAGGAGAACAAACCTGTCCCTGTAATATGCTGGCCTTACATACAGCGGCATCTGTAGGCGAAAATCGGATTTAAAGTTTCAGTGTCCAAAACTTATTAAAATTATTCCCATCACAGCCTTCTATTTTTTCATGTTCTTCTTCACCTGCGTTATACTATTCGATCTTCATGCAGGATATGCAGTTTTACTTACAAAGACGTAGATAATAATCTGGCATCTTCCATCAATGCAAGTGTATGGTAACGTTTTTAGACATCATAACATTAGTATAATGTGGTATTATGTGCACGGAGCACCTTGTGAACACATTGCCTGTCACTAAGCATCACACTGACAAATGACATTCCTCCGCAAGTTTCCTTTCATTGCATTCGGAAACACAAAATTAAAATGAGGTTTAACTGTTTTTAAAGTTATTGCAAATTACCTGCTGCTTTTTCTATCTATCATCGTTCCTTCAATCCACTGCTTCTGGGCCTCATTTTTGGCCACCCTAGTTGGTCACTGCAATTTTCTAATGCACACTGTGCCTTGCTTATTGGCCAGTGCTGATCACATGAGCAGCGCTGGCCAACCAGAGAGCAGTAATAGTGAATTGATAGTCTAACACTACCAATACACTGTAAGGATTAGGTAGTCTAAAGATTGTCTCAGCAATCTTGGATGATCAAAAACAAGTAGAGTGAAGTATAGGAAGCAATGACATAGTAGTAAGCTGTTGATTCCAAAAGCATTGTTTAAAGCTACTGAATAGTGGTAAGTCGAAGGTAATGGACGAAGAAGTCTGTCCGACTTTTTAATGCGTAGCCCCAATAAAACTTATTGTTGATTTCCTTTGACTTCACTCATAAAAGACAGCTGCACCATTATTCCATTTTTTCCTAGATTTATTGCAAGTCCGAGGAGAAGGGAACCGTTGGTATTCATGAATTTGCCAGAACGTACATTTGGGTACTAGAAGAAACAGGCAGCAAGACAAGTTGGAGACTGAGTATAGAGTCTTTGTACAGCCTGAGTGAACTCAGTGTCAATACCACCACTATCTACATTGTGTAACTGAAATAGAGAACATAGTGCTCCATGGTATAGAATGGCAAGGATCCAATACAAGCAGCAACAGCACAAAAGGAATGATGGTACCTGCTGTGGTTGTGCTGTGTACAACACAGTGAGGCGCCTGGCAAAATTAGCAGCAGCTTCCACAAATGAAACAGCAGTGATCTTCATGTGCACAAGGATAAGCCTGGTAGAAGACAAGGAATGCTGTCACGCTTGAGAGGAGATATCAGAGCTCAGAAGAACAATTTCGTTAGGCAACTTATTTCAGTTCTGAAATTGTACCTTCATCTAGCAATTAACCATTAAATGTCAGATGAAATTGCCGTTTCGGTACTCAAAGAAGTTGCTGTTAAGGTTGTGCATCTGGGACCTGTGGTTCTACAGGTTTCCTTGTGCACACATTCACAGATAGGGGTTAATTGAGCTGGCTGTGTTTTGTATTCTCCACCAGCCAATCCTACTCGTCTGCAGCAGATAAATACCAATCTCTTGTGAGAGATTGCTGGCCATTTTAGTGCTTCATTGTATGTCTGTGTTAATCCCACTCAGAGCTGGTGTTTACATACTAGTCTGAGGTGTCTCTCTCTTTCCCTGAAGATGGTCTGGACACCTGTAGTCCTTGTCTGTATCATATGCAGATCCTGTCTTACCTTCCCTCTGTCAGGTGCGGCCACCGGTTGTCTTAAATCTTGTGTGTGTGTCAGATGGGTGATGCCTGACACTGTTCGCTATGTCAGCACGGTGGCTGACTCTCTATTCCCCTGTTGTTAGTTAACTTGGACTGGCTATGATTGACCATCTGTATGCATGTGAGCTCTGTTATGTGTTGTATGCACAACAATGTGTGTTGGTGTGAACAGTGACATGTGTTATGTCTGTGCAAGTGGCCAGACATGTGCTTTATATGCAGTCCTGTTCTGTGTTTAGTGTGTGTGTGTGAACAGTGTTGTGTCCTGTGTGTCTTTGGTGCATCTCTCCAGGTTCCTAATCAGGGATAGCCAGGTCCCAGATGAAGACAGTGGGGCCGACCATATCAGGACGATTACCCGGCTTTTAGGCAGGGGTTCCCTGCTTTTCCTGGTTAGTAAAGGATAGAGGTCCTTCCATCTTGCCTGGAAAGGTGTACTTTGTCAGTGCAATTACTTTAAGTGTAGTTGCAGGTTTTAAATGGACTATTTTGCGTCCGTTCTGAGGAGTGGCGATTTAGTCCGGCGGATTGGATGTAACAGTTGCCAAATAAAGTTGTTCTCCTGAGCTTTGAGGTCTCTCATCTAGCGGGCCAGTATTTCTCCTTCTCTTCTCCAAGGCTTATCTCTGTTGAGTAGGCTGAAAGGTCACAAAGTTCGACAAGCTGTTTGGTGAGTTACAGTTCCATTACCCAATAATAATGCAAACTGTGTTTATGTAGCCCTGGTTTTCTAGCTATGCAGTCTAGCTAGAACACCACCCGGTTATGTTCCAATGGCAATTTTGGGATGTCCAACAAACTTCAGTAGTGGAGGCCACAAGCATGCAAGGCCACCTCTGCTATATGTGGCTGTGATTGGCGGTCTGGAGGGGTCCAGATTCTAAAGATGATCTAAAACAACAATTTTTTTGCCCATGGACCTTAATTGCACCTAATGAGGCTCTGGTACAGCTTCACAAATGGTAAAATAGAGAGCAGTTATGTAATATCTACTGTATGTTAAAGTTGTTTTTCTCAAAGTAGCCGCACCAGAGCTCATCCATTTCTGTCTGCAATCTTAGTGACTCCTTAGTATTCATTTCACTGATACATGCACTCTTTAGTCTGCTCACACAGACAGAAAATCTACTGCATTTATTTACACATGATAAAGCGGTATTCTCATCATTAGATCTGACCATAAACCAGGTACCAAACTCAGCGCTGTGCTGCTTTATTGCTTCTAGATAATGATATAATATTAGTGCTAGGTCTTGTCTGAAAATTACACTGATCATTTAATGCTCATCTCTTTGCAACGCTAGTTTGACCAGCAAATATTCACTGCCAGCTCATTAAAGCAAAGTTTAGAAGGGTCTTCTACATATGTTACTCTGGTATTGAATATAAAATAGAAAGTTAGTCTTGCAAAGTCAAATAAATGGGTAGGTGCACATCTGCTGTGACTGCAATGCAAACACAAAGAAATGCAGCTGAAGCCTGTGGGGGCTAAGATATATGCAAACATGTAGTATTTGTATTATTTCAAATTGCATTACTTCTGAATTTACTATGCTTAAACATTTCAGGTTCTAAGCTCACTTTTTGATCAAATTGTGTGAGCAATGAGAAGGCAGTCTCACTCACAGATAGATAGATAGATAGATAGATAGATAGATAGATAGATAGATAGATAGATAGATAGATAGATAGATAGATAGATAGATAGAGATGGATATTTAGAATTTGAATTTAGTCAAGATTCAAAGGACAAGGTGGACAAGGGACCCATGATGCCGATAACTTATGGTACCACATCTGTGACAGCTGTGGCAGAGGATTTCTTCATCCCTGCGGGAAGTAAAGAATCCCCTGCCACAGCTGATTTCAAGGAATGGCCAAGCACTGCCTGTGATTGGCTGAGTGCTGTGACCAATCACATGCTGCACTCAGCTGTCTTTCAATGAATGGCTGAGAGCTGCCTGCGATTAGCTGAGCGCTCAGCCAGTCAGATACAGCCCTTTCAACAGGCGGGGATTTTAAAGAGCTGCTGAAAGAGCTTCAGAGCAGTGCAGGGAGAAAATAGGCTGGAAGCACCTGAGCTACGGCAGCTGAGGAAAGGTGAATATATTTTTTTATTTTAACACATTCTAGGGATGATTTGCAGGGAAGGGCTTATATTTAAAGCCCTTCCTCGAAAATCACTGCAGGTGTTGCCAGCAGCCCATTGCTTTGAATGGGACTGCAGAAGTGTCGGTCCCATTGAAAGCAATGAGAGAACATTGCAATCCTATGCCACAGCTGTGACAGCTGTGGCAGGGGATTCTTTACTCCCTGCGGGGAGTCCCCTTGGAGCTGTAGATTGTGCTGTCACAGTGTTCAGTGACAAGGGGACTCCCCACTGGGGAATATTGACGAGCACCACGAACCTATGATGCACGCATGTCCTATGTTTTGCAGGTACGTGCGTTTGCACGCCTGTAAAACACGGAAATGTGAACACACCATAGGGAACTAATGGTTCTAATAGGCGTGTGTTTTTGTGCACACAATTGTACAGACATAAACACGCTCGTGTGAATCCACCCTCAAGTGCAGGATTTTGATGCAGAATTGCTGGCAGAATTCTGTTATTTTCCTTTCCATATTTTGTATTAGCAGTGCTGATTTTGGTGCTGAATACTCTGCAGGAAGGCATATTCCGCAAGGGTATTGCAGAATATTCCATCTACAGATGAGCGAATATACTCGTTTAGAGTAATTACTCGATCGAGCACTGCGATTTTCGAGTACTTCCGTACTCGGGTGAAAAGATTCAGGAGGCGCCGGGGGGTGGGGGGAGGCATGGCGGAGCGGGGGGTAGCAGCGGGGAACAGGGGGGAGCCCTCTCCTCTCTCTCCCTCTCCCCCCCACTCACCCACGGCGCCCCCCGAATCTTTTCGCCCGAGTACGGAAGTACTCGAAAATCACGGCGCTCGGGCGAAAAAGGGGCGTGGCTGAGTAGGCTCGCTCATCTCTAATTCCATCCCATGTGAAAGGTTCCTTAGTGTGAAGGCATTAAAGAATGCTATAATTGATTAAGGAGCCATGGGCACTCATCTAGTTAGACTGATAGATACTACATATAACCAGACACTTCAGACTAAATTTCACAGATTATTGTTTTGATCATTGGTATTACTTTTCCTTATTGAACCTGCTATCGCTTTAACATATCATTGCTTGGTCTCCTTTCCTTCTCACTTCTCACGACTTGTGAAATTGGTTGTTTCCAGATATGGATTTAAATTCTATTTTAGGACTATATCACATAGATGCCAGTAAACCCGTATTCACACATTATCAAATGTCAGCTACATCGAATTTTGCTGCCTCAAACTAACTGATGAGAGAAGTTGGCATAATCAGGGACATCACATTCTGTGGATAATATGGCGTGGGATAAAAGCGAGAGTCATACTAAGAGTTTCATTTTATTTCTTCATGTTCCAAAGCTTGCAATTTCGGAGTCCTTGTGCCTATTTTTATGCTTCTCAAAGAGACTTTGAAAACTCAACACAAACTACAGTTCAAGACACATATATACTACCATATGTGTACTGTAACTACCTGCAATGATGATAAAACACACCTGACCATAGGACACAGCAAAGAAAAGAAGGGGAAAACATTTTAAGAATCAGACATAGATTGAGACTCGGGTGCTCGTTACTCGGGACGAAATTATCGCGATGCTCGAGGGTTCGTTTCGAGTAGCAAACCCCATTGAAGTCAATAAGCGACCCGAGCATTTTTGTATATGACCGATGCTCGCTAAGGTTTTCGTTTGTGAAAATCTGGGCAATTCAAGAAAGTGATGGGAACGACACAGCAACGGATAGGGCAGGCGAGGGGCTACATGTTGGGCTGCATCTCAAGTTCCCAGGTCCCACTATTAAGCCACAAAAGCGGCAAGAGTGGGCCCCCCCCCCCCCCCCCCGCACTGTCAGCGTAAAGATCGTGCTCCTCTGCCATAGCTGTAACAGCTGTGGCAGAGAAGAACGATGTTTGCCCATTGAATTCAATGGAGCCAGCAATACAGCCGCCTCCATTGAAAGCAATGGGCTGCCAGCGTGCGCGGGGATGAATTGTCGGGAAGGGGTTAAATATACAAGCCCTTCCCTGCAATTCATCCAGAAATGTGTTACAATAAAAATATATACCGGCGTATAAGGCGACGGGGCGTATAAGACGACCCCCCAACTGTCACCTTATACGCCGGCAATACAGTGGAGCAAAAAATAAAAATCATTACTCACTTCTTCTGACGTTCTGCGGTGCTCCTGCAGGCTGTCGCTCCCTCCTGGTTCCCGGCAGAGCATTGCTTTCTGGACGCAGGGCTTGAAATCCCCGCCTCCAGAAACACAGCCAATCACAGCCATTCAATGACATCATTGTCATTGGCTGTGATTGGCCGAAGGCACGTGTGTTTCTGGAGGCGGGGATTTAAAGCCCTTCGTAGAGAAAGCAATGATCTGCCGGGAACCAAGAGGGAGCGACAGCCTGCAGCAGCGGCGCAGAACACCAGAAGAAGTGAGTAATGATTTTTATTCTTTGCTCCACTGTATTGCCGGCGTATAAGGTGACAGTTGGGGGGTCGTCTTATACGCCCCGTCGCCTTATACACCGGTATATATTTTTATTGTAACACATTTCTGGATGAATTGCAGGGAAGGGCTTATAAATTTAAGCCCTTCCCGACAATTCATCCCGCGATCGCCGGCAGCCCATTGCTTTCAGTGGAACCGGCTGTATTGCTGGCTCCATTGAATTCAATGGGCAAACATCGTTCTTCTCTGCCACAGCTGTTACAGCTGTGGCAGAGAAGAATGATTTGTCTTCTATATGTTCTCAATGGGGTCGGCGCTGCTGCCGCCGGCCCCATTGAGCGCATATAGAGAAGAGAATAGAAATCGCAGATCGCACATAGGTGCAATCTGCGATTTCTATGGCCTAAGGTATATCGCGACTTTGCGGTAAATTGCGATTTTGCGCGATCGCGATTTTAACATTACAAGTCCCATAGACCACTGCAGAGAAAAAATGCTGCGAATTTCGCAGGGAAAAAAACGCTAGTGGGTAGGCACCTTTAGTCAGACGGGCGTTTTTTTCGCGCAATTTGCGGATCGCATGACGGATGCACATCCGCAAATCGCGTGACCGGTGCCCGAAAATCGCCCGAAAATCTGCTCCTAGCCGTGTTTCATTAGAAACGGGCTGGAGCTGTCCGAAAGCAATGCGCTGCGGGCGAGTGTGGGATGAATTGTCGGGAAGGGCTTAAATATATAAGCCCTTCCCTGCAATTCATCCAGAAAAGTGTTAAAATAAAATATATATACATACTCACCTGCTCCCGGCAGCCAGCCTGCAGTGGGTGTGAAGGGGGTGGGAGTCAGACCTGCCCCCTGATTGGCTCAGCGCTGAGCCAATCAGGGGGCAGGTCTGACTCACACCCCCTTCACACCCACTGCAGGCCGGCTGCGCGGAACTCTGGCTGCCGGGAGCAGGTGAGCATATATATATATATTTTATTTTAACACTTTTCTGGATCAATTGCAGGGAAGGGCTTATATATTTAAGCCCTTCCCGACAATTCATAGCAGCTCCGGCATCAACACCACTTTCCCTCCTCTATGTCAGAATGCATCTGTGGCGAGCCGCGGGAGGGGCCGATTTTAATACTCGGGTGACACCTAATCTCGCCAGCCACTCACTGCAGGGGGGTGGTATAGGGCTTGAACGTCGCAGGGGGAAGCTGTAATGCCTTCCCTGTCTTTCTATTGGCCAGAAAAGCGCGCAAATTTCTCAGGGAAGAAAATGAAAGTGACTCGAACATCGCGTAGTACTCGTCACGAGTAACGAGCATCTCGAACACCCTAATACTCGAACGAGTATCAAGCTCGGACGAGTATGCTCGCTCATCTCTATTCAGAACCCTGATCTTACCATTAGTAGCATAAGGCCATATTTACATGGGTGATTTCCTCATGTGAGTTCCATCTGATTATGATATGGATGAAACTCACACAATAAAATAATTTTCTATGTGTTTATACACATGGGCAATTTTTCTCTTGGACAGAGAATTTTTTTATTTATCTCTATTGAAATAGTATGTGGTTTTCAAATGCGTAAAAAACGCATGCGAAAATCACATGTTGATGTGTTTTCCTTAAAAAAATGCATTGCAGTTGAGGGTAAATTCTCATTTAAAAGTGTAATATGTGTCCATGTTTCTATGACCAATATTGCACTGATCCATGTAAATACGCCTTACAATAATAGAATGCCGATTTTTTTTGCTAACATAAGCAATATTTTTTTGTTGAGGGTATATATTGTTATACTTTAGTTGTCCAGTTAAAGGAAAACATTCCCACTATAGCTGCAATTGTACTTACCAGTCGTCTGCCATAGGGATCCAGCACTGTTGCTCAGCCATCCTCCTGGTTGTTGTTGTGGAAGATGACTTCAGTGGAAGACACTTGACTATGGTAGCCAATCAACGGCTGCAGCATTACAGCCTGTTCTACTGCCATCAGTGCTTACATCTTGGATGCCATGATGTCAAGAGTTCAGAACAATGACACTGCAGCCTATGATTGGCTACAGTAGTCAGGTGACTTCCGCTGACGTCATCTTCCACAACAATAACTGGGAGGATGGTGGGACAACAGCACTAGATATCTATGGCAGAGGGTAAATACAGCCAGCGCCAGCAATGGGAGAGAAGACCCTTGGTAAGGAAGGTGATGAAGAACCCAATGCTTACTCTGGCTGAGCTCCAAGATCCTGTCTGCACATGGGAGAAACTTCAGGGAAGGTCAACTATCACTGCAGCTTTCCACCAATCTGAGCGTTATGACATAGTGCCAGAAAAAAAGCCTCTCCTCAGTAAAAGACATATGAAAGCCTGCCTAGAGTTTGCAAAAAGGACTCTCAGACTGAGATACAAGATTCTCTGCTCTGATTAAACCAAGATTTAACTTGTTGGCTCAATTCTAAGAGTTATGTCTGGAAGAAACCAGGCACTGCTCATCACCTGCCCCAAACCATTCCTACAGATGTGGTTTAGGGACAACTCTGTGAGTGTCCTTGCTGGCTTGAACCCAATCTAACATCTCTAAATAGACCTGAAAATCTCTGTCCACAGATAGTCCCCATCCAACCTGACAGAGCCTGAGAGGATCTGCAGAGAAGAATGGTAGAAAATCCCCAAATCCAGGTGTGCAAACCTTGTGGCATCATACCCAAGAAAACTGGAGGTTTTAATCCCTGTCAAAGGAGCTTCAGCTAAGTACTGAGTACCGGGTCTGAATAATTATGTCAATGCAAAATGTTAGTCTTTAATTTTTTTAAAAATTGCAAAGATTTCTAACATTCTGTTTTCACTTGGTCATTATGGGGTACTGAGTGCAGAATGATGGGGGAAAACTTCATTTTTTGTAATTTGCACAAAGCCACAACATAACAAAATGTAAAAAAGTGAAAGGATCTGAAGACTTTTCAAATACAATGTAGTTAGATAGAGAGAGAGGGAGAGCGAGAGAGATCAAATGGTTGTGTGCAGAACAGAAGAGTAAGACAGGATGTTGCCATATTTGTCATCATAAATATTCTGTTATCACAATATTAAATTTCATACTGATATTATTTCCCTGCCATGTTCCATGAACTTCTCCATTACTCAGATGAGAAGCGCTTTATTTTACTTAATGACAGTTGGCATTTAATGATCAAAGGTTGTCTTTTTGGCCCAGACTTTCTACTTCCCAGTATTTGTAAATGTTATTTTGCTATATTCAGATATGTCCTTCTTCTAATAGATTAATGTCCTCTGCAAAACGAATTATTTTGACCTTCCTGCATCCTCATTATTATGATTAATGAATACCATAAATGTAACTGGACAGGACCAGGCAGGATTACGTTTGATCTCATTCTAGTCTTTGAAAACCTCAATTTGCAATATTTTCATATTAAATACTATAGACTATTATAGTATAACATTACACATTCTTTTAATGCCTGTTTATGAATTTAGAACCAATACCCAGAGACTCCATAATGACTTAGAGATCAATAGCGACAGACAGCGCTACTTATAGATATTTTTAATTGCCATGGCACTACTGTAGCTTTCAGTGTCATACATGGTCAAATTCTAACATCCACTGAAACTTACAAGAAAAGGTCAAGGAAGAAGAAGTAATTTGGAAGTGAATCATCAGTGTCTTGAGTCATTAGGTAGACCAGTGTTATTGAGTTAGAACTCCTCTTGAGATTAAGAATCTGATAAGGTCTGGTAAATGCCGGCTTGAACAAGGTCTATTTTTAAGTCTCGGCAAAAAGCATGTCTTAGGGGAATAAAGGTGTGAGTGTATAAATCATCATATGATACTCCATGTGGCGTATTTGTGTAATATTTTGCTTCTTTCTACAATAATAATCTCAGTTTTATATTGAAACGTAGTTGTGAGTAAACACACTGTAATATAAAAGTTACAATGTTTTATTCATGCAAGTCTTGCCATCGAAGGGTTGGGTCAAGGAGCAAACATTAGATGAAAATTATAGCAGTCGACGACATCAGCTATCAGTAGGAGAGCAAGTCTCAGCAGTGCTGTTACAAGTGCCACTGTTGTTCCTACCAACGCTGTGCCTTTTCAAGCCATCAACAGCAGCGCTGCTGCTATTAATTTTCCTCCTGCTGACTTTGAGCCTGACATACGAGAGCTCCCTGTCATAGCCAAAGACAGGTCCCTCGCTGCTTCAGAGACAGAAGCAGATGTTGCCCCAGCATTTGAATCAAAGACATAAAAATGCAGAGAACTGTAAGAAATAACCATGAATAATAGACTTGGCCATTGTCTATAGGAACAATGGCGAACAATTCATTGGTTTCATCAGTGTGGTCAGTAGGTTTTTATACTGGTTTAAAGGGAATTACTTATAAAAATGGATCTATTGTATAAATTAATTTTTTATATTAAACATAATTTTTGAAATACAAATGGTGTATTTTTTATATTTTCTTTATCATATTTCCTTACTGTATTCTCTACAGTATATTAAAAAAAATCCTGAAATGTTGCAATATTTACATTTGCCAATTTGCCCTCAATAGGCTGACACTTCTTGTTCTGTAGAGATCCCTTTCCTGTAGTCATTTCATTATCATTACAGGCAAGATTACAATGCTACGCAACACCTAGATATAGATAACAAGAGATCTCTTAAGGGCTATTTACAAACGAACAAATATGCATGATAATTGTTATCACTAAATGCAAAGCTGTCATGCACTATTCCTTTATTTTTTGTTTATCACTCACTTTCAACCAGCCTTGATATTTATCACTGTTTCGCTCACTTCTTGCTGCGTCTAAATGCTCCCCGCTCTGTGTTTCTCATAGAATATAAAGGGCTGAGCGAGAAGTCAGTGATTTGAACTGCCTGTCTAAACTTTCTGTACAAGAGCTAACAACTAGCTGTGACGTCATCCGCTCGTGCAGATCATTTAGCCAACAGTCTTCCCCTGTAATGGGGCATTACTCACAATAAGTGCTAGTCACAGATCAACTTTTACCCCTTTGCTGTACAGGTCAATGAACATGCAAACAAAATTATCTCATAGAAGCCAATAGGTTATTTTCTGTTTGAGGTTTCTTCTGTTCATGTGGCAGCTGTAAAGAAATCTCTGAACTGCTTTACACAGGTCAGGGCACAGCACCAGCTCAGGAAGATGCTTGCTCCCATATAATGATTGCCTCTCACACTATGATAACTAGTATCTCCTTGATTATAACTGTGTGACAGGAGCCTCTAATCATCAGCAGTATCTGTGATAGGAGTTTCCATGCTCCCCCGTATAGAGCTTGCGTAGTAGAGTCCATCACAAAGGCATTATGCTGACTGAAAAAACGATTTTTGACCATAAAGCCAAGTAAATCTCAGGTGGTCAGAATGAGGTCACATGACCCACCTGAAGAAAAGGATTCCAGGAAGTTTCAGACAGAAAGAAATAACGAGCCGTGGTAATACTAGATGACGTATACATACTGAGGGGCTTTAATGAATGAAAGAAAAAAATTCACCCAAGTGGCTCTTTAAAAATTGTTTGCTTCTATGTATGTGTTAATTACTACAATGTTAACTAAGTAGCAAAGAATGAATAAATCAATAAGACGGAAGAAATATTAGATAGAGAATGACAGATTGCTAATTATTTGCACTGAGATTCCATGGTACATCAAGTAAAAATAATGAGTCTTAGTTCTACGTATGATTTCGAAAAAAATAACACAAGAAAACACATTTTCTGAAATACTAGGATGTAACTGAAATAACATCTTATAGGCTTATCATCTTAAGTTGATTCCTCTATGCAGCCAACAGAATATTGAATGCAAGTTTAGATGTGAAAGTAAAAAGAGACACCCAGAATTACAGTACATAAAAATGCATACTAGTTTCCAATACATTACTTGGTACCTCAAACATTTAGGCCTCATGTCCACGGGCAAAAGAAGAATTAAAATCCGCAGCAGATTTTAACTCTTCTCCTGCCCGCGGATCCGTACCCCATAGGGATGCATTGACCACCCGCGGGTAGATAAATACCCGCGGATGGTCAATAAAAGTGATTTAAAAAAAAATGGAGCATGAAAAAATCCGGACCCTGCTCCATTTTCATGCGGGTCTCCCGCGGGGACGGCTCCCGCGGGCTTCTATTGAAGCCTATGGAAGCCGTCCGGATCCGCGGGAGACAAAAATCAGATTTTACTCACCCGCTCCGTTTCTTCTCTTCGCCGCCGCGTCATCTTCTCTCAGTCGCGGCCGGATCATTTTGCTTCGGGACGGCACATGCGCGGGGCACGTCACCGACGTCATCCTGCGCATCCACCGGGCCGAAGAAAGAAGATCCGGCCGCAACGCAGAGAAGATGACGCCGCATCGAAGGAAGTATCCGGAGCGTGCGAGAGGTAAGTTTATTCTGATTTATTCTTATTTTCAGCCCTCATGTCCGCGGGGCAGGAGGGACCCGCTGCAGATTCTCCCTGGAGAATCCGTAGCGGGCCTGATTTTCCCCGTGGACATGAGGCCTTAATATATGACAGCCAACTGGTGTCCTAGAGATGAATTGGGTCTGAGACTAAAGGCCCATTTACACCAGCCGATGATCGCTAAAAAAACGCTAATAATTGGCGATCATTTTAGCGATAATCAGTGCGTGTAAATGTGAGCTCATCGTGCACTTTTCCGGCACTGTTAGCTGATCGTTAAATTCAGTCTAACCTAAAAATCGTCTTTCACTCTTATCAGAAGTTCTCCACGGGTAGTGCTGATAGCATTGTTTCCCCATGGAGAACAAAGGGTCAGAGAATAGATAACAGCGCTCGGGCTATTAACTGCATTCAGCTAAGGCTTCATTTGCACACTTAATTGCTATTAAGTCGCTGAGTAGCTACTTAAAGGGGTTGTCTCGCGAAAGCAAGTGGGGTTATACACTTCTGTATGGCCATATTAATGCACTTTGTAATATACATCGTGCATTAATTATGAGCCATACAGAAGTTATTCACTTACCTGCTCCGTTGCTGGCGTCCCCGTCTCCATGGCGCCATCTAATTTCGGTGTCTTCTTGCTTTTTTAGACGCGCTTGCGCAGATGGGTTTTCTCCCTTCGGCTCGGAAGCAGCGGGGTTTTGGCTCCGCCCCCTTGTACGCGTCATCACGTAGCCCCGCCCCGTCACACGAGGCTGGAATCGGCACATGTGACGGGGGCGGAGCTACGCGATGACGCGCACAAGGGGGCGGAGCCAAACCGCCGATGGTGCCGAGCCGAGCTGAAGGGAGAAGACCCATCTGCGCAAGCGCGTCTAAAAAAGCAAGAAGACACCGAAATTAGACGGAACCATGGCAACGAGGACGCTAGCAACGGAGCAGGTAAGTGAATAACTTCTGTATGGCTCATAATTAATGCATGATGTATATTACAAAGTGCATTAATATGGCCATACAGAAGTACTTAACCCCACTTGCTTTCGTGAGACCACCGCTTTAATAGTTTATGTACAATGATTGCTCAAAGCTGTCACTCAAACTGTCGTTTGAGCGATCATTTGTTGGTGTAAATGGGCCTTAATCATTGGTTTGGTGTCACAATCTTGATTCTAGCACTGCAGCTAATGACTCTCATGTCTTTAGCCACTCTTTATCACCAACAACACTACTTATAACCAGGGATGCCCCTAGACTTTCTGCTGCCTGAGATGAATAGTAAAATGGTGCCCCATCCATGCAATCCCTCCAGCCCCTCAAAAAAGCATTGCTTCACCGACGACAAAGAAAAATCAAGAGTATATATGTGTAAACAGTATATATAATCCAATAAAACCATTACAATACTCCAAATCTATATTATTATAATCACTTATACAGCCCCAGAATTAAGCTCAGTACATAAATACAGCATCATTACCAAGATCACAAAAGGGTTAAACTGTAAAGTCAAGTCAGCTCCTGCTATTTAAGTGTGCAATTCATAATATGACCAAACAATTGATAAAATATGATGGGAATTGTCAGTTTCCAGACAAGAATGGTAGTACTCATCATCACTATACAGACCGCACAGCGACTACATGACTGATCAGAGGCAGGCAGCAGCAGAATAAACAATGACATCATGGGTGAGACACTTCTTCTGGTCATAATTTGTCTCTTCAGAGGTTGCCACTAGAGATGAGCGAACGTGCTCGGCCCCGCCCCTTTTTCGCCCGAGTACCGCGATTTTCGAGTACTTCCGTACTCGGGCGAAAAAATTCGGGGGGCGCCGTGGCGGCGCGGGGGGTTGCGGCAGGGAGTGGGGGGGAGAGGGAGAGAGAGAGGGCTCCCCCCTGTTCCCCGCTGCTACCCCCCGCACCGCCGCGCCTCTCCCCGCCCTCCGGCGCACCCCGAATCTTTACGCGCGAGTACAGAAGTACTCGAAAATGGCGGTACTCGGGTGCGTAAGTACTCGTAACGAGTACGTTCGCTCATCTCTAGTTGCCACACAGATGACTTTGCTTCTTTGTTTTTTCATATCCAAATTTCTATATTAAGATAAACTTTTAAAATTGCTACACCCGTTTTCCCCTAAATTCTGTATAACAGTACAACTCACAATGTCTCCTGAGTAATGAATAACAGGCTGTGTTGCCCCCTGTAATAAATAAGGAGCCATACTTTCCCCCTGTTGTAATAAATAGCCATACTGTCCTCTGTAGTAATAAATACCCATAATGTCCCCCGTAGTAATAAATAGCCATAATGCCCCTTGTAGTAATACATAGACATACTGTCCCCTGTAGTAATAAATATCTATGACTATAACTGTCCTGCTATAATTGTCCCCTTTAGTAATAATAGATATAAAATCCACTGTTGTAGTAATAGCCATAATGTTCTCTGTAGTAGACATAACGGCTCCTTTAGTACTAGCCATACTTTCCCCTATAGTAATTATAGCCATAATCTCACCTTTAGTAATATCCATACTGTCCCCTGCAGTAGCCATAATATCCCTTTTGATATTATCCTTACTGTCCCATGTTTTAGCAGCCATAATTTTCCCATACTAAAATAATAAACTTACGTTCCATATGGTCCCACAGCACCTTCTGTCCACTGCCTGGCCTCTTCTGTATGACATTCTAAGGAATAACACAGGCGACGCAATGACATCATCACATAGAAGTGCTGGGCAGCAGAGCAGAGAGACTTCCGGCATCTGCACTGCCACTCAGAACCAGCTGAGCAGCTCCCGCTGTCCTGTTCTCATACCTGCCAACTGATGGCCACCAGAGGTTAGTTAACCATCCACACTCTTGGCATTAGCACTCGCATCCTGGGCGCCATGATTCCAGAAATTTGTTGTGGCCTCTTATTGACCACCTAAACCACTGTATCCTTCTGTGGGCGGGATGAGAATGAGGCAGCGGGCCCTGCTCAGCTGGATCCAAAGGTAGTTTAGTATACTGCATTTTTTATTTTATCACCTGCCCAGTATTTAAAAAAAAAACACAACAATTATTATGATCACATAACCCCTTCAACTATTCAGCATGAACTCAATGCCTGAGATCTGGTTCATTTATGGACTCTCTTGAGCCTGGTTTGGTTACATACCTACAGAAATTCAATGTGGTTGCAATGAACAAGGGAAGACATGTGAGAGAATCACTAAGGCAATGCTTGCAATCAGCTGATATTTTACTGTAGAGCAAGTTTAGCAGTGTAACGTACACATTAATACAGAAATATGAATCTAGATAGAATGCAACAATATCCCTATACTGCAACTCTAGAATATGGCTATAATCTCTAATAAAGCTCAGCTTGGCTATTTAAAGGGAATCTGTCATTGGGTTCATGGTGCCTGAACCACGGGCATCATGAACCTGGTACAGGTATGCCCATTGCCCCTTTGTATGTGTAATTCTGAATTTCTGCTGAATTTCAGGATAAACACACTTTGCAGTTTGACTCAAAATGGAGCTCTGAGTTAAAGAGGCGGGCCGTGCCAGGCTCTCCACTCCAGCAGCATACATAGTGGCAGCTCTCTTCAATTTTGTAGAAAGGGACAGCTGTCAGTAAACATATTGCTGGTGGGGAGAGACTGGCACGGTCCACCTCTCAGACTCCAAACTCCATTCCGAGTCAAACTTCAAAGTTGTGTATTCTGAAACACAGCAGCATTTCAGACTAACACTTACATGGGGCAAATAGCATACTTGTACCAGGTTCATGCTGCCCATGGTTTAGGCAGCATGAACCCAGTCACAAGTTCCCTTTAACAGTAATCTTAATATCTGTCACTTTTTACACCAGATGCCTTTGTTCTATTAGACTCATGCCGTCTTTTATCACTGATGAAACCACTAATATAAAGCCAGCATTTCTCCTAAATTGCTACTGGTTGCTTTCTGTGTCATAACTCCAGTACTTGGCAGGCTTCTCCATCTCATAACAAATCTGGTCCTACTCCTGGAATGGTTGGTGGATTGATTATGCCACAACACATGACAAACTCTCACACTGTCAGAACCTGCACTGCTGACCTCTAGACACTTTCCCACTATGCCACACTTCCTCTTCCTATTCAACCTGAAACTCTTTCTTTGGCTGTTTTCACCAAGACTCTGGTGTCCTCTACTGCGGGATACAGATATGCTTGATCTAGATGTAGAATGAGTAGTGTGTTACACAGTATCACCCTGTTAGCCAGTAACATTTTGCTCCACTAGCTAACACGGTACCAAACTTTTTTCATTATACAGTATCAACCCATGATTTAGAACTTGTCTAAACTCAAGTAACATATACCGCTTATGTGTTTGGCTACCATGGAGTACAGCACCAAATTCCACCCCCTGCCCCCCCCCCCCACCCCACCTCTATTACCACTCCCCTCTTCTATTTCTACTTGTCCTGCCCTCTTTCCTAAATGTTATTGTTTTAATGTGAAATAACAGAAGTTTAGCAAAAGCAAAGATTAGAAAAAGAACAAAAGATTCTAAGATCCTCAAGATGAATAGGCTGAGTGTTCTGCAACATCACATAAGTGCGGATTTTCATTCCAATTAAGAAATAGGAATGATCTGTGAAAAAAACGACTTCTAAGATGTCTAAATGGTGGAAAGTATTTACAGAAGTAAAATGGACAATCGGATATTAATTACTGCTCATACACTGAAAGAGTTATCATTATTGGATCCACTCAGAATCACAGCAGCTTGTTAATTTCCGATGACATCCCGTTGAATGTTTTTATATAATGGGTCTGCGTCTGGCTGTAAAGCTTTACTTGCCAAATTGTTATAGAGGAACAAAAATCTGTTGGTGAAATGTGTTCTTTAATCACCGGTGAACCTACATCTTACACTGCGTAGATGGGGGAATCACATGAAATAGTCCATAGGTTTGATTTGGCATACAGTATTACTCTGCTACTATCTCTATATTGATACATGAATGTGATCTTGCTGGAAATGAACATGTGCTTAATATCCCCTTGGTGTTCTTAGAAATATGCAGAAGCACCAAAGAATAAATGCATTTTAATTACAAAACAAATGCGCATATGATGTGACATTCATTTTATATTCTTCCCATCTGTGCTCATTAGAAATTCATTCTCTCATAAACATTTGCTTTTTTTTATTTTAATAGGATATAAAATGCTTCTTTCCGTGTATTAACAGCAGTAGCAATGGGATAATTGACCCTTTTTATCTTTGAGAAAATGGTGGAATATGAAAACTAAAAAAAAACGAGATTGCAGAAACAGTTGTGAAGGCTGTGGCTTGTAAGGAACCATATATCTTGGTTTCTATTTTCTAGACACACTGCCAGATAAATCTATGGGTTATGTCTAGTATCGCAGATCGGCTCCATTGAAGTTAATGAGGTTGAGTTGTAATACCACATACAACCTGTAGACAGTTGTGGCACTGTTTTGAGAAAAAAAGAATATTCCCATTCTGAAATACATGTGCGCTACATAAGAAATAATTGAGTTATTGTGATTATTATTAAACGGCAGAATTATAATCAGTGCAAACATGGAGAATGAGGAGCCCAATGGCAAATATAAAAGTAAGTCCCTTTAAAGAGTTGTTAACACCACTATACTTCTAACCAGCTACCCTACCACATATTTTCTGCTTTCTTTGCTAACACTGCAGTACATCCTTGTGTAGTTACCACCGATTACAATGGGCTTTCTATTGTCAAAGCTGATACTGGCATGGATGTCACACAAATGAAAGAAGCAGTGCAAAACCGAAAAACATGGAGTCGCCGAGGGTCGTGAACGACTAAACAGCTAACAACAACAATGGGCTGGGGCAAATTAAGTCTACCATAGACTAAGACTCTGGGCTGTTTGATGATAATGGGCCTCATGAGTGTAAGGATCTAAAATTATCTGAAACGTATCACATAGATATGATAACAGAACCATGCTTGCTACATAGCTACAGTACCAGACTTAAGCATACTGTATAGATATGGTACTAGAAGCAAGCTTACTACATAAATATGATAACAGAACTGAGCTAACTACAAAGACTTGGTACCAGAACCAAGCATTACTGCATAGATACAGTACAAGAACCAAGCTTATTACATAGATACAGTACCAGCAACAAAATTGCTGCCTATGTATGGTACCAAAAATAAGCTTACTACATAGATATGGTGCCAGAATCAAGCTTTTTATATAGACTGTATCAGAGCTGAGATTACTTAATTAATACAGTACCAGATCGAAAAAACAACAAGGAAAGTGAATTATTGTTGCAGTTTTGTAGAAAACATGACAGTTCTTATAAATAGTTTATCAAAATAGAGACTGTAGACTATGGGAACAAAAATGACCCCAATTAGTCTATGGATTCTTTAAAGTTTAATTGCACCACTTTTTACCTGTATAAGGGTTCAATCCATTTATAAGAAACTCAACCTGTTGTATTGTTTAGCTCCTAATTATGTCAAATAGCTTGTCTCTGAAGGCACCATTTTTTGTGTTATCTAGTATACTATACATTGTTTTTAATTTTACATTGAACTGAATATTTCACCTTGGTTTATTTATCAGTAAGGATGAATGACTGCTGTTTCCACTGTCAGTGTATTAATTAGCTGAGCATGCAGTCCCTAGAAAAGTAGAACAGCAAGCACCTTATTTCTGCAATATGTAGCTTTTATTTTTATGATGTACGTCAACATAGGCAGAATTTTTTAAAAAAAATACAAATTTCCATATATCTAATATAGATTGTGCAGTCCCAGATATACACATAATTTTCCCACACCTTTCCACTCTCCTGGCTGGAAAGCATGATTTGCAAACAGATATAAAGTACATACAGTATGTGCTAAAATGTTTAGGCTGAGAGTAAAGCTGGGTTCAAAACAGATTTTTCCATCACAAATCTTTCTGTGATGTCGCTGCATATCCATGATGACTTTACAGAAGAATCTGTTTGTGTAATGTGGACATATCACTACGTCCAAACCAGACACAATAAATGTGTCCCTAAAGGACAGATATATACTCCAAGTATAAACGCTGATAGCATAAGATATTTGATAAGATAGCGTAAAAATAGGGGAATCTAACTCTACCTACAGAGCTGAATGATGTCCCTGATGAGGGCAGCCTCACGTCCAGAAACTGGGGAGATCCTAACTTACCCTAGATGGTAAATGGGAATGTGGTGAAAGCTTGCTATAACACAATAAAGTGAACCAGAAAAGATCAGGAGAAAAGATGTTACAACACTCCAGATAAGGTAAATCACTTATCTGAACTCAGAGGCAGGAATGGATCCAGAACCACCAACTAGACCAGAAACACCATAAGACTGAGAGTATAACCAATGTCCTCTATGAATAAGTATACAAACACTACCATGGAAGATATGGGGCCCCTTGTTCTCAGGTTCGGTGAGGTTCTCAGCTTTGAGACACCCACCAATTAGCAGGTTATCTGCTATCCTATGGATATGGGAGATAATTTGTAATTCTGGTGCAACTCCTTTATTCAAGGCCCTTTCTCGATCCTCAATGGAGAACTCCAGCTCACAGAGTATAATTTGATGGTCAGTGCTCACTAGTCAGAGCTAAAACTAAAACAAAAATATTCTAAATGTTAGGTGTTCTCATAAGCCTACATTATTCTGCATATTGGCTCCTTCATCTGTAAGATCTTAACATGTAAATTGCCTATCTATAGCCCAACTATCACTCCTGCGCTTTAGACAGGTGTTATAGTCGTTCAAGTAAATGAAGGCAGAGTGGGGTGGAGAACGTTCCAGCCTGCTCGCCTCCATTCATAGTAAACATAAGTACCTCAAACATTGAGCGGCTCCTGTTTACACCACACAACAGTAACTTGGATTTCAGTTCTGCTAAAAACTAAGCAACTCTGACAGGTGAGCAATTTACATGGGACAATAATTGCCCAAATTCACAGTTACTGATGATAATTTAGCCGATAATTTTGTGTGCAGTTTGTATCAAGCAGACTAATTCCTTGGTGTGTCATCTAAGTTTGCAATAGGATAGGGCTATCGTTTTTATGAAAAAGTACAGGATGGAGCTTTCATAGCTCAGAGAAATAGCATTGGTGAGACCAGTGTAGTCCTAGGGACCACTGTATACTGCAAAATGTGATGTGATCAGGGGCGTAACTATAGAGGATGCAGGGGATGCGGTTGCACCCGGCCCAGGGGCCTTAGGGGGCCCATAAGACCTTTCTTCTCCATATAGGGAGCCCAGTACTATGAATAAAGCATTATAGTTGGGTCCCCGTTCCAGGTTTTGCATCGGGGCCCGGGAGCTTTAAGTTATGCCTCTGTATGTGATAAAATTTTAGCAGTTAAATGTTATTTCTTTATGATCACAACAGTTTATAGTAATTCCTAAGCATATAAATAGAGCCTTGTGTGGCGCAGAGTGTTAAGGCAGCAGAATGCAATCCTAAGCTCTTGCTCACGACCTGAAGGTTTCAGATTCAATCCTCACATGGGTTAACTCAGCCTTTCATCCTACCAAGGTCAGTACAATGAGTACCCAGCTGCTGGGGGGTAAAGATGACTGGGGAAGGCAACGACAAACCACCCCGCAAAAACAGTCTGCCAAGAAAATGTCACATTGTGACATCACCCTAGGAGGTGGTCATGCTTGCACCAGGGGACTTTATCTTACCAAGCATATTAATAGCAAAGAGTGATTTAAATTGTTTCTGAGTTCAGAAATCTAGTTGTATCTTTTAGATCAACTACTCGTATATGAACAACAAAAGCTCTCTCTATGACTAATCTGCTAATTATATAGCACAGTATAAAGCTAATCAGAAATACTTTGATCTGATTGCCAACCAACAGAACAATAACAGTATCCACTGGGAGTAATGAAAAAGCGTAAAAATGTACTTGGAAAGTTTCTCAATAAAAAAATCCAATATCTTCAGTCTGATTACACTTGTACAAGATGGTCATCAAAAGTGATGCATTGATTTATTTGTCTTTTTTGGTTTTCTCCGTTGGTCTCTATGGAGCAAATCAAATGCCTATTAAAAGGGCAACCATTCTTAAATTGACAAGAATGTTATCAATCTATTTGGCAGGACGTCTTATTAAGGAACTGAAGAGGAAGACATTTTTAATCAATAGAAAACAACGTGGCGAACAAACTTAGTAGTTGAATAGCATCTTTTTATGTTGTAAGTTTTCCATAACTAAAGTAAATAGTGCGTATCATATGATATGTTCCTATGTAAATATCTAGAATTTCTGTACACTTTTTCATTTTTATCAGTGCTTTTGTGCAATATCAATTTTAGGCCTTATTGACATGGAGATAAAACGCTGGCCAAAAATCACGACCATTTGAAGCATTAGATTCCAATGTATTCGTTGAGATGCCCAATTTTCAGCCACGTCAAAGCATTTTGGCTGTGATAATAGGACACCGCAGGCAAATACGCCAGACTATGTTTTGATGTGGTCGGAAAAGATAGATCTTGCCCTATCTTTCGGTCGTGATAAGCTGGCAGCTCCTATAGGCTTCTATGGGAGCTTCCGACAATGGAAGAGGGAGGGAGTTTAGCAGTGGTTAGCGCTGCTAAACCATGTCAGATGACTATGTTTAAAAGAATAGAAGCCATGCTGTGCATTTATACCGGACGAAGGAATTTCGGGCTGCGGCATATACACACCGCACTTGGCCGTGTGAATGGATGAGAAAATGTGAATTTTAGGCATGATTTGGTGGTGGCTTATTCTCGTCTGTGCATTTTTTAGCCATCTGAAAAATGCGTCACCCATGTGAATGTGGCCTAAAGTATATAAAGTTTGCATACAAGTTTTTTGAACTGCACCATATTTTTTATGCAGTTTCTTTTTTACATTAAGCTCTTAATGGAAACAGTATTTTGGTCCTAAAGAACCAGGCAATTGTAAGCTATTTTACACATGGTGATTTAAAAGCCCCAATGTTTTGTGTCACAGAACTGTTTGTTTTTATACCTTTTGTTCAAAATTTTTAGAAGTATTAGGAGTAAATTCTACAAAAAAAAACTTTTTTAATTTACAGTTCTTTATTTTTTGACATTGCAAATTCACAGTAAAATAAAATATAAAATAGTAACAAAATTTGTAAAGCTAAAAAAAATATCCAGCCACCCGGTTCAGCCTGTTATTCTGTAATGTTGATTCTGAAGAAGCCAAAACCCCAATGAGGTAGAAGCCAATAAGATTCCCCATTTAGTTTTTGTTCTTTGCATACAAAATATGAATAGTTTCAAGAAATTACGGTGGCAATGCAGAAGATTTATTTCTTCTTTTAGTCTCATTTTTATTTTATATTTTTTTTATTTTTGTACCTATTTTTGCCACCCAAAACAGAACTTGTGTTTGACACCCAAGGCAGAAGCTTTTGGTTAGAGATGAGCGAACGTACTCGTAATGAGTACTTACGCACCCGAGTACCGCCATTTTCGAGTACTTCAGTACTCGCGCGTAAAGATTCGGGGGCGCCGGGGGGCGGGGAGAGGCGCGGCGGTGCGGGGGGTAGCAGCGGGGAACAGGGGGGAGCCCTCTCTCTCTCCCTCTCCCCCCCACTCCCCGCTGCAACCCCCCGCGCCGCCACAGCGCCCCCCGAATTTTTTCGCCCGAGTACGGAAGTACTCGAAAATCGCGGTATTCGGGCGAAAAAGGGGCGGGGCCGAGCACGTTCGCTCATCTCTACTTTTGGTGTTTGCTTCTCCCTCTTCCTTTTTTTCATGGCCTTTGACCAATGGCCCACTAACTTGTTTGCTTATAATGCAGTTCCTCAGAAGAGAAGAGTCTTTGTAGGCTTTCCTCATCTACAGTCGTAGCAAAAGAGATGGAGCAGCCTGTAATGTGTCCCGCTCTAGAAGCGTCCTATAGTTGCCACATGACCTGTCTCTATGATATATAAGGGCTTGCATTTGATGTACTTTGCAAATTGTTTGCAACCCTCATTAGAATTGTTGAATGTTCCTAGTTCACCATCGAGCACCTTTATGTCTAAAAAGAAGAATTGCAGAAGACAACTATACCTAGGTGTCAGAATAAAAAAAACCTTTAACTAATTAAGGCTGGATTTCTGTTTATAGCAGTCTTTTCTGTCTTGTACATGGCTGAGCTGCATTTATAAATAATTTGCAGCATCCTCTTGTGTCTGTCTGTGGTTTTTTGATGCATTGAACCTTTGTTCGTACAAGCACAACATATGTTACTTTTCCAATTATAACATGCTTTGGAGAACAACTTTATTGTTCCAGTCTTGATACTTAAAACCACAATAATTGATTATAAGAGGTTGTTTGCTGAATGTTTTTACACACAGTATTTATTAATATTAATTAATGGGAATTGTAATAAAGTGATCATTTGCATATCCATGACTGTACCGCATGTCAATCAAATATGTCATAGTCTAACTTTAGAAAGTATGAGTCACTTACACAGAATGTTCATCCTCATAATTGTGAATTTATGAACATATGTAAGTAAATAAACAAACATTATTGGCATTATCTGAGGTCACATACTAGAGCAATTACTAGGGTATCTTTATCATTTCCCACCTACCCTAACGCAATTACAGATGGTTAACTACTAGAGATGAGTGAGCACCAAAATGCTCGGGTGCTCGTTACTCGAGTCGAACTTTCCGTGATGCTCGAGAGTTCGTTTCGAGTAACGAACCCCATTGAAGTCAATGGGCGACTCGAGCATTTTTGTATATGACTGGTGCTCCGCTAAGGTTTTCATTTGTGAAAATCTTAGCAAATCACCAAAGTCATGTAAAAAACACAGAAATGGATAGGGCAGTTGAGGAGCAACATGCAGTGCTGCATTTCGGGCTCCGAGGTCTCACTATTAAGCCACAATAGTGGCAAGAGTGAGACACCCCCCCCCCCCCCGCGCGCACTGTCAGCATAAAGATCGTTCTCCTCTGCCACAGCTGTAACAGCTGTGGCAGAGAAGAACGATGTTAGCCCATTGAATTCAATGGAGCCGGCAATACAGCCAGCTCCATTGAAAGCAATGGGCTGCCGGCGAGCGCGGGATGAATTTTCAGGAAGGGCTTAAAAATATAAGCCCTTCCCTGAAATTCATCCAGAAATGCGTAAAAACAAAAAAAAAATATATACTCACCCGGTTCCGGCAGACGGATTTCAGCCGCGGCTGGCGGCAGTTCTCCTGAACTGCTCTGAGTAGTATTCAGCAGCCGGGGATTTAAAATCCCCGCCTGCTGAATGAGCTGCCTCTGATTGGTCACAGCCTGACCAATCAGAGGCAGCTCTCACTCACACCCATTCATGAATTCACTGAATGACAGCTGAGAGCTGCCCCTGATTGGTCCCTGCGCTGAGCCAATCAGAGGCAGCACTCACTCACCCATTCATGAATGGGTGTGAGTGAGAGCTGTCTCTGATTGGTCAGGCTTTGACCAATTGAAAAATTGAAAAAAAGGATTTTGCAAAGTCTCAACCAGAAAATGCCCCTAATTTAAAACATAAACTTGAAAAACATTTACATTAAAACATCATTGAACTCAAAAAATCAATGTTATAAATATATATATATATATATATATATATAAATATACATTACACTGAGGCATGCACAATTGCACATACGTTGTTTTTCTCTCCTAAGCATGAGGAAAACCTGATGAATTATTTCTTGTCCTTGTATTGCTGTATTTCTCTAGGACACTTTGTTGCCTGGAAATTTGCTATTTGAATTAATATTTATTGTACCCCATATTGCTATATCCGTTTTAGGATACACTGTTGCCTGAGACATTGATATCTGAATTTACAGGACAAGAAGTACTGCATGAATATATATATATAGCGTTTTTTTTCACTGCGAAATTCGCAGCATTTTTTTTTCCTGCAGGGGTCTATGGGACTTGTAATGTTAAAATCGCGATCGCGCAAAATCGCGATTTACCGCGATATCGCGATCTTGCGCGATCGCGATTTTAGCTTTACATGTCCCATAGCCCAAAGACCCCTGCAGACAAAAAAAACGCTGCGAATTTCGCAGTAAAAAAAACGCTAGTGGGAGAGAAAAACAACGTATGTGCAATTGTGCATGCCTCAGTGTAATGTATGTGCACAGTGGACGAGGTTGACTTATATGTGTATCAGCACATTGTATTGTATGCTTTCTGCATGCATTGCCTATTCACATGCGCACGCAGCACAACTCCCGCCCTGATTTAAAAGGCTATTTAATCTAATGAAGTCCAGATGTGTTCCCTCTTGCATGGAATTGTGAAGCATATTGCACATGTTCTTACGTTTAGTCCTCCTTCGCACAGACGATTTTCTGCAGCAAAAAAAAAGTGTCTAATAGAACCAATGGTGTCCTATGGAAACCTTCAGATGAACGATTAGTAGCCACGCAAAAAAATCCCACAAAAAAGGATAGGACATCAGTGACTGAAATTCCCTGCTGTGTGAAAAAATAGATCTTGACCTATCTTGTTGCAGAAAATCACAGAAGCTTCCATAGACTCCTATGGAAAGGGTGATTAATTCCCCAACAGCGCAGATGCCTGGGTTTCCCTGCAGTAGAGAAGAAGGAATTCTCCTGTAGCAAGGAAAGAGGGGTTCCCCTGCAGCAGAAAAGAAAGAATTCTTCAGCAGCGGGCAAAGAGGATTCCATAGCAGGGAGAGAGAGGTTCCTCTTCAGGGGAAAAGAAGGAATCCCCCAGTAGTGAAGAGAGAGGATTCCATAGTGGGGAGAGAGGGGTTCCCCTGTTGGGAAGAAGAAGGTGTTCCCCAGCAATGGGGAGAGAGGGGTTCCCCCACTCTCTCCCCGCTACTAGGGAATTCCTTCTTCTCCCCTGCAGGGGAACCCCTCTCTCCCTGCTATGGGGAAATTCGTTCTTCTCCCCTGCAGGGAAACCCTGGCATTTGCGCTGCTGGGTAATTCTTTCTCCTCCCTTATAGGGGAACCCCGACACCTGCACTGCTGGGAAATTCCTTCTTCTCCCCTGCAGGGGAACATCTCTCTCCCTGCTGCTAGGGATATCCTCCAGGCCCGCTGAATTGAAAGAAAACCCCGCAGAGAAGGGGGTTGCCCTGGGGCATTCCTTCATCTCTCTCCTCCGGGAGCTGCAGCACTTCTTTTCTAAAACACACAGTTCCCAATCGTGTGAATGGGCAATTCCCCCACTAATTAGGCTCGGGACTTGATAGCGAGAAACTGTCCATTCACGCGATTTTCTGCACCGCTGGCTACGATTTTTTTTGTGCAGCTAGCTTCTGTGTGATTTTGTAGCCCCTGTAAATGAGCCCTTAGACTTCTATGGGGCCCTTGGTGCACAAGCATGCAGGATTCTATTCTCTGTGTTTTGTGCGCACAATTTTGCATGTGCAAAATAATGCGCAAATACATCCCCCTGAAGCCGCCCCTTAGATATAGTTTATCCTTATTGTATTTTGTTCCAAAATCTGGCATTTCGATTTTGTATTCCAGCCACATCACTGTGAATTACGAGTTCTCTTTCTCTAGTAATGTGTTCTGCAATTATCATTTGCACAGGTACAGTGAACGCTTAACAGTTTTTTGGGTCTATGGGTAATGTGACTGTTCTTAGGAATTAGACAGTTTTAATGTCACAAATGTGCTTGAAGCTACGCTACGTGTAACTGGGGAGTTATGAATTGAGTTAATCAAATACTCCGGTCTATGGGTGGCCCAATAGCCGAGTGATTGATTCTCTTGAGCTCCCAGGTGCTGCACAGCTTAGATAATTTGTAAATAGCTTATTCCTGCTGCAATTTTGGTTCTCATGAAGGTTTTAATGGAATCATTTTTCAATGATGCAAATCCAGTCTTACTTATTGCAAAAACAATCTAGGACAGTTCTCTAAGGAGCTCATCTGTGAAGGAAAACGCACTTGGCATACTTTGGTACCAAAAGCAGTGTGTGTTCAGAACATTGCTGAATGATTATGAAGACAGAAATGCTCTCTTGCCACCAAAATAATAAGAAAAAAATATTCTTCTTTCTGGGTCAGCATGCAGAATTTTGGCAGTGTGAAAATGTGTCGGAAATCAGGATGAATGAATCCATGGCAACTATTTACACAAAGTGAAGAATCCAAACAGATTGGAGTTTAAGCACTGTAACATTTGGTAACTTGGAGCAATTGACACAGTTTATACAACATGACACACAGCAGAATCCTTTCTGTTTATGTCATCTATTGCTAAATAGTCAGGAAATACTCAAGGACGGAAACAATGGCTAGAACAGAAGGAGTATACAGCGTATGCTGGGCTGCTACAGTGCCACAATAACACCTCTGGTAAAGGGTTAAAATATGATAAATGCAGAATAACTTTGCATTCCTGTTTCTGTAACTCCTGAGTTGAGGAAACATTGTAACTAGCTGGGGTGACTCTTTCCATAACTCCTGTTCACTGAATGAATTAATGAATGAATGAATGGGAGTTATGGAAACAGTTCCCTGTGTGAATCGCCCGTGTGCAGGAGCCCTAAGGTGCAAGAGTGCGTGAAAATGCAGAATTATGAAAGCAATGATTTTCAAATGTTTCACTCACACTTGTGATAATTTCACTCATGCGATGTTGCAAGAAAAAAAATTGCAACCTGACCTATCTTTCTGCATTTCAAGGTTTTTTTTATCTGACATGTTTCTTTGTGGAGTATTCTTTTTATCGCATTGCAAAGCACAAACTTGCGATTTTCATGCGATTTAATGTTTTTTTTACATTAGAAAGTCCTATTGACTTCCGCACTAAAAAAACACGGCAAAATCGTGTGAAAAGAACGTGTGAGAAAATCATAAGTGGCAGTGATGTTTTTGCGAGAAAAAGCAGCGTTGAGTCTCAAAAATCGTAGGAAAAAAGTTGTGATTTTGCTGTACTTTTCTCGCCACAATATTGTGATCGCCAGTGTGGAGGAGCCCTAAAGCTTGTTTTACAGGGGCGAGCGCGATATCAGGCCGAGAAACTTGTCCCAATATCGCAGTTGTCAGCGTACATTTTAGCTGCGGATGCGAGGCATTTTCAGACAAAAACACCTTGCGTCACTTCTGTGAAATTTCGATTTTCACAGGTGATAGAGGATCGAAAGTGTTGCCATTGATTTCAATGGAAAACCTCGCATTGCACTCGCATGGACATCCCACAGCATGCAAGTGTTATGTGATGTATTTAAGGTCTCATTCAAATCAATGGTTGATGCGCTCCGAGGAGCGGAAAAAAATAGGACATGCAGTGATAATTTTCCTTGCGGCATCGCTGTGAGGGAAAACATTGCTCATGTGCATGACTCCACTAAAAAGTTTAAAGTTCATATTCACGCGAGTTTTGTGTGTCTTGCAATGAGATTCATGCTTGTGTGAAAGTAGCCTTAGGTCTTGTTCACACAGCTTTAGGACTCTTTCACACGAGCATATATCGGCCGCCGTTTTCATATATGCTACAATCTGATGTATTGGATTCCAATGCATCAGATCACATGGCCGTATTCCCGTGGCGTTAAAGCGCCCAACCAGCCAATACAGCGACAGGTGGTTTCACACCGAGCTGAAAAGATAGTTTTGGAACTATCTTTTCGGCCGGAATACGTCGGCCGCTGCATGGGCTCTTATGGAAAACAATGACAGTCGCCGGAGAAGGGAGGTGGGAGGGAGTTTAGCAGCGCGACTGCTAAACTCCCTCCCTCTTCTCTCCACCTCTCTGCTCCCCTCTGGCTGTTTGCAGTGGGAGGGGGTGGGACGAGGCGGAGCTAAGTGCCGCCCTGCCCCGCCTCCTCACACTGCTGGCTGTGGACAAGGGGCAGGGAGGGGGCAGGAAATTAGCTCCACCCCCATCCTGCCCCCTCCCTCCTACTGCAAACAGCCAAAGGGGAGGAGAGAGGAGGTAAGCCGGCGAAGGAGTGGGAAGGGCAACAGCATGGCGGCCTCGGCTATATGCGCTGGGCCCATGCCGTCTGAACGGGCACTCAAACATTAGATTTGTGCGCCCATTCACACATTTTGATGGCGCTGGCAGGTGCACATAAAAGTGCCTACGGCCATGTGAAAGAGGCCTTAGGGCTTAAACAGATGGGCGTGATTTTGTCCCATTATCTGGCCATGAAAATCTCGTCCGCAGTATGGGATGTAAACAAAACCATCGATTTCAATGGTTTTGTTTTCACTATCAGGATTATCACTCATTAATTGTACGGGCAAGAAAAGAAAGGACTTGCCCTATCCCTCCCGTAGTTGATACTACATGTGGGAAAGATAGGGCGAGTGTAGTTGCACATATGCCCATGAGTTTTTGCCTTTAAGGGCTCAGTCACACGTGCGCCGATTTGCCAGTGTTTCTGCACAATAAGATGGCCACACCGCGTGCGGATGACTCTCTGCATGACCGGCTCCATTGCCGGCCATGTGTTCTTTCTTCCGGCCGGTGCGGAGAGTCGTCTGCACCTGCAGTGCGGCCGTCTTATCATACAGAAACACGGGTGGATCGGCGCCCATGTGACTGAACCCTAAAATTGTCAGATCGAAGTCAGATTTTTCTGACGCGCATCTGATACTTAAATTCATGTCAAAACGCCACAGCGAGTCATGGAGTGCTGCCACAAATCTCCATGTAAATCAGTATGCAGATTTAGGGCAGCTTCAGATGACCATATTTGTGTGCATTTCTGTGTATGTAAAATATACATGTGCAATGTGCAGAGAATAGAACCCATTGATGTCAAAGTAGGTCCTACTCTATTGTTCTACGTATTGTGCAGCAAAGGCTCCCATAGAAGTCTATAGAAGCTGCACAAAAACGCTCACAAATGTGCAGTTCTGTGAAAAGCAGAATACACTGGGATATCACACATACATGTGAACATGCCCTGCGTGCAAAAAAAGTACAGTACTGTGTGCAGACATGCGTGCAAATCAACCTCATTTAATGTGCAAATCCATTGCACTGAAGCAATGCGCAATTGCACATACGGTCATCCAAAGCTGCCATTAACCATGGTTAATGGTGCAAACCCAGATTTCACATGTAGGATCCTGCACCAAATCCAGCTTTGACCCCGGCCGCCGACCTCGCGTACATGCATTATCTGTAATGCGGATGACCACAGAGGCTCACAGGTGGTCATATGCAGTACAGATTTTAGGTGAGGACGTGGGTAACCGTGGGCCGTACACAATGTTAATTGAATATGGGATGCGGGTCGGACAGCCTCTATTGACTTCAATGGAGGCCGACCGCTCGGAGTCCGCAACACAATAGAGCATGCTGAGATTTTTCCTCAACTCACGAAATACGCAATTCATATCCATGAGTGTGAAGGAAAAAGCAAATACCTTTCAATGCGTGCAACCTGCTGCAGATCCTCCGCACGGACTCCGAACATGGATTCCGCAATAGGAATCCGCTCATGTGAAGCCGGCCTAAATGGGATTTCTTGAAATCCCTACATTATTTGTACTATAAAGTGCTGCAGATATTACAGCTCCAGGATTTCTGCAATGCGGGACCAGAGCACTCTTCATTCAGACATTTCCTGTACTCGGACTCTTTATCGGACATTGATTGTGTATATTTACTTCTCTGACGGTAATAACCCTACACACAGTTAATATTCTTCACTTGTAAGCTCATTATAATTAATTGATTAAGCAGTTTAGTAAATTAGCTTGGAAGAGCTAAGTATAATTAAATTATATTCAAATATCCACATCTGAGTCCCACAATAATGTCTCTTTGAGATCCAATGACTGTATTTCAATTTTACAATTATATTTTGGTTCTGAAAAATTATTACGCACAAATATTGATTTTATACAATAAGGCAGCTAATTTAATTAGGGAAGTCTAACAATTCATCATAATTTACCACTCTGACACAATTTGCATAAGCATTGTGCGGCACTACATCACCAGAAAGCTGAGAGCTAAGAAAGCAATTACCAAACTCATTTAAAGATTGATCACAGAGCGCTCTATCTGGCGAATGCTAAATTGCAAAACAAATTGTTGTGTGTTTTTGTTTTTTGATGTGTAACATTTAAAGCTGCTCCTAGTATAAATATACAACATTACTATCAGTAGAATGCGCATGATTGTAATGCACAAACTATTAGCAAATACATAAAAGCCTAGTATTAAATAACTGTCCTGCACAGATTGCTGCACTTAGAAGTTGTATTGTATATACAGATACTCCCATTCATAAACGTTTGCCATTTCTGTAAACTATGTAGAATAATAGTTAATACATACTTTATGGACTGTACCACACAAGTTCTGCATGGGGGGAAAGGAGTGCAGAAACTTCTGTGAATATACAGAGTAAGAATAATTACACTATCCTCCCAGCAAGAAGAAATAGTATCGGTTCTAGCTGGTCATGTGATGCTGTGCTGATGCATCATGGGATTCCTAGTGGAGGAAGAGAAAGCAGGGTGAAATCTAAAAATGAAGACATTGTCTGAGAAGTATCAGACAGGAGGCTGAACTGCATGGAAGTGACTGTAGTATACAGAGAAGACATCCAGAGTATGGCAGGCAATTAGGTGAGGAGGACAGAGATGGAAAAATGTGTCTTCACTGGAGTGTCCCTTTAACACAATATAATTAAAGGGCATGTGCACTATTGCAGACATCTTTTATTGTTCCATTGATAACATTAAGCAACTTTGCAAATAGCTTTCAGTGAAATTATTGTACAGTTCCTATGCAGACCTACTAAATGGACACTTTACTAGAGGCACCCAAGTAGTAACATGTTGAACCTTCTTGGGCGTCCAGAACTGCAGCAATTCATTGTGGCCTAGATTCCACTAGGTGTTAAAATTGCTCTACAGAAATATTAGCCCGTGTGAACAGGAGAGCTTTGCTGTAAATTAGATGAAGGTACTGCGATATTCTGACCCTCCCATCTGCACGGCACAACAGAAATCTGTATTCATTTGACCCCGTGATTAGAGATGAGCGAACGTACTCGGATAGGCACTACTCGTCCGAGTAATGTGCTTTATCCGAGTACCGCTGTACTCGTCTTGAAAGATTCGGGGCGCTCCGCTGCTGACAGGTGAGTCGCAGCGGGGAGCGGGGCAGAGCGGGCGGGAAAGAAGGAGAGAAAGATCTCCCCTCCGTTCCTCCCCGCTCTCCCCTGCAACTCCCCGCTCCGCAGCGCGTCCCGAATCTTTCAGGACGAGCAGAGAGGTACTCGGATAAAGCACATTACTCGGACGAGTAGTGCTTATCCGAGTACGTTCGCTCATCTCTACCTGTGATGTTTTTCCACTGCTCAGTGATGCACTTTTTACCAGCTAGAGTCTCATCTTTCTGTTTCTCCTAGACAGAAATGCTACTAGAACTGGTCATCTGTTGTTATAGCCCAACTGTACTAAGGGATGCTGACTTGTGCTTTTGGACACATCAATTGGAGCACCCCAAATATTGTATTATGCTACAATTTGCTTGAGTGTGCACCACCTGTTCCTCAGAATGATTCTTGACATATGACCCATTTTGTCAATGAGTTTCATACATTCACATGATCCCTGTTTGCAAGATATTTTTCCTCGCTTAAGGCCCTTTTACATGCAACGATTATCTCTCAAAATGCATTCAAACGGCTGAAAATTAGCGATAATCATTATATGTAAACAGTCATGCAGTATTTGTTCAATATAGTTAGCCAAGGTTTTTAGACTGGCATAAAATCCATTGTTTGATTGCTAGAAATTTGTTCAGTTTCCAGCGGCCAAGTGATGGCTTTGTTTGCTTTGCACATTCAATGAGTACAGTGTTTACTGAGCCAGAAGGAAAACAATGGAAAGTGTCTGTCAGATGTTTGCTCAGCTGGGCAATGTGTTTATACAATAACAATCGCCTAAACACATGCCCAGCTGAGCAAACAACTCATGGAGGAAAACACAGATGATTAAAGCCATTAATTTGTTATTCAAAAATGTTGGCAGCTCGCTTGAAGTTCCTTCAGTCGTGTGGTTGTTTAAGCGATCATCTTTGCGTTTAAAAGCTACTTTATATTATTTTCTGTATACTCTCAACATCGTTGTGTGGGAAAACTCCAAAAGTCTTGCAGTTTTTGAAATCCTGGCCCTGTCTGATCTTGCACTGATGACCAGGCTTTGTTCGACATTGCTCAGACCGTTCACTTTTCCCATGCTAATGTGGATTCACATTGAAACTGATCCACAGAAAACGTGCTCACTTGATTTTATGCTGGACTCCAAGATTAAGTCTAATTTCCATAGAGGGAAATTCCAGACGTGAAAGAGTCAGTGTCTCTAAAAAGGTGGCCAATCAATGCATGCGTCTTTGTGGAAATTGACTGCAAGCAAATCCTTCTGTAGCCTATCCCTGCAGTCATGTTTTATTCCACTTTACCTGCTTTTCTTGCTAACCTACAGACAGTAGAAACAGGGTTGCAAACTGTCCTTAAACTCCTGGACAGTTTGTAAAAATTGGAGATTTTTTTTCCAGTGTCTGTGAAAATGTAGATGCATCTGTGATTTTTTTTTGATGCTCGTAGTTCTTGAGCAGCTTAATATAATTCTAATAATTTTACATCTCACAGTGAATGCTAATAATTCGTTCATAGAAAAGAAGAGAAGATATAGCGCTGCCTGTGCATTACCAGAGATATGTATGTTAGAGTCTCAGATAGTTTTACACTCACCTTTGTCCGTTTGCTTGTCAAGGCACGACACTTGTGAGAGCTTGTAGTAGAGAAGAGTTTTGATGCCTTCCCAATGATGCCGATGCTACCAATTAGATGTTTTATGGCGCTAGTAGAAAGAAAACACTGCAGGCGCAGACTCATGTAGAGATGTCAAATATAGTAAGCAAAAAATACATTTATTTTGACAGGACACAGTCTACCATGGACAATGTGTTTCATGCCTGAATCAAGCTCTTCATCAGGTAATTTCCCTGAGGAAGAGACCGGTGTTTAGGTCTCAATATGCCTTGGGGCTTTTTGAGCTTTTTTAGCTTCCGTAGTGATGCTAGGTGACGTCACCCCCAGCCCGCAATATCTGTGTATGCAGCCGCTACCGTCCGGAGTGGCTGAAGCTCACACTTGTGCTTTGTGCTTTTTCTTTCCTGCTGGTATTGCCTTCTGCTCCTGTTCTCCACTTGCTGCTGCTGGGTGAGTGTTTTTTATATTGATATATTGTTGTTTTTACTTTACTGCCACTTTTCTCTTGTACTTTTTAATATTGCTATATTGCCTTTTTGTACTCCATCCTGCTGCTGTTTATTTGCCTCCATTCTTGGTTGTACTAATATAGGCACATTCATCAAGTTTAGCACACATTTGTACATTATTGCTTTTGCCTTTAATTAATTTTGGTAAGCTGGGGTAATGGCCTACTTACGGTTGCAGCCATTTGTTATATACTTTTGGTGTAGGGTTATACATACATATTCATATAAGTTATTAATAGTATTTGCCCAGAAAACCTCTTTTAATGTAGTTTATGTTGAAGACTCCTTCTCATGTGTCTTCATAGTAGTTTTTAGGACCTTTTACGAGCTACTTTAATTTTTTAAGTAACTTAAAAATGTTACTATAGTGCAGTGTACTGCATGCGCCATAAATTCTGTATGACTAGATGAAGATGGGTGTTGAATCAAGTTCCTCATTAATCAATATTCTACATTTTTGTGCAGATTGTGACTTATTTGTGATTGCGATCTTTTACTTCTTCTTTACTAAGATTTATTTTCAATGATTTAAAACCCTAAACAGCATTTCCGAAAGCTATTGCGCATTCAGATACTTTATGTCTTCATTAGCTAGACATGTCTTTTTCCCTGATGCAAAATTTCGAACCAGACCAGATAACTCACACCTTTGAATTCTCAAAGAGCTGATTTCACTTAGTTCTGTACTCAATTTTTTGATTTTTATACACTTTAATGACTAGCATGGTCTCTTATGAGAAGATAAATTAAATATTTTAAAAGATGGGCAACAGAATACTGTATTTTTTTTTTTTATGTTATTTTACACATTTTCTTTTAGACACCTAGGCAAGATTTTAATAAGAGTCATGTGCTAGATTCTGACATAAAAAGAAGCTGATGTAGAATATAGAACAAATCGACACCAGCTCTTCCTTGGCATAGATTTGACTTTCTTTCGGACAGATGGCCAGAGATGTGCCAAATTCATTAAGAGACATGCTTTTTAATAAATTTGGTGCATTTTATTCAAGTGCATTTTGGATTAACACTGTTCGATACAATTTATTTCCAAAAGTATGATGTGTAATTGATTAAAAACTGCAAATGGAAAGATGGAACAATACCTATTGGAAGGCAAGATTTCTGCAAGTCAATGTTAAGCTTTTTAAACAAGTCTTGTAACAATGACTGGGAATTATAAGCCAAAGCCAGAAACGATATACAGACAGCTGTTCCAGGGTGATCGCCCCTCAGCAGTGTTCAGTAGGTTTCTGGTTTAGTTGGTGAGAGGCCTAAAGACATGGATGAGGAAGGGTAACGTTACTCGAGGCTTTGTTCCATCTTTCCATTTGCATATTTCCCAGGGGAGCATAGATAGCCTTCTAAGTCTTCTCAAACCTTCTAGGTGCTCTCCTTAAAGGGTTTTTGTCATTAGAAAAAAAATCAATATTTACCTATTCTTCCCTAAGCAGTCTTATTGCAGCATCTTCTCCTTACAGATCTTCTCCTGTCTTCTCCAGTCCCCGGGTCACATCACCACAAGTCGGCCGGATCCTCTTCTTCCTGTGATGTAACGTACATTCTCAGCCTTCTGCTTCCTGCAGGTCAGTGTACGCTATGTCACCAGTGATGTAGCATTAACTGCCTAGCAGGGAATGCCAAATCCTATGCTGGGCTATTGCCGCGACTGCACATGCACGGTGTCTCGCAGCAATAGTATATGAACACTCGCGGCGAGACATGGTGCATGTAAAGTCATGACAATTGCCCAGCAAAAGACTCTGCATTTCCTGCTAGGCAGTGAATGCTATATCAATAATGACATAGCATACACTGACCTACAGGAAGCAGAAAGCTGAGAATGTACGCTTCATCACAGGAAGAAGAGGATCCGGCCGTCTGGTGGTGACATGACCCCGGGGACTGGAGGAGTCACAAGAAGATCGTCGAAGAGAAGATGCGGTAAGAAGACTGCCCAGGGAAGGAATAGGTAAGTATAGAATTTTTTTCTGATAACAGAACCCCTTTAAGGAGAAACTATACCCTTCCTGATTGAAAATTGGTGTACAAAACATTTGTACAGATTTTTGACCCCATTTTCCAGTCTGACAGAGCCTCAGCTGTAATGTGCTTTTAGGTCATAGTAAAATATTATAATTTTAGACACTTTTTGATTGCAGTGTTTAAAAAGGAGGTGTTTAGGGTTCATGTAAGGCAGTTAGTTCATTTTTTTACATATTTTTATAGTAGGCTAACTTGATACCTAGCATGTTAAATGCACAGCTGTTGCAAACATTCACTTGACTTTTTTGAAGATATGGTTCCACATAGCGGTTGCTGCATGGTGGTAATGCAGCTGGGTTGGGGCAGAAATGTGGCTGAAAACCCTACTGGTGATGTGTGATATGCACCTTATTAATAAGTTAATTGATTACTAGCTGTAAGGTGTTAATGGCTGTATGGTTTGTTTAAGGCCTCTGTTACACAACTATATGCGTTTCTATGCTTAGCCAATTGTGGCTAAAAATCGCATGAAAGAAGATTAGCAGCAATCAAATCCCGATCTTAATTACCAGTTTCTCGTCCATTTAGAAAGGTGGCAGTGTATTTTTTCGTATCGGCGAAAAAATACCATGCAACAGCAAAATCTCTCCGTCGAAAAAAATCATCGGAATGACTGCTAATGCTTAAATAGAGCCAGCTGTATTCTTTTCCCTCCTCCTTCCTTCTTGGGAAAAGATACTGCAAGACCTATCATTTCATGTGCCGTATAACATCAGTCGCCGTTTTCGGTCACTGTTATCCTATTTTTCCTGCCACATTTTTCCCAAAAAAGCGCTCATCTGAATGAATACATTGGAAACCAATGCTTCAGATGGTTACGAATTTTGAACACAGCTAAAATAGTTGGGTATATACAGTTGTGTGAATAAGGCCTAAAATTGTGTAATCATAATGAGCAGTTATTGAACACTTAATTTATCAGCAAGCCACACAGCCCTGCATCCCCAGCCGCACAGCAGCGACACAACAGTGACAACTACTATATGGAACCATACTCTTTTGGCTTTTTGTTGTGTTGAGTGTCAATTTAAAGTTGGCTGCAACTGTGTTTTAAATTGATTATATCACTTTTTTTATTTTACTAATTAAATTCAGACAGTGAAATCTATTTCATTTTTCTAATCTGTTTTAGTCTTCGATTGTTTTAATCTAATGTTCGCTCATGACTGCAGTTAACAGCATTTAGATATTCTTTACAGCAGTCTCATCGGTCATAGACATAATGTACAGGAGGGGACCTATTAACTTCTATGGTAGAGTATTATAGGCATGCTCTGTAACATGCCAGTGGTCATTGAGCAGGGAAGTAGAGGAGGTGAGCTGTGACCATCACCAGTCGTGAAAAGTGGATTCTTTGATGTCTATACATAGATGTGGACACATTTTCTATAGAAAACAGGAAGCATCAGGTTGTTATTAGGTGCAGTGTGAAAGTTGCAGAATATTAGGATAAAAAAAATGTATATATAGATTATGACATTAAAAATAAAATAATTACCAACATTTTCTTATTTACAAATGGGTCCCCTAATGTGTAATTATAATAAAGACCTCATACTCACCTCTGCCTGCTCCCCACTCATTCCCTCCTGTGGCTCCAGGTCTTTTCACTAGCATCATCTTTGCAGGCTGCAGTCAGTCTGTGTTGTTCCGTAAACAGGCTGCTGCAGCCAATAGCAGTGCTAAGCAATCATCACTGAGCTCTGCCATTGGCTGCAGGGCCAGGTTTACGGGACTGCATCCTGTGAACAAAACAGCACAACAGAGATCTGGAGCTGCAGCGGGAGACTTGTAGGGAGCGGTATGAGCTCTGTGTGCTCTTTATAATGTTTACACACTGGGGAACCCATTTAAAAAATAAATATTTTATCTCCCTAAAGTGTCAAGTTAATGTTTGCTAATTAGAGATGAGCAAGCACCAAAATGCTCGGGTGCTCGTTACTCGGGACGAAATTATCGCGATGCTCGAGGGTTCGTTTCGAGTAACGAACCCCATTGAAGTCAATGGGCGACCCGAGCATTTTTGTATATCGCCGATGCTCGCTAAGGTTTTCATTTGTAAAAATCGGGGCAATTCAAGAAAGTGAAGGGAACGACACAGCAACAGATAGGGCAGGCGAGGGGCTACATGTTGGGCTGCATCTCAAGTTCCCAGGTCCCACTATTAAGCCACAATAGTGGCAAGAGTGGGCCCCCCCCTCCCAACAATTTTTACTTCTGAAAAGCCCTCATTAGCAATGCATACCTTAGCTAAGCACCACACTACCTCAAACAAAACACAATCACCGCCTGCATGACACTCCGCTGCTACTTCTCCTGGGTTACATGCTGCCCAACCCCCCCCCCCCCCCGCACGACCCAGTGTCCACAACGCACACCAAACTATCCCTGCCCAGCCTTCAGCTGCCCTCATGCCGCGCCACACTCATGTCTATTTATAAGTGCGTCTGCCATAAGGAGGAACCGCAGGCACACACTGCAGAGGGTTGGCACGGCTAGGCAGCGACCCTCTTTAAAAAGGGCGGGGCGATAGCCCACAATGCTGTACAGAAGCAATGAGAAATCCAATCCTGTGCCACCTCCATCAGGAGCTGCACACGTGGGCATAGCAATGGGGTACCTATGTGCCACACACTATTCATTCTGTCAAGGTGTCTGCATGCCCCAGTCAGACCGCGTTTTTTTATAAATAGTCACAGGCAGGTACAACTCCGCAATGGGAATTCCGTGTGCACCCACAGCATGGGTGGCTTCCTGGAACCCACCGGCGGTACATAAATATATCCCATTGCATTGCCCATCACAGCTGAGGTAATGTCGTGCTTACTGCAGGTGGGCTTCGGCCCACACTGCATGCCCCAGTCAGACTGGGGTTCTTTAGAAGTGGACACATGCAGTTACAACTCTGTGTGGACCGACAGCATGGGTGGGTGCCAGGAAGCCACCGGCGGTACATAAATATATCCCATTGCAGTGCCCCACACAGCTGATGTAACATCAGCTTTAATGCAGGTGGGCAAAAAATTAATTGGATTACACTGTAGGCGAGGGCCCCAAAAAATTGGTGTACCAACAGTACTAATGTACATCAGAAAAATTGCCCATGCCCAACCAAGAGGGCAGGTGAAACCCATTAATCGCTTTGGTTAATGTGGCTTATTTTGTAACTAGGCCTGGAGGCAGCCCAGTTAAAATAAAAATTGGTTGAGGTGAAAGTTTCAACGCTTTAATGAGTATTGAAACGTATAAAAATTGTTTACAAAAATTATATGACTGAGCCTTGTGGGACTAAGAAAAATTGCCCGTTCGGATGATTACGTCAGGTTTCAGGAGGAGGAGCAGGAGGAGGAGGATGAATATTATACACAGATTGATGAAGCTAAAAGGCCCATGTTTTTGATGGTGATAGAGAACGATGCTTCCATCCGTGGGTGCAGCCTACGTATTGTTTAGGTATCGCTGCTGTCCGCTGGTGGAGAAGAGAAGTCTGGGGAAATCCAGGCTTTGTTCATCTTGATGAGTGTAAGCCTGTCGGCACTGTCGGTTGACAGGCGGGTATGCTTATCCGTGATGATTCCCCCAGCCGCACTAAACACCCTCTCTGACAAGACGCTAGCTGCAGGACAAGCAAGCACCTCCAGGGCATACAGAGCGAGTTCAGGCCACGTGTCCAGCTTCAACACCCAGTAGTTGTAGGGGGCAGAGGCGTCACGGAGGACGGTCGTGCGATCGGCTACGTACTCCCTCACCATCCTTTTACAGTGCTCCCGCCGACTCAGCCTTGACTGGGGAGCGGTGACACAGTCTTGCTGGGGAGCCAGAAAGCTGTCAAAGGCCTTAGAGAGTGTTCCCCTGCCTGTGCTGTACATGCTGCCTGATCTCTGCGCCTCCCCTGCTACCTGGCCCTCGGAACTGCGCCTTCGGCCACTAGCGCTGTCGGATGGGAATTTTACCATCAGTTTGTCCGCCAAGGTCCTGTGGTATAGCATCACTCTCGAACCCCTTTCCTCTTCGGGTATGAGAGTGGAAAGGTTCTCCTTATACTGTGGGTCGAGCAGTGTGTACACCCAGTAATCTGTAGTGGCCAGAATGCGTGTAACGCAATGGTCACGAGAAAGGCATCCTAACATGAAGTCAGCCATGTGTGCCAGGGTACCTGTACGCAACACATGGCTGTCCTCACTAGGAAGATCCCTTTCAGGATACTCCTCCTCATCCTCAGGCCATACACGCTGAAAGGATGACAGGCAAGCAGCATGTGTACCCTCAGCAGTGGGCCCAGCTGTCTCTTCCCCCTCCTCCTCATCCTCCTCATGCTCCTCCTCCTCCTCCTCAACGCGCTGAGATATAGACAGGAGGGTGCTCTGACTATCCAGCGACATACTGTCTTCCCCCGGCTCTGTTTCCGAGCGCAAAGCGTCTGCCTTTATGCTTTGCAGGAAACTTCTCAAGAGGCATAGCAGAGGAATGGTGACGCTAATGATTGCAGCATCGCCGCTCACCATCTGGGTAGACTCCTCAAAGTTTCCAAGGACCTGGCAGATGTCTGCCAACCAGGCCCACTCTTCTGTAAAGAATTGAGGAGGCTGACTCCCACTGCGCCGCCCATGTTGGAGTTGGTATTCTACTATAGCTCTACGCTGCTCATAGAGCCTGGCCAACATGTGGAGCGAGGAGTTCCACCGTGTGGGCACGTCGCACAGCAGTCGGTGCACTGGCAGATGAAACCAATGTTGCAGGGTGCGCAGGGTGGCAGCGTCCGTGTGGGACTTGCGGAAATGTGCGCAGAGCCGGCGCACCTTTCCGAGCAGGTCTGACAAGCGTGGGTAGCTTTTCAGAAAGCGCTGAACCACCAAATTAAAGACGTGGACCAGGCATGGCATGTGCGTGAGGCTGCCGAGCTGCAGAGCCGCCACCAGGTTACGGCCGTTGTCACACACGACCATGCCCGGTTGGAGGCTCAGCGGCGCAAGCTAGCGGTCGGTCTGCTCTGTCAGACCCTGCAGCAGTTCGTGGGCCGTGTGCCCCTTATCTCCTAAGCTGAGTAGTTTCAGCACGGCCTGCTGACGCTTGCCCACCGCTGTGCTGCCATGCCGCGCGACACCAACTGCTGGCGACGTGCTGCTGCTGCTGACACATCTTGATTGTGAGACAGAGGTTGCGTAGGAGGAGGAGGAGGGTGGTTTAGTGGAGGAAGCATACACCGCCGCAGATACCACCACCGAGCTGAGGCCCGCAATTCTGGGGGTGGGTAGGACATGAGCGGTCCCAGGCTCTGACTCGGTCCCAGCCTCCACTAAATTCACCCAATGTGCCGTCAGGGAGATATAGTGGCCCTGCCCGCCTGTGCTTGTCCACGTGTCCGTTGTTAAGTGGACCTTGCCAGTAACCGCGTTGGTGAGGGTGCGTACAATGTTGCGGGAGACGTGGTCGTGCAGGGCTGGGATGGCACATCAGGAAAAGTAGTGGCGACTGGGAACTGAGTAGCGCGGGGCCGCCGCCGCCATCATACTTTTGAAAGACTCCGTTTCCACAACCCTATACGGCAGCATCTCCAGGCTGATAAATTTGGCTATGTGCACGTTTAACGCTTGAGCGTGCGGGTGCGTGGCGGCGTACTTGCGCTTCCGCTCCAACACTTGCGCTAGCGACGGCTGGACGGTGCGCTGACAGACATTGGTGGATGGGGCCGAGGACAGCGGAGGTGAGGGTGTGGGTGCAGGCCAGGAGACGGTAGTGCCTGTGTCCTGAGAGGGGGGTTGGATCTCAGTGGCAGGTTGGGGCACAGGGGGAGAGGCAGCGGTGCAAACCGGAGGCGGTGAACGGCCTTCGTCCCACCTTGTGGGGTGCTTGGCCATCATATGTCTGCGCATGCTGGTGGTGGTGAGGCTGGTGGTGGTGGCTCCCCGGCTGATCTTGGCACGACAAAGGTTGCACACCGCTGTTCGTCGGTCGTCTGCACTCTCAGTGAAAAACTACTAGACCTTTGAGCACCTCGGCCTCTGCAGGGTGGCATGGCGCGAGGGGGCGCTTTGGGAAACAGTTGGTGGATTATTCGGTCTGGCCCTGCCTCTACCCCTGGACACCGCACTGCCTCTTGCAACCTGCCCTGCTGCTGCCCTTGCCTCCCCCTCTGAAGACCTGTCCTCAGTAGGTGTAGCAAACCAGGTGGGGTCAGTCACCTCATCATCCTGCTGCTCTTCCTCCGAATCCTCTGTGCGCTCCTCCGTCGGACTTACTGCCCTTACTACTACCTCACTGATAGACAACTGTGCTCATCGTCATCGTCCTCCTCACCCACTGAAAGGTCTTGAGACAGTTGCCGGAAGTCCCCAGCCTCATCCCCCGGACCCCGGGAACTTTCCAAAGGTTGGGCATCAGTCACGATAAACTCCTCTGGTGGGAGAGGAACCATTGCTGCCCAATCTGAGCAGGGGCCCGAGAACAGTCCCTGGGAGTCTGGCCGCTCCTCAGAATGTGTCATTGTAATGGAGTGAGGAGGCTGGGAGGAAGAAGGAGCAGCAGCCAGAGGATTCAGAGCTGCAGCAGTGGACGGCACCGAACTCTGGGTGGACGATAGATTGCTGGATACACTTTCTGCCATCCACGACAGGACCTGCTCACACTGCATCTTTTTCTAATAAAGGTCCACCGCGTGGACCCATTAATTGTGAGATGAATGTGGGGATGCCAGAAACGTGCCTCTCTCCTAATCCCGCAGCAGTCGGCTGCGATACACCTGGATCAGGAGCTCGGCCTGTGCCCACACCCTGACTTGGGCCTCCGCGTCCTCGCCCGCGTCCACGTCCTCTAGGCCTACCCCTACCCCTCAGCATGCTGTATTACCAGTAATGCAGAAACAGAACGCTGTAATTAAATGTGCCGCTTATTGGCCTGTGGTTGGAGGCTGACTTCGCTTACGGAACGCCAGGAAATAATTTTGCGCAAGCCTGCTGTAACACTTAGCTGGCTGCGTATGAATTAGGAGGACAACTACACCCAGCACAGACCCAGTACACTGAGGACAGTCACAGGCAGCCCAAATAGATTTTTTTCCACAAATGTTTTTGGAAAGGCCCACTGCCTATATACACTGTATATGTCTTCTCTCTCTGCGTCAGCACTACTGGCCCTGGAGTAGGTCAAATAACTGCACTCTGTTGCACTGTGGACTGGAATACAGCGGTGATTTAACAGCCAACACAGAGCCAGGAAATAATTTTGCGCAAGCCTGCTGTAACACTTAGCTGGCTGCGTATGAATTAGGAGGACAACTACACCCAGCACAGACCCAGTACACTGAGGACAGTCACAGGCAGCCCAAATAGATTTTTTTCCACAAATGTTTTTGGAAAGGCCCACTGCCTATATACACTGTATATGTCTTCTCTCTCTGCGTCACCACTACTGGCCCTGAAGTATGTCAAATAACTGCACTCTGTTGCACTGTGGACTGGAATACAGCGGTGATTTAACAGCCAACACAGAGCCAGGAAATAATTTTGCGCAAGCCTGCTGTAACACTTAGCTGGCTGCGTATGAATTAGGAGGACAACTACACCCAGCACAGACCCAGTACACTGAGGACAGTCACAGGCAGCCCAAATAGATTTTTTTTTCCACAAATGTTTTTGCTAAGGCCCACTGCCTATATTCAATAAATATGTCTTCTGTCCCTGCCTAACCACCACTTCTGGCCCTGGAGTATGAATAATTACTGCAGGGCGCAATGCTCTGCACGGCCGATATACAAAAAAAAAAAAATGTGCAACACTGCAAAAAGCAGCCTCCACAGTACTGCACACGGTTAGATGTGGCCCTAAGAAGGACCGTTGGGGTTCTTGAAGCCTAAAATACTCCTAACACTCTCCCTATAGCAGCTCCGGCACCAACAGCACTTTCCCTCCTCTATGTCAGAACGCATCTGTGGCGAGCCGCGGGAGGGGCCGATTTATATACTCGGGTGACACCTGATCTCGCCAGCCACTCACTGCAGGGGGGTGGTGTAGGGCTTGAACGTCGCAGGGGGAAGTTGTAATGCCTTCCCTGTCTTTCTATTGGCCAGAAAAGCGCGCTAACGTCTCAGAGATGAAAGTGAAAGTAACTCGAACATCGCGTGGTACTCGTCACGAGTAACGAGCATCTCGAACACGCTAATACTCGAACGAGTATCAAGCTCGGACGAGTACGTTCGCTCATCTCTATTGCTAATCTGTATATGTATGAAGTTGCTAAATTCTTCTCATAGAATGAAAGGCCTCTTTCTTAGGTGGTCGGGCTCACAGGCTGTTTTGGGGTATGATCCACCAAATCACTAAGCCAACCATTGAAGTGATTGTCTGATCAATGAAGAAGAAGTGATCAAATGCTTAGAGGCTATTGCAGAAAAATTTATCTTATGGCTTATTCAGATGGGCGTGTTTTTGTCCTGTTATGCGGCCGTGAAAATCACAGCTGCATAATGGGATGAGATGAAGCCATTGATTACAATAGTTTAGTTTTCACTATCGGAATTCTCACGTGTTAATAATACTCGCGAGAAAAGATAAGAATTGCCCCAGGGTAGGACCTGTATTCCCGTTTTTTTTTTAAACTCGTGCTATAGAGTGGAGTTTGAATATTCAAAAAGCAAAACCCCAGGCCATGCTCTAATACGCATATACAGGACCACTTGCTGTTCTCAGTTATTACTTTGACTTTATTTGAGCCTGAACCAACACTTTATTTTCCTGTCTTTAACTGCACTCTATGCCTGATGAAGGGTATTCTTACACTGTTTACCAGTGGTTTTGAGTAAATTGGGCAACTAAGAACGGGGCCCACACGATCGTGACCAAGAAAGGCTGATACACATGGGTTTCAGACAACTGGCCCTGAACTTCAGGGAGGATGACACGGCCCTACCTGAGCAGGTACATTGCCCTGATAAAGGGCGGCCCAGCGGTCTTCGGAACTGGGCCTTAGCTGCTCCTAGGAACCACGCCACCAGAACAGGACACATACAAATGCCACATGACAGGGACAGAACAACAGGACACACAGAGACAAAAAACAAGCCTACAGCAGCCAAAAAACAGATAGTAAAGCTGAATATAAATACCAGGTGTTAGTTGACATTTTGATCAAAACATGGAAGCTAGCATGCCACTTCACGGCTCCTGGCTATACCGCTAGTCCCTATACTAACTTAGAGTCCAGCAGCATCTGACACAGTTCATACCACAAGCTGCAACAGGACAGACAACAGAAAACAGTCACACAGCAAGCTGCACAGGAAAGACAACAAGATACTGACTTACGCAATACGGACTTACAGGCACTGACTTACAGACACTGACTTTACAGGCACTGGCTTTACAGCAGACTACAACATATGGTGAAAACCACACAGACTCCACCCAGAGCTCACATGCACACAGATAAAACTCACAGCATGCCAAGTGTTCTTATATAGGGGGGTTGACAGTCAGCCACTGAGCTGACATAGGGAACTGTGTCAGGGATCCCCCAACTGACACACAGAGCGAGACATAAGATGTTTGCAGGCCGCACCTGTCAGGGAAAGGGAAAAGGGGAACTACATGTGCTACAGACAAGGACTACAGGTGTCCAAACAGTCTTTAGGGAAGCAGAGAGACACAACAGACCTACATGCAAACACAGATCTGAGTGGGAACAAAACAGATATATCCAAACAGTACAATGATCAGCAGCAACTACTGACAGGAGCTGATTTATATGTGCTGCTGACTAAAGGAGATTGGCTGCTGGAGAACACCACACCCAGACAGCTAAATTAACGCTCATCTGTGGATCTAGGAACCTTAGCACTACAGATCCCAGCAGCACACCCTAACACTGCTCTTCTTCTATATGCACTTTTACAATTTTTTTATTATCTTTCCTTTTAGTTTTGATTTTGGAATAGTTTTCTATGAGTTGATGATGATCTTATTGGCTACTCGTAGTAATCTACAGGACCTCAAATCTCAGCTGTGCAGATGAAAAAGTCTGAAAAATGATTGTCTAGTCAAGCAGCCATTCAAAAGGAGATGTAACATGCTGAAAATACATAAAAATGTGAGAAATGTTCAGACAGGTTTTATAAACTGTATTAATACTTCTTTATTATGAAGGAGATACAAGGATGGCCTCTACAATGAGACCATTAAAAATTCATCACACCTTCCTAAGATCATTTTACATGATAGACACCATGCACTTGTCTCTGCCATGTGTATATATGCAAGGCAGATCAACATTTGTCCAAACAGATAAATATTCAATCAGTCTGGAGTAATCTGCAGTAGAAGCATTTCATTGTAGAACAGATATATTGAAAATATTCACAAGACAAACTGCTGCCGACTCTGAATAATTATGAACTGATGACTTTGAAGCTGCCCGGAAAAACAAATTGTACCTTTGCTCAGTTTTACTAGTGCAAAGTTTGAGGGATTTCTTTTCTTTTTATGTCTGACCCAAGGTGTTTACCTATGTTTTATATCTGTCCAGTTTGATTAACTTTACACTATAGTATATGACCACCGTATGTTAAAGAGTACCTGCAATTTTACACTGGAGTGCTCGCGCACCATTGGACATTTTCAGTTCCTTCTAGCAGCTGAAGATGGCCCTATATAGAGCTATATAAGTGCTATATGGGGCCATCTTGAGCTACCAGAAGTAGCCGAAAATGGCTGACAGAGCACCAGCACTAAAGCAAGAAAGTGCAGATACTCTTTAAGCTTTTCAATCATACGATATTTGGATAAGTCATTTTCGTATAATGAAAATATTCCAGTTATACAAATCTTTACCCAATTTGATTAGTTGAGCACAATAGATATAAACTCTTTGCATCCCAATTAGGGCTTAAAATGACAAAACTTGAAAAAAATAACTTTTAGCAGGAGCTAAAGTACTCCTCTCAGCATTTATAAGACGTTTAGTTTGTCTCTTCCTCTGCAGGCTGGTGACACATCAATATCTTCTAGCGGGGAGCTTATCTAGCCTGGTTGTGCTATCAGGATCAGGGGACAGTGGTAACCCAATTGCCAATTGAGGTACTATATTAAGAAATATTAACCCTTTGCAATCCAATTTTGGATTCAGGCTTTCTCTTTCTGCCATTATACAATGGCACCACCTGCTGGCTAGAGCCAGTATTGTGGTATGGGACATGCTGGAGAGGCCCATAACAACAGAGCGGCCAGTAATGTACAGTAAGAATACCCTGCCGGACATCTTTTGGCATCGGAGCTGTACAGCCTTCAATCAGAATGGCTTCAGACATCAGACAGTGGATTGGAAAGGGTTAACACATTGTAATTCTTAATTATCTAGAAAACAATTCCCTAAAATCAATATCTATATTGCAAATGTGGTTACCTAAAATAAAGGCACTGCTGACTTTATCAATAAGTACAGTTTGGACATACATGTAGACTAGAGATGAGCGAGCGTACTCGGATAAGCGGTACTCGCTCGAGTAATTTGCTTTATCCGAGTATCGCTGTGCTCGGGGCTAAAGATTCGGGTGCCGCTGCGGCTGACAGGTGAGTCGCAGCGGGGAGCAGGGGAGAGCGGGCGGGAGAGAAGGAGAGAAAGATCTTACCTCCGTTCCTCCCCGCTCTCCCCTGCAGCTCCCCGCTCCGTGCCAGCACCCGAATCTTTAGCCCCGAGCACAGCGGTACTCGGATAAAGCCAATTACTCGAGCGAGTACCGCTTATCCAAGTACGCTCGCTCATCTCTAATGTAGACCATTGGAATACAACAGACTGCTTGCAGTCAAATGTGAGTATATAAATCCTTCAATTCTTTGGCACCATTCACTGTACATTTACAAAACTGGCAAGGTGCAGTAAATTTATATCAGGGGATGGTGGGATGGTGTGAGCCCATACTATCTTAAGGGGTGTCAGCTACATACTACGGCTGATCCTCTGCTGCAATGGTTTGAGTCATAGATAATGCTGATAACTCCTCAGATGCCAGGGTGAATACTGATCATGGCATTTAAGTGGGTAGACAGAAAAAGGAGGCTCCATTCATTACTCTATCAATGTCCCTGCAATTGCAGGGTGCCAATTAATTTCGTTGGTACTCAGGGACCTAATGCCTGCTGTGTATGTCGACTGTGACTCATAGGCTGTTTATCAATTTAGCTTTTTAAACATAATATATTGCAATAGAGAATTATTAGAGTGTACAACCCCAATTCCAAAAAAAGTTGTGTAAAATGTGAAGAAAAAAAGAATGCAATGATTTGGAAATCTCATATAACCATATTTTACTTAAAATAGAACATAGAACACATATCTGAAGCTGAAAGTTAAAGATTTTTCAATTTCATTGTTTTAAATTAACTCATTTAGAAGTTGATGGCAGCATCACATCTCACAAAAGTTGGGACAGGGTTAAGAAAAGGCTGGAAGAGTAAGTGATACTAATGAAAAATAGCGGGAGGGTCAATTTTCTACTAAGTCATATGACTGTGTATAAAAAGAGCATGCTAGAGAGGCAGAGTCTCTCAAAAGCAAAGATGGTCAGATGTTCACCAATTTGTGAAGAACTGTGTCTAAAAATTGTGGAGCAGTTTCAGAAAAATGTTCCTCAATGTACAACGTACAACCTACAGTACATAATATCATCGAAAGAATCAGAGGATCTGTAGACAGTAATGTGCACTGTTACGTGGTCAAAAGAGTCAAAATTTGAAATTCTTTTTGGAAACCATTTAAGAGGAGAGAGACCATCCAGCTTGTTAGCAGCACACTGTTCAAAAGCCATCATTTCTGATAGTATGGGGTTGCATTGATGCGTATAGCATGGGTAGCTTATACATCTTAAAAGGCACTATCAATGCTAAGTAGTATATAAAGGTTTTAGAATAACATATGACGGCCTTTAAAATAACATATATGGCCTTACTTGTATTTTAGGGCGCCCACCCACTGGCGATTTTTTTTTCTTTGCGTTTTGCGTTTTTTCTCAAGAGCAATTAGAATTGAATGTACTCCTGTCCACTGGCGTTTTTTTTTGCGTTGCGTTGCGTTTTTTAACATAGGAACTGTCAGTTGCATATGTGTCCTTATTTTTCTCCTAATGCACCCATGAAAGTCAATGGAAATTAATGGAAAAGCCGCGAAAACGCTGCGTTTTTCACGCACGAAAATCGCAAACGCCAGTGGGTGGGCGCCCTTAATCTTTTAAATCCCTGCTCTTTCTGGGCTTCATGCTGAATGATCGAAGGGCTATCTCTCTTGATGCATACTCATACAGTTAATCTCCGATAGGACCGCCCACTGGACTCCTAAGAAAGAACAGAAATATAAATGAATACAATACAAGTTTTACTGAATCTTGTCCCACAAAGCTATAAATCACTCTGCTCAGCTCCTCCTGCTCTATAACATGCTGACCACAGCTGCAAAGTGACCACTTCCCTTTAAATGTTCTTTACTTTTTTCGAGAAACCAAGAGTTTGTTATTACAAATAATTTCAATATCTGCTCTGCCATTCCTTATTGCCCACATCATTGGGACAGCTATGATATTGTGCATTGCCACCGTGGAACAGCAGGCAACAGAACAAAATGACCCAGTTTAATATTTGTGTTTCATAGCTACCACAACTCTTTTAGAAAGTCATTTAAAGTGAACACGCAGTGTCAGCAGTTCTGTCAGCTAAAGACCTGCAGAGACCTGAAATGTTCTTAATGAAGCAAGCACAGACTTGGTGGTGGGGAAGCAGTCATTACGTCATTTCACATAGGAGCTGTTATACACTGTAGTTTCTGAACTATTAAAACCATACTCATTAAATCACTACACTCATAACATGGGATCTATATCTTTATGCATATACTAATTTTGTGTGTTATTATCCAGTATATTGTTTCTAAGATGAAGACAAAGCAGAATATTTTTTTCTAGGCTACAGAGAATCTCAATGCAAAACACCTGCAAATTGCTAAATCATAAATGAACTCCAGTGATATTTCTACTAACTTGTAACCAAAGATCACAGAAGCGTAAAAGAAGTACAAAATCCTATTTAAATGTACACAACTGAGGAGAAAAATGAATGTTGAACAGAGTTGCATTCACTGCGTACTTAGTTCAGCTGTTGCAGAAATATGAGCAAGAATAACAAGTAGAAAATTGAGTGTATTGGATTTTGTTGAAGCGTTTTGAAGTTATTCATAGTATAAACCCTTCAAAGCTCATAAGGTGTAAGACTAAGGGAATTCGGAATACTTCTCCGAGTAGTGTCATCTTTATTGATGTGATAATTGCAGCTAATATATCATTATAGTAGCTCCATTTTAGTCATTTTGGGGACATAAACACATATAGTTCAAAGATGACCAAACCTTTTAGTTCCTTGGAAAGAATCTTTGAAGAGCAGGGTGCTTCAATGTGTAAGGAAAACCTCATTAAAAGAGTTTGCTAAGTTACAGTATTTGAGGGTGTATGGATCATGAAAGTGTGGGTCAAGAGGGGTGCTGTCTCTCCTTAAGGGGAGCACCAAAAAAGTGTGTGGAGACACCTAAGGGGTGAGTGCGTTGGGGGATGGCAGTGTCTCTTCCCAAAGAGAGCATGCAGAAGTGGTGTGAAAAGACAGCTGAGTAGAGATGAGCGAGCACCCAAATGCCCAGGTCCTCATTATTCGAGTCAAGTTTTTTGTAAAATTCGAGAGCTCTACTCGAGTAACGAACCCCATTGACTACAATGGGAGACTCGAGCATTTTTGTATGTGGGACGCCGGGTTCCGAGCTTTTTTTTTTTGGTTTGTGTGTTCTCTCTCTCTCTCTCTCTCTCTCTGCCTGCCAGCCAAAAAATTTGCCATTGACGTGCGCTGCGTCGCGGCAGGGAGGGGCCAAAACAGGCACGTCACAGCGGGAAGGAGCCAAAAACTGGGGCGGGGTCGAACACAGCGTAATGCTCGTTCAAGTAACGAGCACCATCGAGTATGCTAATACTCGAACGAGCATCAAGCTCGGCAGAGTATGTTCACTCAACTCTACAGCTGAGAGGTGAGTGAAGAGACTTATATGGCCATGCATGCTCCTCTGGGTAATTTATGCAAATAAGGAAGATGGAACAATACCTCTGCAGCGCCAACTATTGGATTGCAGCATTCCTTCAAATTAATGTATGGCTTTTTTACAAGTCTGTAAAACGATGATTGGGAATAGGAGACCAAGCCAGAAAACCATACACAGACAGCTGTATTGGGGTATTTGCCTTCATCAGTGTGCAGTAGGTTGAGGTATTGTTCCATCTTCCTTATTTGCATAAATCATGAAAGTAGGATGCAAGAAAAGAGGGGAGCCAATTTAGGGGTTAGAGGCTATAGGAGAATGTTGTCTGTTATTAAGACAGAGCTTTCTAAAAGCTTTTTGGACTTTTATTTAGAGTTTATGCATGGATATAGTAGACAAGTTTATTATATATGTCCTGAGTCGGTAGAACTGAGTGGAGCATCATGGGACGCACTAGTACTTTGCTCAGCTAAGATATCTAAGGCCCTTCATTGATTTTTTGGGGGGGAGACTACATCTTTCAACATACCTTGACCGATGTCGGCCTGCTCGGAGTTGTAGTTTTGCCATAACCTTGTGTGCTACATGATTTGTCAATCTTTCTATTTTTCAAAAATTTGGAGGTAGGGCGTCAGTATACATCAGTTGGCTATATACAATAGATTCTATTGCACATTTCAGTAATGCTTTTATAGATTCTACTGTAGATTTCTATAAATACTTTTGGCATAGCAGACTTTTTTTTGTTATAAAACGTTTTTTTCAGCAGTGTTCAAAAGGAAATACAAAAGGTCTTGCAATAAGTGGGAACATTAAAAGAACAGTTTTTCGCTTAGTTGTCTCTTTAGCAACCAATATATAACTTTCACACCATTCCTCCGATGGTCCTATCAGAAATCAGTATCAAGTAGATCTCAAGACCCTCTGAAGTTAAAATCTCACTAACGTTGTCTACTCCTGAACTAGAGCATATTATCCATTCCCTGGTGCCAGTGGTTTCCTATTTACATTATTACATTCTGATCAGTTTTTTGTTCTTGCATTAATCTTTTCTATCAGAACTGTCCAAAATATCTCGACGTTCAACCTGGTAGGAATGGAAGATTAACCAATACTGTAGCTGGGGCCCTGGGACAATGCATATAAATGATCATAGTTCAAGATAAATGAAATATTGGAAACCGGATATTGGGAAAATGTCTCAAGAATTTCAACACACGTATTCAAGGATTGAAAATAATAAAACTAAATGACAGCTTCATATTATGATATATTACATCAAGCTTTGTCCTTAGATAATAGTTTTGCTCTTTCTTTGGGCTATATATTCAAGTATACTTTCACATTTCTATTCAACGCGGAACTTCTATATTTCATTGTTTAATAACGACATGTCTTATCATATTTTAGGACAGCAAAGAACAGGCACGTTGGATAGGAGGACCGGGAACGTAATATAACAAGCTTTAAGGCTTAAACAGATGAATGTGTTTGCGGAGGTTTTTGAGCATGTGAAACTCACGCCCATAAAACGTGACAAAGCAAAGCCATTGATTTCAATGTATTCATTCTCACGAACGTGTTTCTCATGTACAAAACTTACGCACAAGAAAAGATAGGCCTTCTATCGTTCTGCATTTTACACAGAAAGCTGCCATAAAAGTCATTGGCAGCTTAAAAAAAGGAAGGGGAGGGAGTTACTCTGCATGAAACGCAGGGGAAAAAACAGCTTGCCCTTATTTGGCCTTAGATAGCCATTTTATTTCACAGAAAGGGAGTAACACGTGCGCATGTGAACTGGCGTTTCGAGCGCAAAAATTAAGAAATGTAAAACATTTAATAGGGATCAATACAGTTAACATCTGAAAATGATGATGTTGTTATTCCTTCGGTTAATACCCCTGCCTCTTGCAATACAAGTATCATTTCGCCAAATAATTTCAAACACAACGCAAGACACAGAGTTCCTGGTTTCAACAAGACCAGACCCTTCTGTCTATCCAAAAGTAAAACTGTGGGTCCTCCTATGGGAGATATTGTTAATGACTCCCCCCTTTTCCCCACCACCAACTGTACCCACTCCACTGTGGTAGGACTCCCATCTTCCACAGATATGAGTGCACCGACTGATGAATGACCCTCAGATTGTGGTTCCAGTGCAGGCTCAACTGTCTCTTTTCTAGGGTTGCCAACACAAATTACACCAAGCCTTTTACCTGACCTAACAGCTACACACCACATCTCTTCAGCTCTACACCCCAATATAACAGCCTCAAGAACCAAACAATCAACCCATTTTTTTCTGACAATACAGCAATTGTCCACAAAAAGAAAAACAACTTAGAGGCAGCAGAGGTGGAAAGAGAGTGAAACATCCTAAGTAGAGATGAGCGAGCACCAAAATGCTCGGGTGCTCGTTACTCGGGACGAAATTTTCGCAATGCTCGAGGGTTCGTTTCGAATAACGAACCCCATTGAAGTCAATGGGCGACCCGAGCATTTTTGTATTTCGCTGATGCTCGCTAAGGTTTCCATGTGTGAAAATCTGGGCAATTCAAGAAAGTGATGGGAACGACACAGCAACGGATAGGGCAGGCGAGGGGCTACATGTTGGGCTGCATCTCAAGTTCACAGGTCCCACTATTAAGCCACAATACCGGCAAGAGTGCCCCCCCCAACAACTTTTACTTCTGAAAAGCCCTCATTAGCATGGCATACCTTAGCTAAGCACCACACTACCTCCAACAAAGCACAATCACTGCCTGCATGACACTCTGCTGCCACTTCTCCTGGGTTACATGCTGCCCAACCCCCCTCCCCCCTGCATGACGCAGTGTCCACAGCGCACACCAAACTGTCCCTGCGCAGCCTTCAGCTGCCCTCATGCCACACCACCCTCATGTCTATTTATAAGTGCGTCTGCCATGAGGAGGAACTGCAGGCACACACTGCAGAGGGTTGGCACGGCTAGGCAGCGACCCTCTTTAAAAGTGGTGGGGCGATAGCCCACAATGCTGTACAGAAGCAATGAGAAATATAATCATGTGCCACCGCCATCAGGAGCTGCACACGTGGGCATAGCAATGGGGAACCTATGTGCCACACACTATTCATTCTGTCAAGGTGTCTGCATGCCCCAGTCAGACTGGTAATATGTACCTTAACAGTAACCGCGTTGGTGGTAATGTGGTGGTGACTGCGGACCTAGTAGCACGGTTTTATTTTGTTGGTTTTCGGAATGTGGCCAGGATTAAGTGGGCCGTGGCGGGGGATGTTTTTGAGGCACTACGTGTCCTCTCCACGTGTCCGTGGTTATATGCACCTTAACAGTAACCGCGTTGGTGGTAATGTGGTGGTGACTGCGGACCTAGTAGCGCGGTTTTATTTTGTTGGTTTTCGGAATGTGACCAGGATTAAGTGGGCCGTGGCGGGGGATGTTTTTGAGGCACTACGTGTCCTCTCCACGTGTCCATGGTTATATGCACCTTAACAGTAACCGCGTTGGTGGTAATGTGGTGGTGACTGCGGACCTAGTAGCGCGGTTTTATTTTGTTGGTTTTCGGAATGTGGCCAGGATTAAGTGGGCCGTGGCGGGGGGATGGTGGGGGGGCTCTCTTGTTGTGTCGGTAAAGGTGAAATTCTTGGACTGCCACCAGACGAACCAATGCAAATGCATTTGCCAAGAATGTTTTCATTGTTGGAGGAGGAGGGGGATGTTTTTGAGGCACTATGTGTCCTCTCCACGTGTCCGTGGTTATATGCACCTTAACAGTAACCGCGTTGGTGGTAATGTGGTGGTGACTGCGGACCTAGTAGTGCGGTTTTATTTTGTTGGTTTTCGGAATGTGGCCAGGATTAAGTGGGCCGTGGTGGGGGATTTTTTTGAGGCACTACGTGTCCTCTCCACGTGTCCGTGGTTATATGCACCTTAACAGTAACCGCGTTGGTGGGAAATGGCCTCGCCGCCATCATGTCTTTGGGAAGCCTCTGTTTCCACACCCCAGAGACATACCATTAGCAGCGGTATAGGCAGAGCCTATAATTCGTAACATTTCAGCTGTAGCATTAGGACAGGCCCCACTAACATATCACTAGCAGCATTATAGGGGGAGCACAGTATTAGTTCCATTTCAGTAATAGTAGCACTCAAGACAGGCCCCAGTAACAATTCCGAGGGAGCAGTATAGTGGGAGCGCAGTCTTCGTTCCATTTCAGTAATAGTAGCACTCAAGACCGGCACCAGTAACAATTCCGAAGCAGCAGTATAGTGGGAGCGCAGTCTTCGTTCCATTTCAGTAATAGTAGCACTCAAGACAGGCCCCAGTAACAATTCCGAAGCAGTAGTATAGGAGGAGCATAGTCTTAGTTCCATTTAAGTAATAGTAGCAGCCTACACAGGCCCCGGGAACAATTCCGAAGCAGCAGTATAGGAGGAGCATAGTCTAAGTTCCATTTAAGTAATAGTAGCAGCGTACACAGGCCCCAGGAACAATTCAGAAGCAGCAGTATAGTGGGAGCGCAGTCTTAGTTCCATTTCAGTAGCTGCAGTATAGCCAAGGCCCAAGTTACATTTATGTAGCTAAAGTGTAGGCCAACCCCACACACCTTTCTGTACCATGAGTGCAGGCGAAGAACATAGAAATTGCTATGATTACACTGTAGGTGAGGGCCCAAAAAAATTGGTGTACCAACAGTACTAATGTACCTCAGTAAAAATTGGCCATGCCCAACCAAGATGGCAGGTGAAACCCATTAATTGCTTTGGTTAATGTGGCTTAAGTGGTAACTGGGCCTGGAGGCAGCCCAGTTTAACGAAAAATTGTTTCAAGTTAAAGTTCCAACGCTTTTAAGAGCATTGAAACGTATAAAAAATTTTTAGAAAAATTATATGAGTGAGCCTTGTGGCCCTAAGAAAAATTGCCCGTTCAGCGTGATTACGTGAGGTTTCAGGAGGAGGAGCAGGAGGAGGAGGAATATTATACACAGATTGATGAAGCAGAAATGTCCCCGTTTTGGATGGTGAGAGAGAACGATGCTTCCATCCGCGGGTGCAGCCTACGTATTGCTTAGGTATCGCTGCTGTCCGCTGGTGGAGAAGAGAAGTCTGGGGAAATCCAGCCTTTGTTCATCTTGATGAGTGTTAGCCTGTCGGCACTGTTGGTTGACAGGCGGGTACGCTTATCTGTGATGATTCCCCCAGCCGCACTAAACACCCTCTCCGACAAGACGCTAGCCGCAGGACAAGCAAGCACCTCCAGGGCATACAGCGCTAGTTCAGGCCACGTGTCCAGCTTCGACACCCAGTAGTTGTAGGTGGCAGAGGCGTCAAGGAGGACGGTCGTGCGATCGGCTACGTACTCCCTCACCATCCTTTTACAGTGCTCCCGCCAACTCAGCCTTGACTGGGGACCGGTGACACAGTCTTGGTGGGGAGCCATAAAGCTGTTCAGGCCCTTAAAGACTGTTGCACTGCCTGGGCTGTACATGCTGCTCGATCTCCGCACCTCCCCTGCTACCTGGCCCTCGGAACTGCGCCTTCTGCCACTAGCGCTGTCGGATGGGAATTTTACCATCAGCTTGTCCGCCAGGGTCCTGTGGTATAGCAACACTCTCGAACCCCTTTCCTCTTCGGGAATGAGAGTGGGCAGGTTCTCCTTATAGCGTGGGTCGAGCAGTGTGTACACCCAGTAATCCGTAGAGGCCAGAATGCGTGTAACGCGAGGGTCACGAGAAAGGCATCCTAACATGAAGTCAGCCATGTGTGCCAGGGTACCTGTACGCAACACATGGCTGTCTTCACTAGGAAGATCACTTTCAGGATCCTTCTCCTCCTCCTCCTCAGGCCATACACGCTGAAAGGATGAAAGGCAAGCAGCAGGGGCACCGTCAGCAGTGGGCCAAGCTGTCTCTTCCCCCTCCTCCTCATCCTCCTCATGCTCCTCCTCCTCCTGAATGCGCTGAGATATAGACAGGAGGGTGCTCTGACTATCCAACGACATACTGTCTTCCCCCGCCTCCGTTTCCGAGCGCAAAGCATCTGCCTTTATGCTTTGCAGGGAACTTCTCAAGATGCATAGCAGAGGAATGGTGACGCTAATGATTGCAGCATCGCCGCTCACCACCTGGGTAGACTGCTCAAAGTTTCCAAGGACCTGGCAGATGTCTGCCAACCAGGCCCACTCTTCAGAAAATAATTGAGGAGGCTGACTCCCACTGCGCCGCCCATGTTGGAGTTGGTATTCCACTATAGCTATACGCTGCTCATAGAGCCTGGCCAACATGTGGAGCGTAGAGTTCCACCGTGTGGGCACGTCGCACAGCAGTCGGTGCACTGGCAGATTAAAGCGATGTTGCAGGGTGCGCAGGGTGGCAGCGTCCGTGTGGGACTTGCGGAAATGTGCGCAGAGCCGGCGCACCTTTACGAGCAGGTCTGACAAGCGTGGGTAGCTTTTCAGAAAGCGCTGAACCACCAAATTAAAGACGTGGGCCAGGCATGGCACGTGCGTGAGGCTGCCGAGCTGCAGAGCCGCCACCAGGTTACGGCCGTTGTCACACACGACCATGCCCGGTTGGAGGCTCAGCGGCGCAAGCCAGCGGTCGGTCTGCTCTGTCAGACCCTGCAGCAGTTCGTCGGCCGTGTGCCTCTTCTCTCCTAAGCTGAATCGTTTCAGCACGGCCTGCTGACGCTTGCCCACCGCTGTGCTGCCACGCCGCGCGACACTGACTGCTGGCGATGTGCTGCTGCTGCTGACACATCTTGATTGCGAGACAGAGGTTGCGGAGGAGGAGGAGGAGGGTGCTTTAGTGGAGGAAGCATACACCGCCGCAGATACCAGCACCGAGCTGGGGCCCGCAATTCTGGGGGTGGGTAGGACGTGAGCGGTCCCAGGCTCTGACTCTGTCCCAGCCTCCACTAAATTCACCCAATGTGCTGTCAGGGAGATGTAGTGGCCCTGGCCGCCTGTGCTTGTCCACGTGTCCGTTGTTAAGTGGACCTTGGCAGTAACCGCGTTGGTGAGGGCGCGTACAATGTTGCGGGAGACGTGGTCGTGCAGGGCTGGGACGGCACATCGGGAAAAGTAGTGGCGACTGGGAACTGAGTAGCGCGGGGCCGTCGCCTCCATCATACTTTTGAAGGACTCCGTTTCCACAACCCTATACGGCAGCATCTCAAGGCTGATAAATTTGGCTATGTGGACGGTTAACGCTTGAGCGTGCGGGTGTGTGGCGGCGTAGTTGCGCTTGCGCTCCAACAGTTGCGCTAGCGACGGCTGGACGGTGCGCTGACAGACACTGGTGGACAGGGCCGAGGACAGCGGAGGTGAGGGTGTGGGTGCAGGCCATGAGATGGTAGTGCCTGTGTCCTGAGAGGGGGGTTGTATCTCAATGGCAGGTTGGGGCACAGGGGGAGAGGCAGCGGTGCAAACCGGAGGTGGTGAACGGCATTCGTCCCACCTTGTGGGGTGCTTGGCCATCATATGTCTGCGCATGCTGGTGGTGGTGAGGCAAAGGTTGCACACCACTGTTCGTCGGTTGTCAGGCGTCTCTGTGAAAAACTGCCAGACCTTAGAGCACCTTGGCCTCTGCAGGGTGGCATGGCGCGAGGGTGCGCTTTGGGAAACAGTTGGTGGATTATTCGGTATGGCCCTGCCTCTACCCCTGGCCACCGCACTGCCTCTTGCAACCTGCCCTGCTGCTGCCCTTGCCTCCCCTTCTGAAGACCTGTCCTGAGTAGGCGTTGCAAACCAGGTGGGGTCAGTCACCTCTGCTCTTCCTCCGAATCCTCTGTGCGCTCCTCCCTCGGACTTACTGCCCTCACTACTACCTGACTGCAAGACAACTGTGTCTCATCATCATCGTCCTCCTCACCCACAGAAAGGTCTTGAGACAGTTGGCGGAAGTCCCCAGCCTCATCCCCCGGACCCCGGGAAGTTTGCAATGGTTGTGCATCAGTGACGATAAACTCCTCTGGTGGGAGAGGAACCACTGCTGCCCAATCTGAGCAGGGGCCCGAGAACAGTTCCTGGGAGTCTTCCCGCTGCTGAGCATGTGTCATTGGAGTGGAGTGAGGAGGCTGGGAGGAAGGAGGAGCAGCAGACAGAGGATTCGGATTTGCAGCAGTGGACGGAGCAGAACTGTGGGTGGACGATAGGTTGCTCGAAGCACTTTCTGCCATCCACGACAGGACCTGCTCACACTGCTCATTTTCTAATAAAGGTCTCCCGCGTGGACCCATGAATTGTGCGATGAATGTGGGGACGCCAGAAACGTGCCTCTCTCCTAATCGCGCAGCAGTCGGCTGCGATACACCTGGATCAGGAGCTCGGCCTGTGCCCACACCCTGACTTGGGCCTCCGCGTCCTCGGCCGCGTCCACGTCCTCTAGGCCTACCCCTACCCCTCAGCATGCTGTATTACCAGTGATTTGATTTCCCAGGCAGGAAATAAATTGGCGCAAGCCTGCAGGCCAAATATACTTTTTTCCCTTTTTTTAAAAGGAAAGGCCCACTGCGTCTATTCAATGAATAATAAGTTTAATAACTGTGTTGTGCCCCTGCAAATGTGTCACAGAACTTTAGTGTTGCAGAGTTATTAACTAGAGCAGAGAAGGAATTTCACAGGCAGGAAAGAAAGTGGCGCAAGCCTGCTGTAAAACGTAGCTGGCTGCGTCTGATTTTTTTACGTTCTCCGCGCAGCACACACGTACCCAGAGCCCTGAGGAGTGTCAGAGGCAGGCCAAATATACTTTTTTCCCTTTTTTTTTAAAAGGAAAGGCCCACTGCGTCTATTCAATGAATAATAACTGTGTTGTGCCCCTGCAAATGTGTCACAGAACTTTAGTGTTGCAGAGTTATTAACTATGGCAGAGCAAGGAATTTCACAGGCAGGAAAGAAAGTGGCGCAAGCCTGCTGTAAAACGTAGCTGGCTGCGTCTGATTTTTTTACGTTCTCCACGCAGCACACACGTACCCAGAGCCCTTAGGAGTGTCAGAGGCAGGCCAAATATACTTTTTCCCCTTTTTTTTTAAAAGGAAAGGCCCACTGCATCTATTCAATGAATAATAACTGTGTTGTGGCCCTGCCTACACAATTCTGTCCCTGTAGTATCAATGCAGGGTGCAATGCTCTGCACAGCAGATTTTGAGAAAAAAAAAAAAATGCAACACAGCTAACAGCAGCCTGCACAGTACTCCACACGGTTAAATGTGGCCCTAGAAAGGACCGTTGGGGTTCTTGAAGCCTACACTCACTCCTAACACTCTCCCTGCCTAACCACCACTTCTGTCCCTAATGCAGGGTGCAATGCTCTGCACAGCCGATTTTGAGAAAAAAATATATATATCCACTGCTAACAGCAGCCTGCACACAGGTAGATGTGGCCCTAAGAAGGACCGTTGGGGTTCTTGAAGCCTACACTCACTACAAACACTCTCCCTACAGCAACTCCAATAGAACAGCACTTTCCCTCAGCTAACTCACAAGGCATCTGAGGCGAGCCGCGGGAGGGGCCGATTTTTATACTCGGGTGACATCTGATCTCCCCAGCCACTCACAGCAGGGGGGTGGTATAGGGCTGGAACAACACAGGAGTAAGTTGTAATGCCTTTCCTGTCTTTCAATTGGCCAGAAAAGCGCGCTAACGTCTCAGAGATGAAAGTGAAAGTAACCCGAACACCGCGTGGTACTCGTTACGAGTAACGAGCATCCCGAACACGCTAATATTCACCCGAGCATCAAGCTCGGACGAGTACGTTCGCTCATCTCTAATCCTAAGCAACACATTGTCAAAGAGACATTGGACCAAACAGTGAAGATCTTTAATCTTTCCAAATGTACACTCAATGCTGCTGAGCTTTCCTTCCTATCGAAGGATCTTTCATTCTGTCCTACCGGTGCTCCAGACAGTTGCCAATTATTTAAAGACTTAAATAAATGTATTTGGAAAATCACTCTTACCCATCATTTCTCCATTCTTGCTAAGATAAACAGTCAGATCAGGGTGCCAGCACAGCACAGAGACACATAGCCTCTCCACAATAAAGCTTGTTGTATTACATTCTCTGTCCTCCTATCCAGCATGCCTGTTGTTTTTTGCATTTTTAAGTTTACACATAGAAACACTGACCATGCTGTGGATGGTGGACTGCGGATACAGTATTCTGCAAACAAACATGTTGTGCCATTGCAGAACAGTCGGAGGTTCCAATATTCCTTTATTCTTTTTTCTTTGACAACTCAAATCCCTCTGCGCTATAGAGAGCTCCTTTATTTGTTTATTATCACATTTTAGATCTTTTTACACCAGGCCTATCTTCCCTAGTGAAAATAATATAGAGAAACAGAGTGTTGTGTCCAAGTTGTATATAATGTCCTAAAAGGATGAATATGCACACAAAGTAAAAATGAGGATGACACAAAACAGTATATAAGGATACCAAAAAGTGTGGAAATAGGGAATCTGACTGTGACCTACTAATGCAAGGAAACCTTAGCTAAAAGTGGGGTGCTCGCCCTGATAAAGGCAACCCCACATTAGGAACCTAGGGGCAACTCTGACTCTCCCTAGTTGGTGATAGGGAATGTGAACAAAAAAAGATTTCACTCCAATATATGTCTGACAAATGTACAGGAGATCTGATGTAACAACATTCCTGATTAAATTAATAACCAGCCAAATTGATAATAATAATAATAATAATCTTTATTTGTATAGCGCCAACTTATTCTGAAGTGCTTTAGAGCTGAACTGAGAAGCAGGATAAGACCATTAACCTCCTACCTGACCAAAATACCTTCTGACTGAGAGTATAACCATCGTCCTTTATAAGAAGGAGCCGGAATAAATATGTACTAACTAAAGGTGACTGGCTGGCTGGGATACACACCTCCCAGCTGACCAATCAATCCATATACTGACACAAAAGTGTCCCCATCGGCATCCAGCGGCAAAATGAACTAAGAATGCGGTGGCGAGAGGATCACACAATATCATCATGGTCCTGATCCTCCGACATGGCAGGCAAGCTATGCCACGGAGTTCGCATTGCTAGATTTGGGTTGTTATGCTGACATTTCTGTAGCTGTAGTTCGTTAACCTTACTGTATATTCTAATTTCAGTGGTATAATATGCACAGGGGTGAGTATTGGAGTAACATATGCAGCACTGACTGATATGAGATGGGAGAAAAATACAATTTAGGTAAGTTGTTATTTATTTTTGCATGTATTTTAAGAACATGATGATTGGAAAACTCAGTTTCAAGATTTTTAAAATAGCTACAATTGCAACCAGGAGCAGGAAACAGACAACTCTGGAGCACACAATTCTGTTCTAACAAGTAGAATACCATGCAGCCTTTGTTCACACTGTGGAGTTTGTAGTTCTGTCACTTTTGATGGCAAGAATAGCACAGCAAGTATCCTTATACTTGCATTCTACCCAAAGAAAACCAGTCAATGGGTTCCACTTGACACTGTTCTGATTTGTTATACAACAGGTGTGGCACTTCATCATTGCTTAAAAGTTTGAACTGTAGCCATGGAACAAATGTGAAAATATCTTGAAATCTCATGCATATAGAAAAGCAGTATGCATACAGCAGTGGTTCTTAATCTGGGTTCGACCAAACCCCTGGGGTTCGGTGAGTTAGTTTCATGGGTTCGGCAGAGGTCAAGATACACACACCATGTATTACCCTACGCATATGAAACGACGAACAGAAAATGATAATTTTGCAAACTTTTCCCTATTGGACGATTCTTTAAGTAAGATCGAAGACGTGTCTGGAATCGGAGACATTTCTGTACTTGGGGAACTAAAGCAAGAAATTGCCATGCCTTTAGATAAGTTTGCAAAGTCTCTTGATAGATACTTCCCCACCAGAGAGTCATATCGAGCATGGATGAGACAGCCATTCACCCAGGTGTGTAACTATAGAGGGTGCAGGGGATGCAGTTGCACCCGGGCCCAGGAGCCTCAGGGGGCCCATAAGGCCTCTCCTCTCTATATAGGGAGCCCAGTACTATGAATAAAGCATTACAGTTTGGGGCCCTGTTACAGGTTTTGCATTGGGGCCCAGAAGCTTCAAGTTACGCCTCTGCATTCACCTTTAGTGTTGCGATAGCAGATGTCAATGATGAATTCCTTGGCGAAATCATTGAACGTCAGCAGAGTCAGGTTCAACAGCAACTCTTCAGAACAACAATGCTCTCAATGTTTTGGTGTCACCGAATAGTAGCGTACCCTCTTTTTACTAAGAAAGCCCTTCAGATACTCTTATTGTTTGTTACAACGTATCTTTGCGAGCAATCCTTTCCAATAATGGAGGACATAAAAAAAGAATAAAAGGAACAGACTTTGTTGCGAAAGTGATATATGAGAGTGGCACTTGCCAAGGTGAAGCCACGCATTTCTGAACTTGACGCGGAAAAGGCAACAGCAAAAGTCATTGATTTGCCGTAAATATTAATTGAGTTCATTGTGTACAACTGATGCATGGTTCATTTTGTGCACTAATAAAATATACTTATATTTTGAATTTGAAAACAAAAAATCACCTTTCATTTTTCCAATTACAAAGGGTTCATTGAACGCACGTATAAACCTTGTGGGGGTTCAGTACCTCCAATATGGTTAAGAATCACAGGCATAAAGCTTTTGCAATCACGGTTGGTGTCCTCCAACAAGCTATTATAGAGCCATAAACACACTATGTGACACCATATATAGTGTCATAGGGTGAGCATATTCCTCTGTAGTATAGCATGACATGGAACATGTCAACATTTCTTTCCTTAAGGGGAAATATGCTGTCCTGGCATCCTGTACCAAGATACATGCCCCCCTCATCTCTAGCTATGCCCTTGTATAGCCCTGTATAGACTTACGTTATACCATTTTAGTCTCTATGGCTGTGCTAAAGTGAGTACTCTTTATATAGAGTTATGTTACTGTACTGGAAAATTCTTTACATGTCTACTTATAAAACATAGACTAACAAAATCATAATTCAGACATATTTTAGTTTTAATTGACTTTGACAAATACATTTCTCATAAGAACACACCAAGCAAAAGATTACAGGTGTTAAAAAACAATGCAGCAAACTTGCAAAAATGGAAGAACTTTTAGATTGATTTTCAGTACTAATGTGGCATGAACTTTTGCTCAAGTTGTTTTAAAGATTAGCATGACGTGCATGAAAATGTATTATTGATTCTTCACAGGAAACTGTACTGTACACCCAGCTCATGCATTATTGATTAGAGCACACTCAGTGATAACCTTTTACTTTATCATTCAAGGTAATTCTTTTCCCACGTACTTGTCTGCTTACAGATTGAGGTTCAAGTTTAATTGACATATGTAAAGACATCTAATATATATATGATGTGGGATAACGTGGTGACATATGTTCTTATGTGTTAAACTGGTTTATAAATAATTAAAGGCATGCATTAGTAGAAGCATCTTCTTCACAGTGCAGGTACTGAAAATGAAGCTCAATAGGATACCAAATAACAACATTATGTATTCATTTATATGCACCTTAGCTCAGTGTAATCTATTTACTTCATAGGGATTAAAATATCATATAATGTCAAAAAATTGCAACACTTTTACCATCTTTACCTCTAATAATGTCCACATGCAAGAATGGGAAAATTCAGTATTAGGCTTTGTTCACATCTATGTTGTGATTTCATTTCATAATTGAAGCCACAACTCTGTACCGGATGCTTTGTATAACTCAAACCAGAGGCACGTGGTAAAGCCGGCTGTGATACTGTCTCAGTGTGATGGCCATAGCACAGAAGTGGGTCTGGGATGACCACTCGTGCCCTGTCTTCAGATGCTCTGCACTGATATATAAAAAAGTCTCTGCTCTTGTGGGGCTTGGTTGGTTGTTTCCCAAGCCGGCCAATTAGCCTTTATTGTAGTATATAAATTTTGGACCCTCCTCTCAGAGGGCGCCAGTTATTCCTCTGCAAGATGGAATTCTGGTCCCTCCCACATCCTCTTGGTGCTATGGGAGCTGAAAAAAAAAGGGGAGGGGAGGGAGTCTCCTGGCTCCGTTGCTCTTGCAGAGGACAGCTGGCTTCTATTTAGTTATTAAAGCCAAATAGAAGCCAATCAGCTGACCACTGCTGCAGAGTCCATTCACACAATGCACTCATGGGAATGGATGAGAAAACATTAAGTCCGGAAGGAATAAGATTGCGGCAAATTTTTTCACGAGATGCGCTTTGCATGAAAACGCATTGCCTGTATGAAAGAGGCTTAAGGATGGGATTAAGAACCTGGGGTAAAATGTTGTTCTACTGGTCTCCTATTAAAGACACAGCTATGGGGGAGATTCTTTCTGCTATTACTGGGCTTAGTTGGTCGGCAGGAAAGTCATTTCCCCAGGCGACCAATTAGCCTTTATTGAAGTATATAAAATCTGGCCTCTCCTCTAATAGGCCGCCAGTTATTCCTCTGCAACATGGAATTCTGGTCCCTCCTGCATCCTCCTGGTGCTTCCCTCTATTACGATAAGTTGCTAATCTTAATGCTGCGTACTGTTTGTTACACATTTGCTACCCAGGTTTACTGTGAATATTAACATCTGTCATTAGTCACCCACTTGTACCACCTAGGGAAAGTCTTAGTAGCCCCTAGGTTCTGGATATGGGCCTTCCCTCTCAGGTAGATGGCTCTGCTTTTAGGCAGTGTTTTCTGTATTAGTATATAGACTTCTGAGAAAGTGGAGGAAAATAGTTGATCTCTGAACAAATCTGGAAGAATTTGTTTGGTTATTTTACACAATTTTGACTGCAAGATTAGCCTGAAGTGCTGAGGTTTTTATTAATCTTTGTATGTACAGTACTTTCTACATTAGTATTCCTTTAAAGTAAATGAGATACAGATTGTAACATTCAAATCAGTACTTGGAATGTAACATAATAGCATTTCAGAAAGCAAATTGCGTTTCCTTCACTACAGTGTCACCATGTATTTCTAACAAAGAATAGTCATTTAAATAGATTTGAAGCATAAAATAAACGTGAACAATTTTTTAAGTCAGTTTGTCATTCAAAATGTTAATGCACCTTGTTAAAGCGATTCTCTGTCCATGTATAATTATACATTATGTCATAAATCGTACTATTTCTACTAATCATATTATTACCCTGGGTGGGTTTAGGCTGCATTGTAATTGTATTTTTTATCATATTCCCACTGATAATTAAGATTAGTAAATGACAATATTTTGCCCTAAACCACTCTTCTTGTCTCAGCCCTTTGATATCGGTATTGAGAGCACATACGTATTAACCTTGTATTCTCTTTGAAGTTCCTTGGATAATTTTAACGGCTTCCAATGAGCTGACATTTCTGTTTTCATTTGCACTTGTAGAAAACTGTGCATTGAGAACAGTAGCTTTTGCTATAACATTTCCTTTGCTTCTCTTACAATGTAGATAAGCAACAATATAGTGTAGTGATTGCTTAGATGCAATACTAGAGTGTTTTTTTTAAAGCATATGATCAAGTAGTTGATGAATGATATGATATTCCTGCTGAGAAGATTGTCTGGCCATTGCCTTGATTCTTTTATGAAAAGCCATATCACTAATCCCTGGTTTACATTGACCAAGTACCTTGGCCCAGTTAATGGGGTCAGTACTTGACTTCCCCTCACATTCTTTTGCTTATGTTTTTATTAGTCAATTAACTTGACTAATGAATATAGTACACATTGTACTAAGGAATTAATTGGCACAGCACCCTTAACAGTGTAACATACTGATACAGAATTCAAAAAAGCTTTATTGGCTATTGCCTACAATAGAAGCTTTTTATTAATACGCCTAAGCTCCTCAGAGGATGCAGAGAGTGTCTAGAACAGTCTTCCATACAAAGCCAGTGGGTCCCCTCTTGTTCATTGTGTGAATGGCCCATGAGGCTGCTGTATAGCATATCTTCTTAATGTTGTTAAATCTATCTCAGGAAAGATGGCCGCCCCCATAGTCATGTATAGGCGACAGAATAAAAAGGTCTACAAACATAAAATAATAGATTATAAAAATGGAAAATGTTTCTTCATCTGGTTTTAATTATTCAAAAAAATGTTGGTGATCTAGTCCTTTTAAACCTGCAAAATTGTTACACTAGAGCTGGATTATAGTAAAGGCCGGATCCATATAAAATAAATCATACAATATATTTATAGAGTTACTAAACTCTTTAGATTGATTCTATATGTTAATAGTGAAATAGTATCCAAAGGTAAACCAGCATTGTAACTGCAGCTGCAAACCAAACTAACGTCTATCGGTGCCAATTCAGTCTTACCTCTTGCCCAATGATCAGTAGATCTGGTTTTCACAAATTGGAGCAAATATACCGAAGTCCAATTCACTGTAAACATGTTATTAAATTGTAAAGATTCCTGAGAACACGTCTGTATTACGGTACTGTACGGCCCCATCAGGAACAGTATCTCCCTGTATATGGGCGCTCCTGGCCTTCCACTGACATGAAGGGGCTTGTACTGTAGACCCCTGCACAGTCCTGGAGTGCAGGGGAAAGCTTTAAAGGGGCACAGTGTGAAAGCAGCATTGTGATCACCTCAATTTCAGGTGTCGCAGGGGTTGTGGACTGCAACAAATCAGAAAATGATGGTATATTCTATCCTCTTCTCTGTCATAGGAATTTACACCCCCGTAAATGCATGTGACATACGATAGGAGATGCATGAAACACTGCTTAAGGTGAGGCTCACACAAACGGGACAGATTACGCATTCGGATTTCCATAGCGGAAGGCCTACAATCATTCTGTCTGGGATGATTTAGTAATCTTGTACTGAGCAGGGGGTTGGACCCGATGACTCTGGAGGTCCTATCCAACACTACCATTCTATGATAGGTCTGTGTTTGACAGTCCCTCGAGATTGTTCAGGTCATGGTCAATCATGTACACTCTTATATTCTCAGCATATCTCTTGAGGGGACACTGCACGCCACCAAGAGAAACCTTTTCTAGGTGTGCAATTGCACGCAAACTATGCCCTTCATTTCTGAAAGCGAAGATGAAAGTTGTGCTGTGATAGGTTCCACAACCCTATCTCTTCAACCAAAACTAGTTTTCAAGAACATATATATATATACTATGTGTATATATATATATATATATATACATATATATATATATATATATATATATATATATATATATATATATATATATATGTGTGTGTGTACAATATATATATATATATATATATATATATATATATATATAGTGTACACGTAAATAGATATTATACTGTGCATCTATAACTACAAAACAGTCTATTAGGTTGTGCTGGAGGGTCATCTTAATAGGCAAACAGCTGTGTTATGCCTGGGGGTCTTTACTTGGCCTCTGGCTGCCATGGTTACCCATTGGTATCCCACAGTTGCATTTGTGGGGGCCAATGGAGACACAGGGAGCTTCCTCCCTCTGTCCATTTATGTAGATACCATGGTTGTTGTTGACTCGGGCATCTACGGAGTTAAATGACCGGGATCAGAGTATGTCTGATTCTGGCCATTACAGCGAGAGCTCAACTGTCAGTCAACAAAGGGATCATCAAGACACATGACATAATTGTCTGTCATAGCAGCTAAAGACAAGCCAGTCTATGATGTTCATCTACATCATGGAGGCTTAATGGGTTAGAAATAGGCGGCACCTTAACGTTATATACCTCCAGGTATAACATCTTCTGTGCTTCATAGTAAATTTACTGTGGCAAGCTGTGCATGCCACATAGACTTCTCCCCTCCTACCACTTATGTGGCTGTGGCAGGCAATTTGCTGATCCCTACCTACTTGTATTTGCCCCACTTGCTGCTGGTTTGGGCCACCTACAACATGGGGCTATTTGTATTTTTTTTTTTTCCAGGGCCACTTTGGTTTCCCAATCTGCCCTTGCTTATCACAGTTACTGATGATGATCACGCAGCTCCTGTCACACAACTATAAGAGAGGAGATCACAGCTTATCCTCCTGACTGTATACCTATGGGCTGCAGCATATCTAGTTGAATATAGAAAATAATTTATAGTAAATTATCATTAAACTATTCCCCCTGGCAGGTAGGACAGTATAATCCTAACTAATACTCTACTGATTGCATCATTGGATAGATGTGAAACTGAAAGTAAAAACATCTAACTATCTAAGATAGTGGCTGACAGGACACTACAGTTCATGGAAGTGACCTCCAGAGTGTGACAGGCAAGGGGGGCACGCATGGAAAAATGTGTTTTCGCCAGAGTGGCCCTCTGAATCAAAAATCTCTCAGTCATGACGTTTTACTTCCAGAAATATTCAGCTTTGTGAATCGACCTGGGAAATCCTTGTCAAAGTGAAGATAAATAAACCATTGTAAATGAATAAAACATACTTTATTTCACTTGTGTTATGTAGGATCCATGACACTATTTTACAAACCTGAATGTGGTAAATAGTTTTCATTTCCCCATAGTGTATTTTCATGTAAGCAGCAACACAGTGACAAACAGCAGGTGCATGGTCATCTCCGAAGACCCGAACACAGCAAGCTCAGTGACAGGTGAGGTTACAGCAAGGGCATGCATAATTACGGAAACACCAGTGTATACTATAATTATCACTCTTCTAACAGTAAAGTCACTGTACATTTCTAGAGAATAAGACTGTGGCACTCACCAAAGAGGCATCAGATCTTCTTTTCTAGGGATGTGTTTTGCAAGACATAAATCATAATAAGAAGAACTTATTGCAAGTCCATAACAAGCATAAAAAAGGCAAACTGGTTGTTTTTTATCATAAGTGATTAGAGAGCATTGGCATATTGTTGAGAAAGATCCCTTAGTAGTTGATGATTGCCATGCCTAACCCCATAGTGTCATACAGATGATGTTGGAATCTAACAGATACCCTCATTAAGGGATGATAGTTCACAGTCGTTAATAAAAGTTGGTGAAGTGAATTTGCGCCTAGAGAAAATTTTAAATGTGCTCATTGCAATTTTTGCAGTCACTAATGTTGCATGAATTATCTTAATTTACTGGGCTGTATGATAACATTGAATGACTTTATTACATGTAAAAGAACTTTGTGGTATATTCAGTAATATGTACCTGTCTGTATTTTTACATTAGGAATATGATTTGCACAATGTGATACGCAGCTCTACTAAATGCTACATCCTACATCCATCCTGATTTCCAGCTCTGCTACATCCATCCTGATTCTCAGACATCACACAGCTCTACTACATCCATCCTGATTCTCAGACATCACACAGCTCTACTACATCCATCCTGATTTCCAAACATCACACACACAGCTGTACTACATCCATCCTGATTCCGACACATTACACACACAGCTCTACTACGTCCATCCTGATGCCCTGACGTTACACACACAGCTCTACTACATTTATCCTGACTCCCACACATTACACACACAGCTCTACTACATCTATCCTGACTCCCACACATTACACACAGCTCTACTGCATCCATCCTGATGCTTAGACATTACACACACAGCTCTACTACATCTATCCTGACTGCCATACATTACACACACAGTTCTACTACATCCGTAGTGACCCCGAGGGTCCTATAGGTTAGTCAAAAGGGTTAACAGGTCCCCAGGACCTCGCTATGAGTCTCTAGGGGACAAACGAGGTGCCCGATATGAGATAAATGCTGCTGTTCCTTGAATATCTACCCCAGCAACAGCTTAGTGATTGGAAGACAGGATAGTCAGGAGATAGCAGGCCTGTGATTGGTGTATTGGTTGCTTAGCAGCACCAAAACCCCGCATGGGAAAATAATTTCAAGTGTGCATAAGCTGCAGGAGTCAGTTGGCAGTTGGAGTTTGGGAGGAGAAGAGGGCAGAAGCAAAGACAAGAGCAGGAGAGGATTATAGTGTGGTGACACAGCAAGTGTGTCATCAGAAGAGATAGAGGGAGGAGGGATGGAGAGTAGCGGAGTTTCTCTTCCATCCTGAGGAAAAGAATCAGAGCCAGCTGGAGAGAGAGGCCATCACAATAGTGAGTGTTACCTTCCCTTGCGCAGTTAGCCGAAAGTGGAGTATAGTCTATCCTGCATGAGGCCCTCCAGTCTGTCACGGACAAGTATGAACTGTCTCTCTGACCTGACATTTTATAGTAAACTGTGTGCCTTCAGTTTACTGGCATCTAAATGGACTGGTCTCATTATTTCATAACCACAAGTAAGGTTTTTCTCACAGAAAGGCACTGGCATCACATACAGACATCATCAATCAGTACACAAACTACGCAGAGACTCTTACCAACTGCCTGCTGTGCGAGTTGCCATATCTGTCAGAGTAGCTGCCACTGTGACCAAGCATAAGTTAACACCACCCACTCAAGCTACCTCTGGCTCGCTGCACATCCATGCTTTTTCCCACACATCACACATATAGCTCTACTACATCCATGCTGATTCCAACACATCACATACACAGCTCTACTACATCCATCCTAATTCCCACACATCACACACACAGCCTTGCTATATCCATCCTGATTCCCAGACATCACACATACAGCACTGCTACATCCTGATCCCTTCAGATCACCCAGTAGGGATGACAACCAGCACAGCAGACTCCTGGATACAGTGATCAGCCCCAGATCGTGTGATCCCTGACTCCACCGACAGAGGTGATCATATGATGATGATGTCATCACAGGTCCTGGTAGCTGCTGTCCAGCTCCATAGCTGCTGTCCATCACCGTTATGTGATCAGGGGCAGAGCATGAGAAGCACCCACACACATACTCACAGACAAGTGGCCATTAGTAGTTTGATAATCCTTTGTGTGCTTATGTACAGAAAGAGAGAGAGAGATTGTGATCCCACTGTATAGAGCTCTGGTAGGACCACATCTGGAAGACTGTGTTTAGTTCTGGAGACCTCATCTACAGAAAGACAATGATTAAATATAATGAGTCCAAAGATGGGTTACAAAAATGCTTAAAGGTCTCAAGAACAAAACTTATCAGGAGAGACTTAAAGAATTTAATTAGCATAACCTGGAGGAAAGTAGTAAGCAGGGAACATGATAAAAACTTTTACATGTGCTAGAGAAGGAAAGAAGGAAGACAGGGAACATGATTAAAATATATTACAGGTATAAATAAGGTATTAGGAGGCTAAAGACAGAGATTAGCTGGGGTGGGATCAGAAGCAATGTTTGAAAATATTATTTTTCTGAATGAGTAGTAGACTCTTAAAACAAACTTCCATCTATCTATCTATCTATCTATCTATCTATCTATCTCAATATACCTTTTATTCTTTCACAAGCTGCCTTCACAACACACCAAGCTCTCCCAGGTTTTCTACCATTTATTGTCAACACATTGTTTCCTCCAATCATTTATGTGCCAAACATGGACCCATGCCCTCCAGCCACACTGTAAGTACCACAAGTTCCTCCAGCCTCTGGCTTAGTCTATCTCCAAGAACATGTATATTTTCCATCTTTTAGACACAAATAGGATTCCATAGCCGCCAAGGTTGCATAGCAGTAAAAGATGTTGCCTCTTACTTTGATGGTATCACTTAGTAACCAATGATGCTTACACTTAGCATTTTTGCAGTGACCATGGGTTCAAAAGCCATTGATCATACTTACATTATCTACATTCTGTTCTTCTTTTTAAACACAAACTAGTTCTGAATTCACATTAGTAGCTCACTCCTAAAGTGGCATGTATCACTCCTGTTTCTTTGATTAGCATGTCTCCCTATAGCCGCAGAATAAATACATCAGGTTCACACAGCTTCCAGTTTAGGCTTGACTAATAGCATGCCAAAACAGAGAAGGCGGAGCAGAGGAGATCTTCGAACATCCAGAGCTAACCTGAAAATAAGCAAACATATATTAGCACTGGTACGTAGCACCTGCATAAATAGAAACAAGATATATAACAAAAAAAGGAAAGAATAAGAAAGAAAGAAAAAAAAGGGGGGGGGGGGTACTAAAAACAAAGAAAACCAGATAGGATACGTACCAGAGTGAATTATATGTAGGGCATATGGTTATACTCAATGTTGAGTCCAAAGGGAGTAAGAGTATTTAGATCGTGGACCCATTTAAGGTCTTTCCTTTTCAAGATTGAAACACGATCTCAACCCCTAAGTAAGGGGGGTATGTGATCAATCACTCAATATCAAACGTTATGCTTCTTGTCAAGGAAATGTTTGGAGACGGGGAGTTCTTTATTGCCTGTGTGTAAAGTAGATTTATGTTTAGTAATACGCGATCGTACTTCCATCATTGTCTCGCCGATGTACATAAACCCACAAGGGCATGTGAGAAGATATACAACGTAGGACGACAAGCATGAATATCGACCTCTGATCTTGTATTGTGCATCGGTGTACGGATGATGTAAAGTGTCACCCTTAATTATATTGCCACAGCATGAGCAACTGCAGCACGTAACATTACCATTTTTAGTTGGTGCAAATGTAACCTGTCTTGATAAAGTATCCGTGTTGAATAATAGTTTAACAAGTATATCCCATAAATTTTTATTTCTCTTATATGCTGTAATGGGAGGGACTTGAAATTCCGAAATACTGTTACACCCTTTTTCCAGTATATGCCGATATTTTCTGACTATACTGGAAATTTTTGCAATATTCGGTTTATATGTGAAAACAAAAGGTAGTCTAGATGTGTTAGTTTTGGTTTTTGGAATTAACAATTTATTAAGTTTTTTTTTTTGTTTGACATCAACAATCACTTTATCGATCAATGATTTAGGGTAACCCCTAGTTAGGAACTTAGCCCACATCTCCTTTAACCTATGATCTACATGATCATCGTCTGAATGACAGCTGAGAGCTGCCCCTGATTGGTCCCTTCGCTGAGCCAATCAGAGGCATCACTCACTCACCCATTCATTAATTCATGAATGGGTGAGTGAGAGCTGCCTCTGATTGGTGAGGCTGTGACCAATCAGAGGCAGCTCATTCAGCAGGCGGGGATTTTAAATAACCGGCTGCTGAATACTACTCACAGCAGTTCAGGAGAACTGCCGGCCGGCTGCGGCTGAACTCCGTCTGCCGGGACAAGGTGAGTATTTTTTTTTTTACTTTTTACACATTTCTGGATGAATTTCAGGGAAGGGCTTATATTTTTAAGCCCTTCCCGAAAATTCATCGTGCGATCACCGGCAGCCCATTGCTTTTAATGGAGCCGGCTGTATTGCCGGCTCCATTGAATTCAATGGGCAAACATCATTCTTCTCTGCCACAGCTGTTACAGCTGTGGCAGAGGAGAATGATTTGCCTAGTTTATGTTCTCAATGGGGTCGGCGCTGCTGCCGCCGGCCCCATTGAGCGCATATAGAGAAGAGAACAGGAATCGCTGATCGCAGATAGGTGCGATCTGCAATTTCTGTTCTATAATTTATCGGATGAGCGCATAAAAAGCGCTCATGTGTCTGATACCATTGCAAAGCAATGGTTTTATAAAATCGCACATCGCATGCACATGCACAGATCGCACGGAAAATCGCCCGTGTGACCGAGGCCTTAAAGTGTAGTATGCTATTTTTGTCTGACGGTTTAATGTACAGATCCATGGACAGTTGCTCATTCATCTTAATAACATTTACATCCAAAAATTGAAAGTTGTTATAGGAGTGGCACAATGTAAATTGGATCTCACGACAGACAGTATTGAGAGACTGATGGAAATCGTGGAATTCCATCATATCCCCCTCCCAGACAAAAAATATGTCATCAATATAGCATAGCCAATTTCTGACTTTAGGCCTGTAAGAAGATTGATATATATGTTCTTCAAATTTGCGCATTACCATGTTCGCATACGTCGGTGTGACGTTGGAACCCATGGCCTTACCCTGCCACTGCCTGTAGTGCACCTCTCTAAAAACAATGTATGACATTTATGCATAAGTAGCCAGACCCTCAATATGCACCAGCCGCCAGGAACCCAAACACGCTCCACAGATAGAATCCAAAGATAAAGAGAAGCGGCAGCATCCAGGTTTACAATAGTAAAACTCAACCTTTATTCTCCCATGACATCAGATAAAGACAGCAACGTTTGGTACATAGATATTGTCACACAGCAGGCTTGGTTATGTGCAGCCACACACAAGATGGCGCAGCCCGCACATGCGCTGTTGCGCTACCAGTATACTTGTGCCACAAACAAGATGGCGCAGTATTTCAAGAACTGATGTATATGATTGCGCATGTGCAGTACAAGTTGCTGGACGCTGATGGATGGCGACGGGACATAGAGGGATCAGCGTAGCAGCACAGCAAGCACACGCGTGTATGTTTATTATTGATATATGTATATATGTTTTTAATGTTCCGATTGGATACATCTGTTTACTCATGTGAGGGGTAACCTGTTTTGTGATTGGAGTTATATATTCCATGATGACTTCTTGGGGGGGTAATTGTGCATTTGGGATAGCTTGGCAAAAACCATCCGGTCGAAACGTTGCTGTCTTTATCTGATGTCATGGGAGAATAAAGGTTGAGTTTTACTATTGTAAACCTGGATGCTGCCGCGTCCCTTTATTTATGGAGGGGACCAGGGCGATGTACTGGGCCGCTACACAAATATTTCATATTTTGACTCATCTGTCCAGAGCACCTGCAGCCATTTTTATGCAGCCTAGTTCTTATGTTTTTAGTCAAAGTTCAGTCACTCAGCCTTGTCTCTACATCAAAAATATGACCTTTTGGCCTTAATTCTTTATGAAGACCAATACTGGTCAGACTTTTCAAAACAGTAGATGGGTGTATTAGCGTGCCATTGGTATCTGCCAGTTCTGAGCTGATGACATTGCTAGACACTCTTCTGATTTTGAAGGGATGCAAGCATGATGTGTCTTTCATCTATGCAATAAGTTTCTTTTGCTGACTACTGCATCTACGGTCCTCAGTACTACCCTTTTCTTTGTGCTTCTTCAAAAGAGCTAGAACAGCACATCTTAAAACTCCAGTCTGCTTTGAAATCTTTGTCTGGAAAAAACTTTGCTGTGCTCAGTTTTGCCATGATGTATGAATTGTGACAGGAAACTGTCTTCCACAACCTCACCTTTGCAGCTCAGTTTGGCTATTTCTCACCTAGCTTTAAGCCTCATACTCAGCTGGTTCTGTTTTAAATAATGACTGTGTTTCAACCTATATATGAAAATGTTGATCATTATTAGAGATGAGCGAACGTATTCGTCCGAGCTTGATATTCGTGCGAATATTAGGGTGTTCGGGATGTTCGTTATTCGTAACGAACACCATGCGGTGTTCCGGTTACTTTCACTTCCTTCCCTGAGACGTTAGCGCGCTTTTCTGGCCAATTGAAAGACAGGGAAGGCATTACAACTTCCCCCTGTGACGTTCAAGCCCTATACCACCCCCCTGCTGTGAGTGGCTGGGAAGATCAGATGTCACCCGAATATAAAAGTCGGCCCCTCCCGCGGCTCGCCTCAGATGCCTTGTGAGTTAGATGAGGGACAGTGCTGCTGGTACCGGAGCTGCTGTAGGGAGAGAAATAGCAGTTAGTGTAGGCTTCAAGAACCCCAAAGGTCCTTATTAGGGCCAGTAATACCTGTGTGTTGGCTGCTGTTAGCAGTGCCTTTTTTTTTTTCCCCTCAAAATCGCCTCTGCAGAGCGTTGCACCCGGCATTAGGGACAGAAGTGTTGGATAGGCAGGGAGAGTGTTAGGAGTGAGTGTAGCCTTCAAGAACCTCAACGGTCCTTTCTAGGGCCATATTTAACCGTGTGCAGTACTGTGCTGGCTGCTGTTAGCTGTGCTGCATATTTTTTTTTTCCTCAAAATCGCCTCTGCAGAGCATTGCACCCTCCATTGATACTACAGGGAAAGAATTGTGTAGGCAGGGCCACAACACAGTTATTATTCATTGAATATACGCAGTGGGTCCTTTTGGTGTAAAAAAAGGGAAACGAAATCTATTTGTCCTGCCTCTGTCCGTCCTAAGGGCTGTGGACACGTGTGAGCTGCGTGTACAACGTTAAAAAATCAGACGAACCCAGCTACGGTTTACTGCTGGCTTCGCCATTTGCTTTCCTTAATTGGGAAAAAAATACCTGCTCTGCCAGAGTTAATAACTCTGCTACCCTCAAGTTCTGTGACACATTAGCAGGGCCACAGCACAGTTATAAAACTTCTCATGTTCATTGAATATACGCAGTGGGTCCTTTTGGTGTAAAAAAAGGGAAACGAAATCTATTTGTCCTGCCTCTGTCCGTCCTAAGGGCTGTGGACACGTGTGAGATGCGTGTACAACGTTAAAAAATCAGACGCACCCAGCTACGGTTTACTGCTGGCTTCGCCATTTGCTTTCCTTAATTGGGAAAAAAATACCTGCTCTGCCAGAGTTAATAACTCTGCTACCCTCAAGTTCTGTGACACATTAGCAGGGACACAGCACAGTTATTAAACTTCTCATGTTCATTGAATATACGCAGTGGGTCCTTTTGGTGTAAAAAAAGGGAAACGAAATCTGTTTGTCCTGCCTCTGTCCGTCCTAAGGGCTGTGGACACGTGTGAGCTGCGTGTACAACGTTAAAAAATCAGACGCACCCAGCTACAGTTTACTGCTGGCTTCGCCATTTGCTTTCCTTAATTGGGAAAAAAATACCTGCGCTGCCAGAGTTAATAACTCTGCTACCCTCAAGTTCTGTGACACATTAGCAGGGACACAGCACAGTTATTAAACTTAGATTATTCATTCACTAGAGGCAGTGGGGCCTTTCGTTTTCAAAAAAGGGAAAAAATTATATTTGGCCTGCAGTCTTGCGCCAATTTATTTCCTGCCTGTGAAATCAAATCACTGGTAATACAGCATGCTGAGGGGTAGGGGTAGGCCTAGAGGATGTGGACGCGGCCGAGGACGCGGAGGGCCAAGTCAGGGTGTGGGCACAGGCCGAGCTCCTGATCCCGGTGTGTCGCAGCCGACTGCTGCGCGATTAGGAGAGAGGCACGTTTCTGGCGTCCCCACATTCATCGCCCAATTAATGGGTCCACGCGGGAGACGGTTATTAGAAAATGAGCAGTGTGAGCAGGTCCTGTCCTGGATGGCAGAAAGTGCTTCGAGCAACCTATCATCCACCCGCAGTTCTGCGCCGTCCACTGCTGCAAATCAGAATCCTCTGTCTGCTGCTCCTCCTTCCTCCCAGCCTCCTCACTCCACTACAATGACACCTGCTCAGGAGCGGGAACACTCCCAGGAACTGTTCTCGGGCCCCTGCTTAGATTGGGCAGGAGTGGTTCCTCTCCCACCAGAGGAGTTTATCGTCACTGATGCCCAACCATTCGAAAGTTCCCGGGGTCCGGGGGAAGAGGCTAGGGACTTCCGCCAACTGTCTCAAGAAGTTTCTGTGGGTGAGGAGGACGATGACGATGAGACACAGTTGTCTTGCAATGAGGTAGTAGTAAGGGCAGTAAGTCCAAGGGAGCAGCGCACAGAGGATTCGGAGGAAGAGCAGCAGGACGATGAGGTGACTGACCCCACCTGGTGTGCAACGCCTACTCAGGACAGGTCTTCAGAGGGGGAGGCAAGGGCATCAGCAGGGCAGGTTGCAAGAGGCAGTGCGGTGGCCACGGGTAGAGGCAGGGCCAGACCGAATAATCCACCAACTGTTTCCCAAAGCGCACCCTCGCGCCATGCCACACTGCAGAGGCCGAGGTGCTCTAAGGTCTGGCAGTTTTTCACAGAGACGCCTGACGACCGACGAACAGTGGTGTGCAACCTTTGTCGCGCAAAGCTCAGCCGGGGAGCCAACACCAATAGCCTCACCACCACCAGCATGCGCAGACATATGATGGCCAAGCACCCCACAAGGTGGGACGAAGGCCGTTCACCGCCTCCGGTTTGCACCCCTGCCTCTCCCCCTGTGCCCCAACCTGCCACTGAGATGCAACCCCCCTCTCAGGACACGGGCACTACGGCCTCATGGCCTGCACCCACACCCTCACCTCCGCTGTCCTCGGCCCCATCCACCAGTGTAGTTCAGCGCACCGTCCAGCCGTTGCTTGCGCAACTGTTGGAGCGCAAGCGCAAGTACGCCGCCACGCACCCGCACGCTCAAACGTTAACCGTCCGCATAGCAAAATTCATCAGCCTTGAGATGCTGCCGTATAGGGTTGTGGAAACGGAGTCCTTCAGCAGTAACGAACCCCATTGAAGTCAATGGGCGGCCCGAGCATTTTTGTATTTCGCCGATGCTCGCTAAGGCTTTCATTTGTGAAAATCTGGGCAATTCAAGAAAGTGATGGGAACGACACAGCAACGGATAGGGCAGGCGAGGGGCTACATGTTGGGCTGCATCTCAAGTTCCCAGGTCCCACTATTAAGCCAATATAGCGGCAAGAGTGGCCCCCCCCCCTCCCAACAACTTTTACTTCTGAAAAGCCCTCATTAGCAATGCATACCTTAGCTAAGCACCACACTACCTCCAACAAAGCACAATCACTGCCTGCATGACACTCCGCTGCCACTTCTCCTGGGTTACATGCTGCCCCCCCCCCCTCCCGCAGGACGCAGTGTCCACAGCGCACACCAAAGTGTCCCTGCGCAGCCTTCAGCTGCACTCATGCCACACCACCCTCATGTCTATTTATAAGTGCGTCTGCCAGAGGAACCGCAGGCACACACTGCAGAGGGTTGGCACGGCTAGGCAGCGACCCTCTTTAAAAGGGGTGGGGCGATAGCCCACAATGCTGTACAGAAGCAATGAGAAATATAATCCTGTGCCACCGCCATCAGGAGCTGCACACGTGGGCATAGCAATGGGGAACCTATGTGCCACACACTATTCATTCTGTCACGGTGTCTGCAGGCCCCAGTCAGACCGCAGTTTTTTATAAATAGTCACAGGCAGGTACAACTCCGCAATGGGAATTCCGTGTGCACCCACAGCATGGGTGGCTCCCTGGAACCCACCGGCTGTACATAAATGTATCCCATTGCAGTGCCCATCACAGCTGAGGTAACGTCCGATTAAATGCAGGTGGGCTTCGGCCCACACTGCATGCCCCAGTCAGACTGGGGTTCTTTAGAAGTGTACACATGGAGTTACAACTCCGTGTGGACCGACAGCATGGGTGGGTGCCAGGAAGCCACCGGCGGCACATAAATATATCCCATTGCATTGCTCATCACAGCTGAGGTAATGTCATGTTTAATGCAGGTGGGCTTCGGCCCACACTGCATGCCCCAGTCAGACTGGGGTTCTTTAGAAGTAGACACATGCAGTTACAACTCCCTGTGGACCCACAGCATGGGTGGGTGCCAGGAAGCCACCGGCGGTACATAAATATATCCCATTGCATTGCTCATCACAGCTGATGTAACGTCAGCTTTAATGCAGGTGGGCAAAAAATTCATTGGATTACACTGTAGGCGAGGGCCCCCAAAAAATTGGTGTACCAAGAGTACTAATGTACCTCAGAAAAATTGCCCATGCCCAACCAAGAGGGCAGGTGAAACCCATTAATTGCTTTGGTTAATGTGGCTTAATTGGTAACTAGGCCTGGAGGCAGCCCAGTTAAAATAAAAATTGGTTTAGGTGAAAGTTTCAACGCTTTAATGAGCATTGAAACGTATAAAAATTGTTTACAAAAATTATATGACTGAGCCTTGTGGGCCCAAGAAAAATTGCCCGTTCGGCGTGATTACGTCAGGTTTCAGGAGGAGGAGCAGGAGGAGGAGGATGAATATTATACACAGATTGATGAAGCTAAAAGGTCCTTGTTTTTGATGGTGATAGAGAACAATGCTTCCATCCGCGGGTGCAGCCTACGTATTGTTTAGGTATCGCTGCTGTCCGCTGGTGGAGAAGAGAAGTCTGGGGAAATCCAGGCTTTGTTCATCTTGATGAGTGTAAGCCTGTCGGCACTGTCGGTTGACAGGCGTGTACGCTTATCTGTGGTGATTCCCCCAGCCGCACTAAACACCCTCTCTGACAAGACGCTAGCCGCAGGACAAGCAAGCACCTCCAGGGCATACAGAGCGAGTTCAGGCCACGTGTCCAGCTTCGACACCCAGTAGTTGTAGGGGGCAGAGGCGTCACGGAGGACGGTCGTGCGATCGGCTACGTACTCCCTCACCATCCTTTTACAGTGCTCCCGCCGACTCAGCCTTGACTGGGGAGCGGTGACACAGTCTTGCTGGGGAGCCAGAAAGCTGTCAAAAGCCTTAGAGAGTGTTCCCCTGCTTGTGCTGTACATGCTGCCTGATCTCTGCGCCTCCCCTGCTACCTGGCCCTCGGAACTGCGCCTTTGGCCACTAGCGCTGTCGGATGGGAATTTTACCATCAGTTTGTCCACCAGGGTCCTGTGGTATAGCATCACTCTCGAACCCCTTTACTCTTCGGGTATGAGAGTGGAAAGGTTCTCCTTATACCGTGGGTCGAGCAGTGTGTACACCCAGTAATCCGTAGTGGCCAGAATGCGTGTAACGCGAGGGTCACGAGAAAGGCATCCTAACATGAAGTCAGCCATGTGTGCCAGGGTACCTGTATGCAACACATGGCTGTCCTCACTAGGAAGATCACTTTCAGGATCCTCCTCCTCCTCCTCCTCCTCCTCCTCAGGCCATACACGATGAAAGGATGACAGGCAAGCAGCATGGGTACTCTCAGCAGTGGGCCAAGCTGTCTCTTCCCCCTCCTCCTCATCCTCCTCATGCTCCTCCTCCTCCTCCTCAACGCGCTGAGATATAGACAGGAGGGTGCTCTGACTATCCAGCGACATACTGTCTTTCCCCGCCTCTGTTTACGAGCGCAAAGCGTCTGCCTTTATGCTTTGCAGGGAAGTTCTCAAGAGGCATAGCAGAGGAATGGTGACGCTAATGATTGCAGCATCGCCGCTCACCATCTGGGTAGACTCCTCAAATTTTCCAAGGACCTGGCAGATGTCTGCCAACCAGGCCCACTCTTCTGTAAAGAATTGAGGAGGCTGCCTCCCACTGCGCCGCCCATGTTGGAGTTGGTATTCAACTATAACTCTACGCTGCTCATAGAGCCTGGCCAACATGTGGAGTGTAGAGTTCTACCGTGTGGGCACGTCGCACAGCAGTCGGTGCACTGGCAGATGAAACCGATGTTGCAGGGTGCGCAGGGTGGCAGCGTCCGTGTGGGACTTGCGGAAATGTGCGCAGAGCCGGCGCACCTTTACGAGCAGGTCTGACAAGTGTGGGTAGCTTTTCAGAAAGCGCTGAACCACCAAATTAAAGACGTGGGCCAGGCATGGCACGTGCGTGAGGCTGCCGAGCTGCAGAGCCGCCACCAGGTTACGGCCGTTGTCACACACGACCATGCCCGGTTGGAGGCTCAGCGGCGCAAGCCAGCGGTCGGTCTGCTCTGTCAGACCCTGCAGCAGTTCGTGGGCCGTGTGCCTTTTATCTCCTAAGCTGAGTAGTTTCAGCGCGGCCTGCTGACGCTTGCCCACCGCTGTGCTGCCTTGCCGCGCGACACCGACTGCTGGCGACGTGCTGCTGCTGACACATCTTGATTGTGAGACAGAGGTTGCGTAGGAGAAGGAGGAGGAGGAGGAGGGTGGTTTAGTGGAGGAAGCATACACCGCCGCAGATACCACCACCGAGCTGGGGCCCGCAATTCTGGGGGTGGGTAGGACATGAGCAGTCCCAGCCTCCACTAAATTCACCCAATGTGCCATCAGGGAGATCTAGTGGCCCTGCCAGCCTGTGCTTGTCCACATGTCCGTTGTTAAGTGGACCTTGGCAGTAACCGCGTTGGTGAGGGCACGTACAATGTTGCGGGAGACGTGGTCGTGCAGGGCTGGGACGGCACATTGGGAAAAGTAGTGGCGACTGGGAACTGAGTAGCGCGGGGCCGCCGCCGCCATCATACTTTTGAAAGCCTCCGTTTCCACAACCCTATATGGCAGCATCTCCAGGCTGATAAATTTGGCTATGTCCACGTTTAACGCTTGAGCGTGCGGGTGCGTGGCGTCGTACTTGCGCTTGCGCTCCAACACTTGCGCTAGCAACGGCTGGATGGTGCGCTGACAGACATTGGTGGATGGGGCCGAGGACAGCGGAGGTGAGGGTGTGGGTGCAGGCCAGGAGACGGTAGTGCCTGTGCCCTGAGAGGGAGGTTGGATCTCAGTGGCAGGTTGGGGCACAGGGGGAGAGGGGAGAGGCAGCGGTGCAAACCGGAGGCGGTGAACGGCCTTCGTCCCACCTTGTGGGGTGCTTGGCCATCATATGTCTGCGCATGCTGGTGGTGGTGAGGCTGGTGGTGGTGGCTCCCCGGCTGATCTTGGAGCGACAAAGGTTGCACACCACTGTTCGTCGGTCGTCTGCACTCTCAGTGAAAAACTGCCAGACCTTTGAGCACCTCGGCCTCTGCAGGGTTTCATGGCGCGAGGGAGCGCTTTGGGAAACAGTTGGTGGATTATTCGGTCTGGCCCTGCCTCTACCCCTGGACACCGCACTGCCTCTTGCAACCTGCCCTGCTGATGCCCTTGCCTCCCCCTCTGAAGACCTGTCCTCAGTAGGCGTAGCAAACCAGGTGGGGTCAGTTACCTCATCGTCCTGCTGCTCTTCCTCCGAATCCTCTGTGCGCTCCTCCCTCGGACTTTCTGCCCTTACTACTACCTCACTGATAGACAACTGTGTCTCATCGTCATCGTCCTTCTCACCCACTGAAAGGTCTTGAGACAGTTGCCGGAAGTCCCCAGCCGCATCCCCCGGACCCCGGGAACTTTCCAAAGGTTGGGCATCGGTCACGACAAACTCCTCCAGTGGGAGAAGTTTCGGAACCCTTGCTGCCCATTCTGGGCAGGGGCCCGGGAACAGTTCCTGGGAGTCTGCCTGCTCCTCAGAATGTGTCATTGTAATGGAGTGAGGAGGCTGGGAGGAAGGAGGAGCAGCAGCCAGAGGATTCAGAGTTGCAGCAGTGGACGGCGCAGAACTCTGCATGTTCGATAGATTGCTGGATGCACTTTCTGCCATCCACGACAGGACCTGCTCACACTGCTCATTTTCTAATAAAGGTCTACCGCGTGGACCCATTAATTGTGAGATGAATGTGGGGACACCAGAAACGTGCCTCTCTCCTAATCCCGCAGCAGTCGGCTGCGATACACCTGGATCAGGAGCTCGGCCTGTGCCCACACCCTGACTTGGGTCTCCGCGTCCTCACCCGCGTCCACGTCCTCTAGGCCTACCCCTACCCCTCAGCATGGTGTATTACCAGTAGTGCAGAAACAGAACGCTGTAATTAAATGTGCTGCTTATTGGCCTGTGGTTGGAGGCTGACTTCGCTTACGGAACGCCAGGAAATAATTTTGCGCAAGCCTGCTGTAACACTTAGCTGGCTGCGTATGAATTGGGAGGACAACTACACCCAGCACAGACCCAGTACACTGAGGACAGTCACAGGCAGCCCAAATAGATTTTTTTTCCCAAATGTTTTTGGAAAGGCCCACTGCCTATATTCAATAAATATATGTCTTCTGTCCCTGCCTCACCACCACTACTGGCCCTGGAGTATGTATAATTACTGCAGGGCACAATGCTCTGCACAGCCGGTATACAAAAAAAAAAAAAGTGCAACACTGCAAAAAGCAGCCTCCACACTACTACACACGGTTAGATGTGGCCCTAAGAAGGACCGTTGGGGTTCTTGAAGCCTAAAATACTCCTAACACTCTCCCTATAGCAGCTCCGGCACCAACAGCACTTTCCCTCCTCTATGTCAGAACGCATCTGTGGCGAGCCGCGGGAGGGGCCGATTTTTATACTCGGGTGACACCTGATCTCGCCAGCCACTCACTGCAGGGGGGTGGTATAGGGCTTGAACGTCGCAGGGGGAAGTTGTAATGCCTTCCCTGTCTTTCTATTGGCCAGAAAAGCGCGCTAACGTCTCAGAGATGAAAGTGAAAGTAACTCGAACATCGAGTGGTACTCATCACGAGTAATGAGCATCTCGAACACGCTAATACTCGAACGAGTATCAAGCTCGGACGAGTACGTTCGCTCATCTCTAATTTTGACCCTTTTTTGGACTATGGTGGACACTTACAAAATGCTGTATGTCAAAAAACTGGTGTACAAAAGTTGCTAAATTTTGCGCAAGCACTGCTTGAGCAAAAATTATGTGACATTTCTTCCTTCTGGGCTGGCCCCACCACTTTTTTGAAAAATGTATGGGACTTGTCAGGAGGGGGGGTAACCACCCCAGACTGACACATTTATGTATAATTTATGCCAGAAACTGGAATAAAATAAGCCTAAAATGTACACTTGGTTGGAACCAGGTATACATTTCTTAAAAGGCACACGGAGGTTTGGGAGATACACTGAATGCATGAAGAATTACCCGTTATTTCTGGAGAGAGGATGTCACTCCGTTTATCTACGTGTAGATAATATGAATTATATTTTGGTTAGCATATTATGTAATCAAGACCTATTACCACGCATAAATGTAAACCACACACAAAAGCACACCATTTTTATTTATTGATGCTGAAATCATACCAATGGTGCTTCTCTGGTTATGGTTAAACACTGCAGCCACCGTTCTCCCGACTTCACCTGGGTACATATGGTATGTAAATATGGCTATACCTATTTACATTCACATGCTGAATTAGTTCAGGACGATTCTGTGGGAAGGAAACGGCGAAGCTTGCCTGTGGCTGAGAGAAACGCTCTACCATCTCTGCTCATTGTGTGCGCATGTGGCACATTGTTATGATGAGGTCACACGCGTAAGAGATGGCCTGAATACAGGGGCGTCACGTGACCACATCAGGTGAGGAGTCATTGGACTTTGTGAGCATGCCCCCCGGATCAACAATGGCATGCTATAGTGATCGCTGGTGTATGCGCAGGTCCAATACCCGGTCTTGGGGATGAATTCGACCAGCATTTGAAAGGGAGCCTCTTTGGTATGTCTACTGTGTTGTGGTTAGGGTAGTTTAGGCGCCGTGCAGTATGATAACCAATACGGAGCATACTGGGGGCGGATCCAAATGATGTTTTCTATTGGCATTGGCCGCTCAGGGACATGCCCCTGAAGGGAGGTAACTATAGGTGGACTATATAAGTGCACACCACCGGCCGGACAGGTTAATAGTCTTCTGTCTACCATCTGGGCAGGAGGCTCTGAAAAAAATCTCTCTGCAATTTTGGTTTATTTTATATATCCCAGCTGTTAGACAAGCTACCTATTTAGGTGATCAGCTAGCAGTAAAGAATAGTAATGGGATAACAGCTTAGGGATAGAGAAAGATACTTAGGAAAGGGACACTAGGGGGAATATATTACAGATATCTGGTCAACTATTGGACCTAGGTCTTTCTCTCAGGTCCTTTCTAGTGCAGTTCACTCACTCTATCAGCAAAAGAAGGCTCACTTAATGCTAATGTGGTATATGCTCCTAGGTGTATGAACCTGCATTATCAAGTGCCTATTAGGGACTACACCTTATCATTCCTACTTTTCCTAGTAGGTGTGAATTGAGTACAGCCTTTGGCAATCTGATTGGTCCCGCTGAGCCAATGAGAGGCAGCAGTCACTCACCCATTCATAAATTCATGAATGGGTGTGTGAGTGAGAGCTGCCTCTGATTGGTCAGGCTGTGACCAATTAGAGGCAGCTCATTCAGCAGGCGGGGATTTTAAAGCCCCGGCTGGTGAATACTATAGAGAAGCAGTTCAGGAGAACTGCCGGCGGCCACCACTGAACTCCTGCTGCAGCGGAAAGGTGAGTATACATTTTTTTTTTTTTTACACATTTCTGGATGAATTGCAGGGAAGGGCTTATATATTTAAGCCCTTCCCGACAATTCATCCCTCGCTCGGCCGCAGCGCATTGCTTTCAATGGAGCTGGCTGTATTGCCGGCTCCATTGAATTCAATGCGCTGGACAGCTCCGGCCCGTTTCTAATGAAACGCGGCTAGGAGCAGATTTTTCGGGCGATTTTTTGGCCCCGGTCACATGATTTGTGGATGCACATCCGTCATGCGATCCGCAAATCGCGCGAAAAAACGCCAGTATGACTAAGGCCTAAGACCCGTGCATGAAAGGGCTGGCTTAGTAAATTTCCCCCCTATATATTTTTTCATTATTATATACCCGTTGCACCTGATGAGGGCCCTGGTTCAAAGCTGAAACGTGCAGCAAATTTATTTCAACAAAAAAGATTATTCTGCTGCAATCAGTCTCTGGTCATCTGGGAACAAAGAGTAGCGCCATCCAAGTTGTCATTTTTTTGCTCTTTTCATTGCAATCATTCCTCATTCTTCGTTCTGGAATCAGATCTGGCATGCTCCCATTGGTATTTTGTCTGCTGTCATTCTTTCATGCTTGTTTAATTAGAATCTATAATTAAGTGCAATTGCATTTTCCACACTCTGCATTTATTACAACTTGATTACTTTATCTTGATGTGCTCATGTTTGAACTTTGGTAATTATTTTATCTGATCATTGACCCAATCGCCCAATCCCTTTATTTGCTGATAAACAAAGTCTTATGCTGATTTTATTGAATAATGAGAGGCAGTGTGAATTGTACTCGTATACTAGCGTAAATGCAGTTTCTGAATAGCACAGTGCAGCTCCTTCAATATCTCCTATCTATCTATCTATCTATCTATCTATCTATCTATCTATCTATCTATTCATCTCTACCTGTAAGGGCTTAGTCATATGGGTGTTTTTTTGTGCAAATTTTTTTGTGCGCAAAACTGATGCGCACAAAAAAATCACGTGACTGAAGCCAGCGTCACGGCTGAAAAAAACGCTGCTAGCAGCCTTTATTAGCCCAAAGGGCTCGGTCACACGGGCACTGCCCGCTATCCTCTGCCACAGCTGTGGCACAGCTGTGGCAGAGGAGAACGATGTTCGCCCATTGAATTCAGTGGAGTCGGCAATATAGCCAGCTCCATTGAAAGCAATGGGCTGCCGGCAAGCGCTGTATTAATGTTCGGGGAAGGGCTTCCAATATAAGACCTTCCCTGAAAACCATCCAAAAAAGTGTAAAAAATAAAAAAATATATATACTCACCTTTTTTGCACCTATTGAATGACAGCTGAGAACTGCCTCTGATTGGTCACAGTGCTCAGCCAATCAGAGGCAGCACTCACTCACCCATTCATGAATTCATGAATGGGTGAGTGAGAGCTGCCTCTGATTGGCTGAGGGCTGTAACCAATCAGAGGCAGCCCATTCAGCAGGTGGGGATTTTAAATCCCCGCCAGCTGAATATTACAGAAAGCAATTCAGGAGAAGAGCCGGCTGGACGTGGCTGATCTCTGGCAGCTGCAAAAAGGTGAGTATATATATATTTTTTATTTTTTACACTTTTTTGGATGGTTTTCAGGGAAGGGCTTATACTTGAAGCCCTTCCCTGAAAATTAATACAGCTCTTGCCGGCAGCCTATTGCTTTCAATGGAGCTGGCTGTATTGCTGGCTCCATTGAATTCAATGGGAGAACATCGTTCTTCTCTGCCACAGCTGTTACGGCTGTGGCAGAGAAGAATGATCTTTAGTATATGTTCTCAATGGGGTCGGCGCTGCTGCCGCCGGCCCTATTGAGCGCATATACAAGAACAACGATTTGCGCAGAATGCAGTTACATGCGTTCTGTGAATCATTGTGTCATATAATTCTCGGCACATCCGCATAAAAAACGGCCATGTGGCCGATCCCATTGCAAAGCATTGGGTATATATATTTGCAAGCGCATCTGCAAATCGAGCAAAAAACGCTTGTGTGACTGAGCCCTCAAATCGCATTATTTTATGCCTTATCCTATATTTAAGGGTTCTTTCACATGGGTGTTGCGATGTTCGGCCGCCCGCATCGTGGAGGAAAATCACATGGACGAGAGAAAGACGCGACCAAGTCTTTCAATATATACACTACAGCCCAGAAATCTGTTGACCAAGGGGAGAGAGTTCAATGATGCTAAACTCTCTCCCCCTCACTCCCCTTCCATTTCCCGGCTGATTGCAGCATTAACAACTCACATAGAACCAATCACATCACAGCTTTCTCTTTACCTCAGCAGCATAAGAAATAAAAGCTGCACTGTGATTGGTTGCCTTGGACACCATACGCTTATGAAAGCTGTCTAAAATAAAATCTGTCTTTGCTGCCTATAGCAACCACTCACAGCACAGCTTTTATTTGACCTCAGTAGTCTAGCAACTAATCACAGTGCAGATTTCATTTCTTATACTGCTGAGATAGAATGAAATCAGTGCTGTGATTAGTTGCTACAGCCAACAAAGACAGATTTTCTTTTAGACAGCTTCCATATATTTCATCTACAATGCTTGTTGAAATTTTAAATTTAAATGGCAGAATGATGCCTCATATCATTCTACCTATTATTGGTGATGGTGCTTGCCTGTTTAGAGCAATATGCTATACTTTGTATGATACTTAAGTAATGGCCAGAGAGGTGCATGAAGAGATATTGGAGCACATGGTGAATCACTGGGGATGATTACGCCATTGTATTTCATGATAGTGTTAGGAATAATTAAAATAGTTCTGCTGACTATTTTGCTGATATGTTGTTGTGACCTCCCACTTATGGTGGTTTGTGCATATTAGTAGCCAGGCAGATATTTAGGTCAGTGTTTGAAGTCTATCACATTAAAGAGTTATATGGAAAGTTCGGAGTTGAAAGGAATCCCATAAATAGACTGTGTTTTACTTCTTTGCAAGATCTTTCTATTGGACATTTTCATGTTTACATGCCTTATGAAGCTGTGTCAAACACACTCCCCATTCCTCAGCTTGAAAGTACTTCTAATTCTGGGAAAACTGCTAAAAAACGCAGAGTTAGATTTACTGATGTTATCAGAAGAAGACAGATCAACGAAGCCGCTACTAAGTACATAACAAGTAATAGGGATGTTCACCGTGCTACAGTGATAGCTTACCAACAAACAAATCCACAAGTTTATAGAGCTATAGCAGCTACATACCAAGAAAATAAACCTGAGGTTCATAGAGCTGCTGCAGCTAATTATCAACAGAATAACCTTGAGGTTTATAGAGCTGCAGCAGCTAAATAGCAAGAAAATAAACCTGAGGTTCGTAGAATATCATCAGCTAAATATCAGCTGAATAACCCCAAATTTTACAGAGCAGCTGTTAGTAACTATGACAGAAATAATCCAAGAGGACGATCACTCTAATAGAAGATTAAAGCTTTGTCCAGAATGTTGTACGATTCTGATGTGGATTATGTATCTGATAAAACTGTTGCTCTAGGAACTATGACTAATAAATGTATATATTGTAACGCCCTTAAGTGGAAAGAAGAGGCTCCTGGTATGTGTTACAGCGGTGGTAAGGTGTAAATTCTGATTTTTGAGCCTTAGCCTGAGCTGCTCTAACTTAATTATGCGTCATCCGGAGCACATACATTTTATGGACTGTGTTAGAAAATACAATAGTTGCTTTCAAATGATATCCTTTGGAGCCAAGCAAATTGTAGAAAATGGTTTTATGCCCTCTTTCAAAGTGCAAGAACAAGTGTACCACTTAGTTTGTAGTCTGCTGCCTTTGTCCCAACAAAAACCTCAATTTCTATAGATTCATTTCACTGGTGAAGATGAACAAGAAGCAAGCTTGAGATGCAGCAATTTGCCTGGCGTGAAACACAATTTGGTTAAACAGTTACAAGCAATGCTGCAAAACAAGAACCCGTACATAAAGGACTTAAAAACTACTGAAGAGAAAATACCTCAAAATTCAGAATAGTTTGAAGTTGTTCTACATGCTGATAGAAAATCAGCCAATGCTCATGGATGACGCTTTAAAGCACCTTCACTTCAGCAAGTGAAGTGACTGTGGTCATAGTTGGATAGAAGATCGATTAACCAGATATTGTGTTACAAAGCCATGATAACAGGTTGCAATGTATCAGTGAGTTGCCCCGTTCGTACAATGCCTTACAATATCCACTTCTTTTCTGCTATGGTCAGGTTGGTTATTCTATTGATATTCCCCAGTGTGACCCTAAAACAAAGTTGCTCCTTAAAAAAACACATTATTTGCACTAAATTTTTAATCCTACCACATCATGACCAGAGAAACTGATACTAACTGTTTGCTGCACTAAAAATAGAGACCGAGCAATTAAACTATATTAACAGCAACCAAGCACAACTCAGAGTAGACAGCTATATACATCTTAAAGATGCTATAGGGAGGCAGGATACCAATGCCGCTCAGATTGGGCATATGGTGGTGCTCCCATCCACGTTGACAGTTTTTTTCTCGATATATACATGAAAAAAACTCAAGACACCATGATGTATTCCCGTTATTACGGTCATCCTGACTTTTTCATCACATTTATGTGTAATCCTCAGTGGAAGGAAATTGCAGAGGTATTGCTGCCCGGTCAAAAGCCCCACGATCATCATGACATCATAGCTAGAGTATTTCACTTAAAAGTTAAGACATTAATGGCATTGTTAACCGAGGGGTTTTTGTTTGGAAAAGTGCGTTACTGAATGGCAAAAGAGAGGTCTTCCTCATATCCACATTTTGTTGTGGCTAGAGCAACGCATTTCTCCAAACAAAATAGATGATATTATCTGGGCAGAGATACCATAAATTAAAAAACATCCTCTTTTTCATGAAGTATCGAGGACAATATGATCCCTGGACTTTGAGGTAATTTAAACAGCAATGTGACCTGTACAAAAGAAGGTCGCTGCAGCAAAAAGTATCCTCGACCCCTCCTAAAAGAAGCTCAAACAGGAGACGATGGATACTCCACACCTCCCCCCTGTATCGTCAAGGAACTCCAAAGGATGGTGGTTTCACGGTTGAAATCAACGGTGTAACCCTGGATAATGTGGTGCCTTTTAATCTTGGGTTTTCATGTACATTACCCATAATACTCACTGTCTGAGTTCAAACTACTGCAGTTCCTCATCAAGGTCTGCTTTGCAATGACGATCAATAAATCGCAGGGGCAATTATTGAAGGTTGCCGGAATAGACTTGAGAAAGGACTGGTTTTCACATGGTCAGTTCTATATGTCCTGTTCCAGAGTGCGTTCCGCTAGCAGTCTGGTGATCCTCGCACCTGAAGCTAATACTACGAATGTAGGATTAGTGAAGGACCTCTCATAATACAGATATTATGAGATCGGTTTATATAATAAAGAAACACCAAAGATATATGATAAAGAAAGAAGGTTTATAACATAAGGGAATTATCGATGGGTTAGCAAAATAATAATTCTGAAGATAGTTACGATTTGTATAATCGAGAAAGCGTAATACTAATTTCACGTGGGATGAAGTCGTGGGCAAAAGCTAGTGTGTAATATGAAAGCTATTTCAATATAACATGACTGTAAAGTCATATACATATGAAAACTATGACAAAAACCAACAGAAGGGTCGTCTTCAAAGGATTTGCGCAAGACAGAATCATTATAAAGTTAAAGGATAATATTTGTATGATTGATCATGACTAATTTGTTTTGTCAGGTCTCTATGTCTCCAGCTCTGACAGAAATAAAATACATTACAATTATTCTTCATGCCTTTATCTTGCCTTGTCACTCTTTTACAGTTTTTTATAATCAGATATAATCTTCTTGTAGTATTCAACATTAATCACTCTACTCTGAAAGCAAACAAGCAGATCTTTTCTGAGGACATGAATATGGTTTCATAGGCTTTTGTTTTGTATATCACAGTTTTCCAGGTCACCAAAATTAAAGTCACAGTTTTGAAAGGATTAATGTGATCAGGCTGTAATCTGTTCTTTTCCCTGTGCAGTATCCTTGTTCCCTGGAGCCAATAATAAATGTTATCTTCCTTCCTGTCTAGGGCACCTTGTTTAAACGATTCTTCCCTAATCAAGGTCAGTCAGGATGTTTACGTGATCTTAAAGAGTTTCATTCTTTTATTTTTCTCTTTTTCAATTAAAGGAAAAATATAACTAAGATTTTCAAATTTGTAAATATGTAGCGCACGTTAATTCTATCTGTGTTTATTATATTCTGCATGTTAGAAAATGGCATCAGTGGGGGGGGGGGGGCTAGATGTAAAGTACAGTTCCATTGAATTCAATTTATGCTGGTTGAATTTTTTAGATAGGTCTCTAAACTCAAAACCACTTGGCGTATATAATAAAGGCCTTGTCATTCTGGCATGTAGTGGTGTTGCCAGCTCAATTATGCCATTGTTATTTAGTTTCTAGATAAAGAAGTATTCCCATGTCAATCAATTATGGCCAAAATGGTAATACTCATCTACTGTGGCCGGGAGTACAGAAATAGCTGAGTAAACTGCTAAACTGTCTCCATAATTCTTTTTTTCTTTCTATAGGAACTAAGGGAACAGCACACTGCAGTTCCCTCGGCTATTTCAGTAATTCTGACCATTCCCAGCCACCACATGGAGCTAGGCTTAGAGTCGGGGAAGTCAAAACTTAAAACAGGCTGGGATCCCATAAAAATCTGAAATGGGAATATCCCATTAAAAACTGTCTACTTTCACATACAATCATATCTTTTTTGCAGTTCCGTTGGATTTAAGATTCACAAAAATTAAAGAACTTTGCCTCCATTTTACAAATCTCCTATGAATCAATTTTGACCCATCACTCCATCTTTATGAGTTTTCATTTTAAAATAGGTATATTAAAAGAATATTAGGATATTTAAGTTAAAGTGAAAGCTGTGGCAGCTGTTTTATCCATGCAAATCACAATTTATCCTAATAAAAATGGCCTTATCCATTGAAAAGTGTTGTCCAGACCTAAATGATTTTGTATTGGGCATTAGTAGTTGTCTGATTACAGAGAATGATGGCTGCTCAGACCTCCATTAATCCTCAGAATGAAGAATTTGCAATGCTGCTTAGGGCAAACGTCCAAGCCTCAAGAAACAAAGATGGCCACACCAGCTTCTCTGACTACCTGCTGCACACTGTGCATTACTATGCATCAGTAGTCTAAGAAACGGCACCTGCTTTGATTAACCAGCAGTGCCCAATAAGAGCAGCATATATTGTCTTAGACTGTCAATGCATACTATGCATAGTTTGCATCAGGTAGTAAGAGAAATGGTTCAGACATCCTTTTTTCTCCAGTCTCAGAGGGTCACTTTAAGTTCTATAATTCCTTCTGTTTGTCCCTTTAAAGCAATGGTTTGGGTCATCCACAGTGCAAAAAACTGCAGCCCACCTCCATTCAAGTAAATGAAGTCATGCTACAGGTAAAGCCACCACTGCTCCACTCATTCTAATGACAGAGATTGTCGAAGCACTTGAACTCGGTAATCTCCATTGAAGTGAATGGAGCAGTGTGGCACCTGCACGACCTTCGATCCATTCATTCGAGAACTGACCGAAACCCTGTTATCTGGATCAGTAAGGGCCCCAGTGGTCGAACCCCCATCAATCATAAAGTTATATTTTGTTGGTAGAGAATAACTTTAGAAATTGAAAAACCTCTTTAATCATCGATATGTCACATAGTGTATCAGAACGTAGTTAGTATAGTCCTTTAATTCTTGTCTCTTGTATGTAGGTCTTCTGTATTGTAATTAGTTGTACACAATACTACCGCATTTCTAAACACAGCATCTTTTACAACGATTGAACATATTATCGAATATGGAATGATTAAATGAATTTAGCAGGCCAAGCACTTTGGAATATTTGAAGTCATCGGAGGGCACTTTATACATATTCTATATTGTATTATTATTACTTTTTTTTATTCTGAACCACATGGGAAATTAAAAAGTTCAGTTATGAACCTGAGAACATGCTTAAACATAATATGCTGATTGGATAATTTAACATTAAAAAAATTGCTTATTAGAAGTGTTTACATTCCAGCCCCATTAATATTTGAAGATGGTTCTCTGTGTTCAGCAGATTTTCTTTAAATGATGATTTTCGTTCTGCACATTCCTTTAATACATGAGGCCTGCCAATGTTATTGTAGTTATCAATCTTTCATTTCTGGCATAATCTTTTCACACTAGCAGTTTCCTCTTTTTTAAAGGCAACTAAGCTAACTAACACGGTGCATAATACATTTATAATGGCTAACAAAAAGAGATGATCTTACAGAAAACTTTCAAATCTATATCTACTTAGGATTCTTTATCGGGCATAATAGGATATATCTGAAGGAGCATATATATGTACATAAAAGTGCACAGATATGGTGTGATTAATTTGTACTTAAAACAATAACAGAGTCCACTGATAAGGAAGTGAAAGTTTTGAGATTTGAAGTTGCCTTTTAATATAATGGCCTTCATATGTTCTAAGTTGTGTCCTTGGCTACCAAAATGCTCAGCCATAGGTAAGTCAGTCTTTCTTTCTTTCTTTCTTTCTTTAATCATGTATCCATTAGATCTCATCTTTGCTTTAAGTTTTGATCCCATTTCTTCAACATAAAGCCTCCCAATAAGACATTTACTGCATAGAATCAGGTACACAACATTGGGCGTAGAACATGTGAATATTCCAGAGATCTAATAATCCTGCTGTGTGTTGGGGATCTATATCCTTTCTGTGGTCAGTATATATGAGCATGTTTTGCACATTATTACATTACAGGGATAAGTTCCTTTTGTATGTCGGAGGACAATGCACTCCTGATCATAAAGTTCCTCAAATTTGAGGTTGCCTGTAACATAAGAGGATCTGCGAATATGATTTTCAGGTGGTCATCCTTGATGGAGTTTCCTTGTAGTTTTCCTTAGTACCTCTAGCTGCGGATTGTATGTTACTAATTGATGTACACTATATATTTTTTTTACCTTCTCTCTGTATTTTGGTGCTTGACTTTCAGGTATCCTGGTGGCTCTGGTGATCTGATTGACAAATCAGTAAATCAGTTGGAATGGTAGTCCTGATTTAAAAATATACTTTTAAGATGATGTAAATGTTAATTTCTGTCTGTTGAACTAGAGCAGATCTGGTTATCTCTTATGGCCTGACTATAGATGGACTTTTAAATGTGTTTGGAGTGGAAGCTGTCCTATCTGAGGTATGTGGGTAGATCAAAAGGTTTTCAATACAAGGATGTTGGTATTGAGCTGTTCTGTATTTTTATTATAAACTTATTTTTATTAGCATTTTCAATGGATACATACATGGCAGATGTTTTAAGAAAATCTATACAGAGTTTCGCATGATATACATTTCTTTTACAGTGACATTACATTGTTTAGGTACTGTCATATGCGTATTTCTCTCTGTAATCTTCCCAATTATTTTGCCTCCAACCCATGTATGATCCTTTCTTATTTCGGTAAAACTCTTTCTCCCAAATATGGTAACAGTTATTAACATATTGAAAGACACATTGCAATTCAATGCTAATATTAACTATCAACTATCTAATCTAATCCGCGAACTAAATCCCGGCAAGTATGTTCCTTTCAAATCAGTCACGATATTTTCAGTAATTTCATACTGTTCAAATCGTTTTGACTGTAGTACCATGTTGTGTAAGCAAATTGCGTCATACATTCTTTGATTTCGCTGGGGTTAAGAAATTTTTCTATAAATTCCCTCCATTTTTTGAAGAATTTTGAGGTTTGGGATTCCAATCTCCGTTCTATCTCAATTTTTTCCATTTTTAAGAGATGTTTTAGCTGGTGTATCACCTCTTCTATCCCTGGGGATTTGGCTTTTAGCCAGTTATTTAGAAGGCACCTTTTACTAATTAGAAGTATGGTATGAGTCATTGTGGTTTTTCTAGCCTGTTCTGGCAGTTGGTGGAATACGAATGTCTGTGGTGATAGCTGTAGGAATTGGCCTCCAATGTCTTGTATTATTTTTTGGGTCCCCACCCCAAATGATTTGATTTTAGGGCAGTGCCAAATGCTGTGTAAAAAATCTGAGTTGGGTAATGCACATCTTGGGCATGCTTGTAGTCTTGCTGGACCATTTGGGTTCTGAGGTATGTTGAACCCATAAATCGCTCTGTGGATTATCTTAAAATATTTTTCCCGCCATCTTTCGTTTGATACTGCCCTTCTCACAATTCTGGCACGGTTTTATGCAATTTTGTGCTTTTAAACCACACTCCTTTTCACACTTTTACACTCCCCTTTGTTTGCTTGTTGGAAAAACTGTCTGAAAAGTGTCTAAAATGCATCATAATTGTAGCACAAGGTATGTCAGACAGGTTTTTTGGCGCAAGAAAACTTGAATTCTCAATAGTGATCCACCCCACTGTAGCTATAAAACAAGCTTACAATGAACAGAACGGGCAGTATTAATTCTGATCATAAGTGTGGAACAGATTTAGCACTATTGTCTTTCAATGCCGGGGTTATAGCTTCAAATCACATCAGGGATAACAGCTACATGGATTTTAAAAAGCTCCATCCAGATGTTGCCTTTGGTCAAATTTGAATCTCCAACTTAAGAACTATAAAGCAGCAATGCTAAGAATTGAGCCACTGCACCTGTCTGCTTGGCTTCAGAGGAGGGGAAGAAAAACAACAATAATACAAAAAGAACATTAAAAAAAAACAATTCAGATGTCACCCTTGGACAGATTTGAACTGAGAAATCTAGCATTACAGGACAGCAGTTCTTACAACTGAGCCACCTAACCTTTCATTTCTGCTTCAGAGGAAAAGAACAGAAAGAACGAACACAAAAACACCATCCAGATGTTGCCTTTGAACAGATTTGAACTCCAGCCTGCAAGGCAGCAGTGCTAACAAATGAGCTACTATGCTTAGTCTTCCTTCTCTGGGGGGGAAAGGGGGTGGGGCAACGAGACACAAAGAGAACATACAAAATTCATGCAGCTGTTGTCCTTGGACCAATCTGAAACTGAGACTCCATGCTTGTCCTTCCTTCACCTCGGTCTTTATTCTTCTCCTTTCTCTTTCTTCTTCCACCTCCTCTAGTGGAAAAGGAGGGGAAGAAAGTGAAGGAGAATGGGGATAAGGTTAAGGAAAAGAAGGGGTAGAAAAGGTATAAGAAGGCGGAGGCAGGGAAGAAGGAGATGAAGGAGAATAAGGTGTTCTGTTTCTTATTTATCTCCAAATCCTTCTTCAGAAAAGGAACGGGAGGAGGAAGAAGTGTGGTGGCTCAGTGGCTAGCACAATGCTTTTAAAACTGGGGTTTTAGGTTTATGGTTGATTATCAACAACATCTGCATGGAGTTTGTATGTCCTTTTTGTGCTTATTATTTTCTCCTTATACATCTCCTCTGAGGTGGCTCAGTTTTTATTGCCGCTTTGCAGTGCTTGAATTGTAGGTTTAATTCTATCCAAGTGTAACATCTGGAGAGGTTTTTATGTTCTCTTTGTGCGTATTCTTCCTGTCCTTTTACGCCTCCTCTGGAGCAGAAAGGACAAGTGAGACTAGAATCCCAGCACTGAAAGGCAACACTGCTAATAATTGAGTTACATTCATAGAAAAGCACACACACATACATTAGTGAAGTCCATTTTTGTTCCCATTGATTTCAATTAGAGTCAGAATTGACTTTACCGACTCATGATTATTTTTTTTAAATCGGTTGGCACTCCCAACCTGAATATTTCAATATAATCACTCAACACTACTCCTATGGACACATTTTGTATCCTCTGCAGCTGTGCATAAATCTACACATATTTAGTATGTCCAAATACTACATGCCTCTCTGTTTTTGCAGTTATTAATTTCTAAGGGACTTTTAGACACTAGAACACTTTTTAAAGTTGCGTTTGGGTTATTAGTATAGAATTAGCTTCCTATGAATTTTTTTCTAGTGTAGAGCGATGGGAAAATTAGATTGTGAGCTCCATAGGGGACAGGGATGAGTGATGATCTCTCTTCAGCATTGCTGAATACGTTGGCAACAGAAAATTGAAAAAATAACTAAATAAAAAGTTTAAACTCTTAGAACAAACCCTTGCAGAAAAAAAACTTAAAATAATGTTTTTTTATGTTATACATGCAGAATGCAAGGAAAAGCTCACAAATAATAGGAAGTATGTGAATATTCTTCTAAAAGCTACAACCAGATGCACAAAGTCTTGGTAATTCTGACGTTTGAGTCTTTGTAATATCTTAAGATATATGGCATGTGACTGCAGCTTCACATTTTACCTTCCAGAGTACCACAAACAGGGACATTGTTCTCATGATTAAAGCTTTTGAACTTTCTTTTTATATTGGAAGAGACTGTCCATTTCTAAAGCAATGAATCAGTCTTTACTAAAATCGTGCTCCTATAAAGTTAGGCACTAAAATTTGTTCATAAAGTTGTATTGCACATGCAGGGCGAAGAACTCTGATAGTAAGGAAATATCCATACATGGCAGACAAATCACAGAAATTTCTGTGACTTTCCGATTTATCTGAACTGGACTTGCATACATTTATATGCTTCCTGCAAAACCAACCCCATGAAGAAGAAGAATGGAACTGATTTACTGCTGTTGAAATTTCTACCAAAAATTCTGGCATTTTTAAATATATGTTAAGGCATCATGTACATTACAGAGACAAGCACAAAAAGACTTGGAGAGCTTCATATAATGGAGTCATGGTCTTTTTGTTTTCCTACATACAACACCATATACCTCCATAATATAGCACTTGGAGACACACAGAGGTAAACTATAGGCCAATTTGTATGGGGTGTTGTATTATAGATCAGTAAAACAGTAATGTGCATGAGGCTTAAGTCCTGATACTTGTATTGAGGGAGGAAGGGGTATCTATTAGTTTTATATATTGGGCTAACTTGTAGAATATTATTACTAAAAATAGTTATTACTATACCAGCATTAAAGGGATTTTCAAGTTACCAGACAACATTGCTGCTACCGTGTTTCCCCGAAAATAAGACCCTAACTTATATTAATTTTTGCCCCAAAAGGGGCAATAGGTCAGGGGAATGCAATGGATGAGGAGGAGGAGGGGGAAACTTACACCGCTGAAGCTGGAAGGGAAGAAGGTTGCTAGGGGTATTATGAAAGCGGAGCTAGGCACACGGACCAGCGGATTCTCCGGCCCAGCCAATGAAGTTGTGGGCGTTGGTTGTGGGCGTGCAGCTTGTCTCCACCCATTCTTCTGGTGGAGACAAGATACAACAGTACCAGTGTAGTGTGCTGGGCCTTGCTGTGGTGCAAGTGTAGTGAGCTGGGCCCTGATGTGGTGCCAGTGTAGTGTCCCGGGCCTTGCTATTGTGCATGACGTGGTGGTGGGTTACTGCTAATCCAGATTACAATACAGTCGCATGCTATGAAGTTTTTTTTTTGTTCCACAACATCCATATCTTTGTAAGCAACATGTGCTCTGTATAATCTCATTGAGTTGTCATGGCCTGGTATCAGAATGGGGATAAACGCTCCCCAACTAATTTAGTTGGTAAGTAATTTTTTTATTTTTAAAAAACACTTGTCCCCCCATTTCAGCATTTCTTATTTTCCAGGCTCATATGTTCAGGTGGAAAACAAGCCCATCCTATGTGATCCAGTAGCAGAGGTTACAGCGGCCGAGACAAAAAAGCTGATGCGTGGTTGAAGTGTGTAGAGCACTATATCCAGACAGGGATGACACCACTGGACTGGAACAAAATGATATTTGTAAGTATCAAAATAATAAAGTACTGCAGTAGTACATCATGGTGTCTGGGAACAAAGCTCACCCACTTCCACATTGTCATTGCAGTGAAGGATGTAAAGAACCTGTGGAGATCCATAAGAGATTAATTTTGGTAATTTCTGAAGGACGAAGAAAAAAGTGGGTCCCCTCCATTGAAAAAGAAATGCTGCAATTTCTTTTAAGCAGTCAGGAGCCACGTCCGTAAGTGTTTTGTGGTTGAATAATACGACCCCAGAGAACCTTTTATTTTTGTCCTAATTCCTGGCTAACGGTATATTTCTTTTTTAACAGGTCTAGTGGAAATGTGGAGACACAGGACAGCAGCAATGCAATGTTGTTGAAAATGATCAAGCATTGGACATTACACTATCTTCCAATGTGAAACCTGTGGGCCTGGAGGATGTTGAAGAAGTCAGCATTCCAAGCGCTTCGTGAAGCAGTAGTGGTAGCAGCAGAACAGAGTTGCAAAGAGAGAGAAGCCTGGAGATGGAAAGGCACTCGACTGTGCCAAAAAAACTGAAAAAAGACACCCAAAACTGATATTGCAGGTGAAGCACTGACAATGCTGCACCGTGTAAACAAGGAGGATCAATGGGATCTAATGGGAGCCGCTGTGGCAGCACGTATACGAAAGTTAACAAGCGCACAGCAGTGCGCAATTGCTCACGTACTGTATGCAGTATTAGAAGTATTTGCATTTTCAGAAAATATAGTGGAGAGTGGGGACCTTATTAAGGCCTTCCAGAACTCAGCTTTTCGTAAGCAGGCGCCTCCACAACCGCTACAAATACTGTCTACCCCTCCATCCAATGCTGCCCACAATCTTAGTGTTCCTCGGCCACAAAGCTTTGCTTCACAGTGTTCTTCTTATACAGATCCATCGTTTAGTGACACAATGCAATCCAGCAATGCATCTCCTTCTTCATTCATGGCCTTAATGCCCACCCTCTTACCACAAAGCAGCTCTGCATTTCCAGAGAGGTCTATACGCCGCCCCCTGGATCTTCTTCCACCAGTAGACAGAGTGGGTTTCGAAGCTACACAACACTGCAATAAGAGAAAGCCCCTAGTTTAGCTGCTCCCTATCACCACTACACCCATACTGACGTAACTAATCAAATGATTAGCCACTAATAAACACTGTGAAGCAGCACTCTGTGGCCTAAAAATGTTATTCCTGCTGCGACTGCAATGACAAAAAACGATGTTCCTGTGGTAACATCAGCTACATAATGTTAACTACTTTTTTTCTTATATGTGATTCGTCTTAGCACGGGAAAGCAAATTATCTGGTACATAGCAAACCTTGTAATGGCACCAAAAAATTGCATGATGTTATAACGAGCTTTCGTGGCTACTTTAGGTTCTTCCTCAAATGAGTATGCAAACCACATGATGTAGCTTCGAAAGCTCGCTGTAAAATCTTTCTTTTTGTAAGCAAAGAGAAGCTGCAAGATAATTTTCTTTCTCATGCTCAAGAAAATCACATTTTGCTAACCTGCATGCCAGAAATCCAAATAATGTTCTTTCATGTGCTGTTACATCAAACGTTCAGGGTCGGCTCCATGTATTGATAGGCATACAGGTAAAGTCGAGCTGTCACCAAAGACAAAAACACATATTCCGCCTGAGACAGTTTTCTACCCACATCACTTTTCATCGTTCTTCTCCTGGCTCCTCCATTCCCCAGGAAGCTGAATGCTGGCTTGCGTAGGGTGACCTGGGGTGCTGGAGGAGCCAGGAGGCAAACGGTGAAAAGAAAATATTCTAATAACACGGAGGGATATGTGTTTTGTTTTTCAATTACAGTGTGATTGTTCTCAGTAAGAGAAACCCAGTAATCTTGTAGATATGATACCTTTTAATGGCTAACAAAAATACATGATGTTACAGCAAGCTTTCGAGATATCGCCCCCTTCGTCAGGCTGTGAATGGGGTGATATCCCAAAAGCTTGCTGTAGCATCATGTATTTTTGTTAGCCATTAAAAGGTATCATATCTACAACATTACTTGGTTTCTCTTACTAAGAACAATCACACTTTGCTCTACTGGCTAACACGGTACAAAACCTTTTTTTTCGTTTTTCATTAACAGCACGCACCATCTTAACTTGTATGGTTCACTGTCGAGAATGGTAATTTTTCCTTCATTCTCAGAGTATACTTGTCCTGCTTATTCATGAACTGCAGCTGGATCACACGACCATCACTATGAAACCACGGATGGTCAGCTGCAAGTAGATGATGAAAAGCGGGTGCTGACAATCCGTGGTTGGACGATGAGGTGCTTGTACCTGCAGCTCGTTAATATGCTTTTCAAGTTAAAGTAGTCTTCCACGTATAAGTGAGTTAATAATTATCACTTTCTTCACAATCATGGGAGCAATTAATACATAGCATATACCACACTGTACATTGTGCTCCTCTCACTAAATTGTGTCACCCTTGGACAGATCTGGGTCAGTTTAAAATGTTGTTCTAGTCTTCTCTCTCTTTGCAACGCATGGTTTACCACTTGGAGGGTGAGGAGGTTGCTGCTCATAAATATGTGTGGCAATGTCAAGTAGTCTTCCATGAACCAAAAATTACAGCTATGTTGGTTGTTGTGCCATCGCTGTGCATCCTCTGCTGTTTTGATACTCAGTTTTGTTATGTTAAGTTGCTAATGACAGACATAATATAAGAACAGATGCAAAAAATGTTCAAATATCTTTATATAAAGATTGTAAAAATCATAAAACAAACTGCAAAATTTATTTTTTTTCAAACACAATTGGAACATTACTTGCTTTATGCCCGCCTGGAATTTCTTCTTGGCCATTAGGAGGATCAATTCTGCATTTAGGGTTGCACACCACCAACACACGAGTACCGCGAAGGCACGGCACCATCAGAACTCATGAAATAGTAAAGTGGTCTCTGACCTGGACACCAGTAATGATGGCAGTGTCCAAGGCAGAGTGTAGTACATCGACTTCTATCTCGAGCCTATATTCCTGTAGGTAGTTGTGGAGCACACAGCATGCCTTGACAAGGACATCAACTGTGTTCGGGTCAACATGAATAGTCGTGGTTAAGACTCTCCACTGACTAACCATGATTCCAAAGGCACATTCAACTACTGTATGTGGCTGGCTCAGCCTGCCATTAAAAATACTCTTCCGGGCATTGAGTCCTCTTCGTGGGTATGGGCACAGCAGGTTGGGCATTAGAGAGAAAGCCTTATCTGATACTATAACAAAAGGGACAGGATGTGTGGTTCCCGGAAGAGGCCTGGGGGCTGGGAGCATAACACCATCGCAAATAACTTGCATCTCAATCGCTGAAGTTCGCAGCACCCGGTAGTCCCCAGTACTGCCAAAGGCACTGACATTGGTGCAAACAAATTTGTTGTGTGCATCAGCCACCGCCATCAGGACCACAGAAACATTTTTTTTTGAAGTTGTAGAACCGTGATTCTGAATGCGCTGGCTGAATCACACGTATATGTTTGCCAACGACCGCACCTAGGCAATTTGGGAATTTGGCTACTTCGTAAAAGCCCGCTGTTACACGTAGCCAAGTTTCCTCCGATGGTGAAGGCATCACGATGGGCTGCAATTTAGCACAGATAAAGTTGCATGTGCTTCTCATAATTCCGGTGATGGTTGATTTTCCAACACGGAATTGGAGGTACAGGGACGCAAAGCTCTCTCCTGTTGCAAGAAATCTGCAAAGCAAGCAAAAAAGAAAGGTTAATGCTTTTTGGCAAACAAAAGTACAATGCATTCTGAAAATAGAACAGTTAGTAGCTTGCAATGTAGAAAAATAAAACACTAGTGATAATCAGACATATTCTCTAAACTGCAGCTGACCCTGCAATGCAGATTGGCATAACATTTCCATTTACATCAATCCTGCTTCAATTTCACAAATGCTTTTAAAAATGCTTATTTCACATAAGACAGCAATGCTACTCAACATTACGAATCCAGTCCAAATTAAAGAGGTTTTCCGTGAAAATATTATTGATGACCTATCCTTAGGATAGGTTATCAATAGTTGATTGGCTTGTGTTTTTAGCTTGGGACCCCAACTGATCAGCTGATTGCAGCTCTGGCATCATGGACACAATAAAGCGTCGACCTTCCATTTAGTGACTAGCACAATTGTAACTGAAGGCACCAATATCATTGAAATCAACCTCTGCTATTGCGTCGCTGACACCATGCGCACAATCGGCTGATCAGTTGGGGTACCAAGCTACAGACAAACCCAACTCACTTGTCCAAAAACCTGAAAATTGGTATATTCGATACTGCAGGGTGATGAGCAGCCTCTCTTCTGCAGATATGGCCCTCCTCATAATGGTATCCTGCATTGTGATAACCGGCCTCACAATTTCTTGGAGGCGATCAAAGGCCTCCATCGGAAGCGAGCAGAACAGAGCAAATTTTGGAGGATTGCTGCAAGGTGAAAATACTGTTTCAGCATTTGACTTTTATTTCTTTATGCTCCATAGCAAGCAAGGTAGAAAGAACTTACTTCTTTAGATCTTGGTATAGACTCGTAAAGTGGCCTTTAGTGTCTCTTTCCTGGAGCAGCGGATGGACCTAGTACCGATGACGTTGCAATGCACTTCACTTATTCTGAAAGTAATATGTAATAGAATATCAGCTAGGAAAGACCCAAAAAAATGCACATAAGGCAAACTACCCAAAGAGGACAATTGGTAAATAATCAGCCAAAAGAATCGTTGTACTCACAAACAGGCAAACAAAACTTTTAGCTTGTTATACCTCTGGGGGAAAATGGGAATTGTTTTCTTCTTGCCATTGAATTAAACAAAAACAAATGTGTCACCTTGTCCTGTATTTCCCGCTCCAGCAATACAACCAACTGCAGCATCCACCTTTACTGATGGCGCCTCAATCACATAGGCCTCACACTCTCCATAGGATTCACCTTCTCTACACCCCTGCTGCAACTGAAATGGCTGGCTATTGTACTGCCAAACATAAGAAGCTGACTCAGTGGGCAAGGATGGTGACATCACAACAGGAAGCAGTTTTTTTCCAATGTTTTGTTAAAAACTGTTGGAACATACATAAAACCAGCTGCGGATTAAAATGTTTCTTTTATCCTGTGGAAATTCTGTCCAGAAAATGTGCTACAAAAACGGCAAAAAAACGTGGGACTCCTGCTGGACTTGGCCACGTTTTTTGCTGATGAGAGGCTCCTCTGGAAATTTGGCAGAGAATCAGCACAGAATATCAGCTACAGCCGAAAAGGGTTTTACGGGACTCCAATATTGATGACCTATCCTTAGCATAGGTCATCTATATTTGATTGGTGGGGTCTGCTGCTCAGAACTTCCTCCATTGAGTTATTTGAAGAGGCTGGTCTGGTGAGCACCAAAACCTCTTATCAGGCCACATCCCATTCATTCACCACATGGCCTCACAGCTGTTCAATCCCATTCAAGTGAATAGGATTGAGATACTATACTAGGCATTGCCGCTAAGACATCGCTGTTCCTGGAATGCAGAGAAGAGGCAACAGTACTCACCCGAGTACCACAAGATTTTCAAACAGCGGATTAAAGGCGGTCCTGAGCAGCAGACCACCACCAATCAGATCTTGGAGTCACAGGAAACTCCTTTAAGAAGAAGATACTCTAATCATAAAACACTGGCTGGAATATGAAAGAATATCCATTTTAAATAGTATTTTACTCAAGACTTATTTGACTTAAAGAATGTCTTAAAACATTTGCCTCTACTTTATCACAGAACTGCAAAGCTCAATAGTAGAAATAATGCCTGGCATGTTTTTCATCGATTCCCATAAAACCTAATATCATAGATCCCAGGTTGTGAAACATTGCGTTTCATTTGTGCTGCCAGAGCATGCCAAATTAATCATCTATGGCAGAGAAATATTATCCACTCTGGGAGTAGGTGTAACACAGTCTTTCCCCAGGAGGCCAATGTCCCATTGAGCATTTTTTCATGGGTAGAGAACGATTCATAAAAAGAAACATTCATCAAACTATGACATAAAGTAAGATGAAAGGAGAAGTGCTTTGTTTTCTGCTTTTCTCTATGTGCAGCAAGAATCGAAGGACGCTTTTCAAATCAAGTATAAACATATTTGTGCAAATAGGTAAAGTGGGTTAGTGGCAATGGGTTTGATTGATTCAGAAATGGTGTAGATCTGTCATCTGTGGTGCTGTAACGCTAGCTATGGTACTCGATTCAAGGCAGAATAGTGGTTTCCATTTCTCTGTTGAGGGATCTTACTAACTTTAAAACCCTTTTAGAACGTGACCTATTTTAGACCAAAGGACGCAACAATTTTTTGAGGATTTTTGTCTTCGCTCTTCAGAAGCCATAACTTTTTTTATTTTCCCATCAACAAGGGCAAGTGAGGGCTTGTTCTTTACGCATTTAATTATAGCTTGTATTGGTACTATTTGCATATAATGGGAGCATATAATGTATTGTAAAACTTTTAGGTCTCAGTCATTTTTAGCACATGTATAGGTCCACTAAAAAAATCGCACATCGCATGTGTAAAAACATCACATGACCGAAGCAAAAAATTGCACATAAATAGTGCGACCCCCAGCTGCAGCAGGGGATTCCTTAGATGTGAAACCCCTGGATGCTGTCACATCCAGGGGTTTCACCTTGGTGTCAGCAGCGCTGGCCCGATTGAAAACATAGAGAAAAGATGCGCTCCTCTGCCACAGCTGTGGCAGAGGCGTCTGGTTTCTATGGCAACTCATAGATGACGTCACGGAAGGAGGATCCATACATGGATCATGGCATGTAGTGGTTTAAAACAGAGATCAATGCTTTTATCTATCTCTGGGGTTACCGCATGAGGCTAGCTATTAGTCATAGCCGGCTCCCCCTGTTGAGTGGTGCAGATTCTGTTTCTGAGTCTGCTCTATCTATGACCTAAGTTTACGTCCTGGTGAATCAAATACCCCACAACAAAGACATAAACTTACATAATATAGCGTTAAGGGGTTAACAGGCAAAAATAATGTTACATTCCTCTTGATTATTTGATGCTAAGTGTATTGAGATCAATTAATACTCTATATAGTGTACCACTGAATTAAGTAAATTAACAGAAGTCTGTCACCTCTAGCTAGCCAAGTAATCTTATCATAAGATGTGGGACTTAAACTAACTGTATCTTTATTTTGTTCCAAGGAAAGTCCAATCTCAAAATATGTTCTTTTCCATGCTTTGCACGCACGGTGTTGCAAATTGTACTTACTTTCATCAGTTCTTCATCTCCAATGACATTATGCACAGGTGCAGTGTGCCTGGAACACAGCAGGGAACTGGAAACACCAATCAACATCATGGTGGTCTTGTTTGAGCAAAGAATGGGGAGAGTGCTGGGACAAGTTTGAGCTATCCATTTGATGCTTTAACAGCAATTTGTATACCATATAGGAGCAAAAAGATATTCCGGAATTAGACTCTCTGTGGAACAAAATAAAGGTACAGTTAGTTTAATCTATAAATCCGACATTTTATGCTAGGATTACTTGCAATGCGTCATTAAGGAGTTAAATAATGTACTAACTTCTTTCTCTGGGTCATTACGGATGGATGCAGGGATACCACATGTGTAATTTTGTTTTTAATTTTTTACAAAGTAAAGGGAGAAAAGTGTTTTTAACTTTTTTTAAATTATTATCCCTTTAGGGGACTTCCACAGAGACCCATCAGGACCCCCTGATCACATTGCAGGGGTCCGATGGTGTCAGCCCTTTACATAGACCGCGGCATGTAAAGGGTTAACACAACAGAGATCAGAGCTTTTCTCCATTCTCTGCTATGTAAGAGCTGATGCCCGGCTATCCTCTGAGAGGGGGAGCCCCCTCCCTCTGTCAGCCTTTTACATGCTGCGGTCACATAGACCATGGCATGTTAAGTCTTAAAGGAGATGTCCCGCGCCGAAACGGGTTTTTTTTTTTTTAAACCCCCCCCCCCGTTCGGCGCGAGACAACCCCGATGCAGGGGTTAAAAAACCCACCCGCACAGCGCTTACCTGAATCCCGGCGGTCCGGCGTCTTCATACTCACCTGCTGAAGATGGCCGCTGGGATCCTCTGCCTTCGTGGACCGCAGCTCTTCTGTGCGGTCCACTGCCGATTCCAGCCTCCTGATTGGCTGGAATCGGCACGTGACGGGGCGGAGCTACACGGAGCCGCTCTCTGGCACGAGCGGCTCCATAGAAGACTACAGAAGACCCGGACTGCGCAAGCGCGGCTAATTTGGCCATCGGAGGCCGAAAATTAGTCGGCACCATGGAGACGAGGACGCTAGCAACGGAGCAGGTAAGTATAAAACTTTTTATAACTTCTGTATGGCTCATAATTAATGCACAATGTATATTACAAAGTGCATTATTATGGCCATACAGAAGTGTATAACCCCACTTGCTGCCTCGGGACATCTCCTTTAACACAGCAGAGATCTGTGGTTTTCTCCATTCTCTGCTGTGTAAGAGATGGTGCTGGCTATCATCTGAAAGCCGATCACCAGCTCTCCCTGCCACAGAGACCATTGACCGGCTTCTGACAAGCCGATGGTCTCTGTGGCAACCTGTAAACAAAGCAGTGCAGGAGTTTAAAAAAAGAAATGGAAGGTTTCTGGCAGATCGGTAATATCTTCTTGCTTCCTTTTTTAAAGTCCTGCACCTTTCTGTGTGGGACTGTGCAGACAGAGCACACTGCCACAGCCTATGGCATTGTGCTCTACAGGTCCTATAGTGAAACATAGCCAGGAAATCTTCCAGGCTATTTCACTATGGGCAGTGGAGCTCGTCCCGGAAAATTTCCGGGTGTGCCACTGAAGGGGTTAATGTAAATTTACAGCACGTCCTAGCGATTGTAAAAAAGCATACGCTTGTGTGAAGAAGCACTGGTGCTGATCAAACATCGAAAAAATATACATTGATTCCTTTAATTACGCTATATTGTACCTGATGCGTAACTTGCTAAATAAAACAAAATAAAAGTAAAAAAAAGATACCCAAAATCTTTTTGGGTACATCATCTTTATTATATACTGGAGAAAAAAAGCTACATTTTCTAAAAATGTAGACCCCTAGTGTCCTAAATGTAGGGTGGAAAATGGTGACATTCCTTAAATATTTTGGTCCTGATTGAATTTGCTCTTTCTGGTAGGAGCTAGAGATGAGCGAGCATACTCACCCAGGCAAACTACTCGAGCGACTAGTGCCTTATTCGAGTACCTGCCTTCTTGACTGAAAAGATTCGGGTGCCGGCGGGGGAGAGCGGTGAATTGCGGGAGTGAGCGGGGGGGAGAGAGTGAGAGAGAGATCTCCCCTCCGTTCCTCCCCGCTCTCCCCCGCCGCTCCCCACCCCCCGCCGGCAGCCGAATCTTTAGAGACGAGCAGGCAGGTACTCGAATAAGGCACTACTCGCTCGAGTAGTTTGCCTTAGCGAGTATGCTCGCTCATCTCTAGTAGGAGCTATTAAGTATAGTAAATAAGACAAGTAGCAAAGTCTCACTAGTACTTGAAAGCAATGCAAAGGTTAAAGGCTAATGGAGGAGCATAAACAAGTAACAGCAAAGTTACTATAATATTCCAGGAAAGTAATACTAAGTGTGTGGATATTAAATTATGGGTCGCACCCAGCAGAATGGATTAATTGTGTTAACCACTGTATTCAGTCTGATTTATTTGCAGTGAAATATTTGATCTGTTTGGGCGGTACTGCTAAATTTCAAGTCATCTAATAATAATGTTTATAGAACATAAAGTCATTGCATCTTCCCTCCTTTACTACCTGTCATTTTCTGTGGCTTCTCCTTTAAGGTTTTTCCCAAAGTTCTACATTAAAACAACAACAAAAAAAGTATCATTACATTAGTGCTACTGGAACCAGATAAAAATCTCAGGCTGATGAATGCAGCACTTCTATACTGACTCACTCAGCACTGCTACATATGTATATTACGTCTGCTATAACTGTCTAGTATTAAATTATATATATTAGAAGATATTTTCCCCATAAGTCACTAAGCTGTAACTTAGAGCTTGCTATTCTAGAACATTGACAGACATTGTGAAAGCCGGCAATCCATCTTATAATGCCAGTTTAGACTTTCTAGGATCACTGCCAATACAATCACTGCAGCTACTTTGGTCAGTTTTCAATCTATTTCACAGAAATGAGTATGTATAGCATTTTCTAGAATAAAAGCATATATAGCTGCTTTTTTGTTCTATATAGAAGCTAATACAAGATTTTTTTAGCAAGCAATACAATGTTGATTAGTTCTTATAGTTAATGTCTCTCCACGTACAGAACATTTCAAATCTTGAATATTATTCAATTTTATTATTTTCAAGCTGTCTGCTTCTACACCGGAGGACCCATAGTTTGCAAACCAACTTCAAATATAGCGGGTGGTATTGAGCAACATTGGGCTCTCAGCCGGGTATTACCTGCCAGTAAGGTGTTTTTCATTGTATTGTTAAGTCAAAGTAATATCATGATGCTCCTGGTGCTATTATGTCACACCATTATATACCTTAGAGTTGTCACCAGCTGAAGAGCCACATTCAGAGAGCCAAAGAGCCAGTTGGTTACTCCATTCTAGATGTTCTCACTGTTGATGCTCTGTCCTGTGTATTTGGGCAACTTATTCCCCTCAATGCAGTCAGACAACTATGAACTTACTTTATTTACCTGTGTTATTGACAGGTGTGTCAACTTGGGGGAATGTTAGCTCAATTGGATCACCATCTCTTGAGTCATAATTTTGCTATTTCATCTCTTGAGTCAGACGGTTGGCACTCATAGGAATTCACTCCTAGACTCTTGTTTTTAGCATAATCTGGCCCCAGCCAGTTTTTTTTCCACACACAGGCACTTCACAGTAATTCAAGTGAGATCATAGCAATACAAAATAAAACCTTGGCTTGTCTGGCTACTAACTACACACAGAATAGTCTAGAGATCATTGAGTCTTCTACCCAGCAACCTCAAAATGAAGCACAAGGCTCATATCATACATTGCCATGCAACTAAGCTCTCACAGGCCTTAGAATAGCTTGTCTTTTTCTCAGTCTGAGAGCCATTCCTAAGAGATTCACACCTTCTTTCATTGAGCCCACTAAGGTGAATCATTACAAATGCCCTAGACTCGGTCTGTCCTGCATAGATGTAGTGGAATCCACCCAACTCTCTACCAGCTCACCCAAGCAGGCCCCTTTTTCCAGGGTTTTCCGCCTCACCCAGCATGGAAGAATGCCTCTCTCTCTACTGAACATATTCTGGTTGTCTTTAACTTGGCTCTCTAGTGATGTAAATATGCCACTACAGTGGTCACTCTGCCATATATGTGATAAAAGTATCAAATGGGTTGTTTTGCTAGACAAGCCCTTTAAAGGGATATTTCTATCTCAGTTAAACATGGCTGAGGTGGGAATACCCTGCATCTCTGCCCCAGACACCAGTGTCCAGGAGTACAGAAACTTTCAACTGGTTATTCTACACTGTTTCTGTAACTTCAATTCATATGCTACATCTGTGAACAGCAAAACATTTAAACTCCAATAACAGAATGATATTCACTATATCACATCTGATAACAGCAAGACATCTCAATACCAAGAGATGTTCAAAAGAGTTAAATTACCCGATTACTACTGTTATGACATATCATACCTTTGATTCAAGCCCACTGGACATCTAATTGCAAACTGAATATCCAAAAGGCCTCTCATTTCTGTAAAAGTCTTCTCCTATCTCCAACTCTCTCCGATGACGTAACCCTATCAATACCAACTCTTGAGCACCTTGTTTACCTCCTAATCTCCTGCTGCCTTTCTGGTGTATCACGTGGTACAGGTAGTATTTCAAAAAATGCTACTCTGAAGACCCCAAGTTTACATCTTAATTCCTTGAAATTGTTTTTGAGGACCTTCCACCTACCTCTAACTCTGTCATTAGTGCCAATGTGTACCATGAGTACTGCCCTCCCAAGTAATCTGTCATCTGCGATGTGTCAAAGTCGATCGCCAGGAAGACAATACACCGTTCGATGATCCCGGTCTTTGTGACAGACCGCCCTATCTGTCTCCCTAATAATTAAGTCTCCCACTACCAGGACCTGTCTAGCCTGCCCTGTGCTACTATTCTCCTTCCTATTGGAGCACACATCCCCCTGGTAGTCAGAGGACATGTCGTGCCGAAGCAATGCTAATCCTGTAATAGCATCCCCATTATCTGCCAACTTTGAACACTTGTTGGGATGTGCCAGATCAGAAGAAGCTTCCCTGGATCTCTTCCCTTTACCCATACTTCTAACTGTCCCCCAGCTAGCTGCCTTCTCATCACCATGCTCCCCCATTCTACCATACACTCCCGCAACTACCCCAGCGAGTGTCTGCTCAGTGAGTAGCAAACGTCTTTCCGTGACACCAATGAATCTCAGTGTTGCAGGCTGCACCTTTAGATCAATTCAGAAAATGGGCTTCCAAATGTGCAACACACATTTTCATACAGCAGCAAATAAGGGAGATGGAATAATACCTCCACAGTGCCACCTACAGGCAGCATTCCTTCAAGTCAAAGTCTTCACCCTCAAAAGGCTGTTGAAGGGCTGCATACATAGCACAAGATGTACACTGGACGTCATTGTCAATCACAGAGCACATATTTGACTTTGAATGCAGGGCTGCAAAATAACTATAAAAGAAGGTGTTTTATTGTTTAACAATGGAAAAATCATATATATATATATATATATATATATATATATCCCACAGAAAAAAAGTGTATCATGTCATTTATGCTGCATAATTAATGATGTAAAAAAAAAAAGAAAAACTATGGCAGAATTCAGTTTTTTTCTCTCCCTGTTCTCCAAAAACAAACCTAAAAACGTTATACAATGCATTATATATACCCAAAAATTTCACTAATTGAAACTACTGCTTGCCATTCAATAAAACAACCCTCGAATAGCCATGTTGAAGGAAAAAATGTTGAAAGGTGGAGATGAAATATCCCCAAAAAATCATTGCATTCTTATGGCCAAAATAGGCCATATCATGGAAGATCTCACACAGATGAATTCAACCACATTTTAGAATCTATTAAAGTTGAGCGAACATACTCTGCCAAGCTTGATGCTCATTCGAGTATTAGCGTACTCGATGGTGCTCGTTACTCGAATGAGCATCAAATCGTGTTCGACCCTGCCCCAGTTTTTGGCTCCTCCCCGCTGTGATGTGCTTGTTTCGGTCTCTCCCCGCCGTGACGCAGCGTGCGTCATTGGCAAATTTTTTGTCTGGCAGGAAGGGGAGAAAAAGAGAGAGAGAGGGAGAGAGACAGAGACAGAGAGACAGACAGAGAGAGAGAGAACATGAGGCAAGAAAAAAAAAAAAAGCTTGGCAGCCGGCGGCCCACATACAAAAATGCTCGAGTCTCCCATTGTAGTCAATGGGGTTCATTACTCGAGTAGAGCTCACACATTTTACGAAAAGCTTGACTCGAATAACGCGGACCCGAGCATTTGGGTGCTCGCTCATCTCTAGAATCTATACTATGGTCACAACACCCAGACCCTCGGTAATTCTGCCTTACCAAATTTAAATCACTGTAAGCCATAAAACAGAAGACATATTTTTCAATATGATCCAGTCCTAATAAAATATATATCTGTGTAATTGACCTCATCAGTCCAATTAATATCAACATTCATATTTTTTAAGCGAGTTGACATGACTCCCAAAACTATGCAAATAAACCCAATGATCAGTATCCACCGATCTCCTGTGAAATGAAATGTGTTGTCATCATTCCATATAATGTTTTTCTATTACACGACTTTGGCTCGCATTTGGAAACTCCTAATTTATCAAATTTCTAATATTTTAAAAGATACTTTGACAAATACAGAACACTACATGTTGTTCTAATTGAATTTCTGGTGCGGACAGGTTGTTATTCTTTTATTATTGCTTATTTTCCATCAGTCTGAATATTTTTGCAGTACAGCTGGTTAATGGAAATATGGAGTATTTATGGTGACAGCTGTTATTTTGTCCAATAAAGTGATGCTTTTTAATTCTTTATAGCTTTCAGGACTCTGTTTTGCTTACTTGATTAATGAATAATATAATACCCTGGTTAGACTCAGCAGATTTAATTTGAAAAGTTGTGCGGAAGCCAAAGAATGAAAATGAATTAAGATGGAGTAAGAAACACAAATAATCACTGCAATCTGCTAAATACATAAGGTGTTGAGGTTCACAAGGATAAGTCCACAAAGAGAACATTCTTCATTAGACATATCATAAATATTGCAGAGCCAAATGATTTATTCATTCAATTCTTGCATTGCAGGTCATCATCATCTTCATTAATTTATAGATATGATCCTTAGTAGTCACCTTAATGAGTTCATAACTTGACCCTGAAGGCCTCTTATTAATTGCAGCACAAAATATCCTAACACAATGCCATTAATATGCACTGAAGGTTTCATGTCAGTAACAGCGCCTCTGATATTATCAACTTATCAAGTCAAGGGACACCGAGCAGAAAGACATCATGCGGACACAATAAAACAGTAATATGCCGTTTGCAGTGCATGTAAACAAAAGTCAGCGGTTTTACATTCCTGTATAAAATATTTATTTTTATCTCTGTGAGATATAGTTATTTATTCTGAGTTTTAGGTAGGACGTCTCAGGATTCCTGATGTGAGATATCATGAATACGCTGCTCTAAGGATCACTAAGATTTACCCAAATAAATAAAAATGGATACGGAGGATAGGTGAAAAATGTTCTTTTCTATGTTTGGACAGGAAATCAATTATAGAAGAATATATTCTTCATCGTGTGAGGGTTATTGTAATAATTTATGATCCTCCAAAATTGTATCTGTGCCTCTTAAATGAGGTCTACAAGATAGGTATTTGTTCTTTAGCTGTTTTATTCTTCAAGCATAAGAAGCTTTTCAGTTCCATTTTTATAAAAAATGACCTCCATGCTTCCCCACAAATGAAACATTTCAAGTCAGTACATAGCCCCTGCCCAGGTCTGCTTTAACATAGAACAAATGGTGCACCGTCATGGGGCCCATTGACAGTGGCACCACTTTCAACTGTATTTGCATCCACAGGACACAGATAAAATTGAAAATATTGCAGGGTTTAAAAATAACAAATCAAGATATGCTTACCTCTTGTGTGTCCCCGTAGCTCAGGAAGTGCAATTTCTGCTCACTTTCCAGGTCCAGCGGTCACGTTCCCGCATAAGCTCTTGGCGCTGTAACTAATCACTGGCCTCAGTACCATTGAGATCAATAATTGGCCTTAGCAGTAACGTGCTTTGATGGGCATGTGACTGCTGGACGCAGAAGTGAACAGAGATAGTGGGGAAGCCAAGTGGGGGAGTGCAGCCTGCTAGGTCAAGTGAATATTACTATTTTTTGCCACAAAATAGTTAGTGGATAAAGGGGGGTGTTGTAATGGTGGTGGCCGAATTTCAATACTCATGCAATATGCCCACTGGGACATTGAAATCGCTCTGCACCTACCCTTCTTCCTGTCTGCAAAATGCCCATATGCAGTCAAGTTTAACTTGACTCTTAACACGTTAAGAATACTTTCTGTGTCACAGTTTATTTGCCCAGTCAATAGTTGGACAATGCATTTGGATGTGTTGAGATAACAATTGCTTTTCAATGGCTCATGGTAAGATAACTTGTCTCAGAAAGTCATTGCAGTCATCTACAGAAAATAAAAACCAACAAATAATAAAGTAGTTGTTCCATAACCATCAGATGTTATTTAAGAAGCTGACATAGTGATACCAAAGAAGCAAAATAAATGCCATTGGATTATGTCTTATGAAGTACATTTGCAAACTCTAGCCATGGCTGCCAGAATGACAAAAGCCTGTTTCTAGTATGAGACCAACCTGTCAATTCTTCAAAGCACCAGATCTGTGAGACTTTATCTCTCCGAAGAGCAATTGATGGAGGTTTGGGATCTCCCCACTGCTGTGGAATCAGTAATTTTGCAGCAGCTAATGAAAAGTTTGAAAGGCTCATACGTGAGGGACAGAAACAAAGCAAAGGTCTCCACAAAATGACTAGGTCAGGCAACAGGTTAATTGAAGTTGAGATAATTTTGCAATTATTGTCCAGAATGGTCAGATAATTGGACACTCTCACTAGAGATGTAATGAAATACCTTTGTCTTTATTGCAACGCCAAGACTTGTCAGATGGTGCTAAGTTGAAATTGAACTAGTAAACTGGGGTTCTATACCACCTAGTAAGTAATTTATACAAACTGATATATGTATTCATTTAAAGAAACCATTTGAGTTATGGAACCATCTGCAAACGTGAGTGATGATCCAATATTTGCATGCCATGACACTCAGCTGAATGGGCACAGAGGGGAAAGAGGAAGGCAGTGTATAAAATTGACTCCATAAGATCCAAAAGAAAAAAAATACAGTATGTCAATCTCAATTAATTTTTTTGTATTACAGAGCTAGAACCCTGAACTGTAATATGGAGACCCATAAGGTGGCAGGAGTGCCTACTGCACAGTTGTATGAAGCTGCAGGGAGGGTCCTGAAAGTTCAATGCACATTTTAGAGTACTAAAACTATGTCCTTAAAGAAGAGCAAAGCAAACTGTAGTTTCTATATCTAGATGATACCAGGCTTTTAAACATTACACGTGTCACCGTTTTCATTCTGTAATACCAAGGCCAAGCTACATAAAAGAAACAATATACCTGAACCATGAACATAAGGCTTTCTAAGGTTGTAAAAAATCCACTGTAAACCTTGAGACAATATCCAGATTTGTCACATTGAGCTATATTTCTATTTCCAAAATCTATGAAAAGGATACAGTAGTACTGAACTGAAATCCACTGCCAGGACTCATATTATATTTCAAAATGGAAACCAGAAGCCAACTTATACTGCTAAAAAACATTGCATTTCAAATTAAAGTATTAAGTGTCAGACACTGTTAAATTAAAGAGAAAGGGCCTATTACTGCCCCCTGTGGTAGACCTGTGGTAACGGTGACCCAATCAGAGTAGGTACCATAAATAACCACCCTCTACATTTTGGCCGCCTGCAGACGAGCGGGTCGGATCCGGCAGCGAGAATTCTCGCCGCGGGACCTGACCCGAGAGCCTGCAGGGACGAGCGCGTACTCACCCGCGCCTAGCGGCCCCGGCTCTTTCATGTGCCGGCTGCCGCGCAGCCGGCGCATGCGCAGACTGGAGTTGGCGGCCGGGTGAGTGCGTGCCCCGCACAAAAATAGGACATGCCGCGGTTTGTTTGCCGCGCGAGATTTCGCGCGGCCAAACCGCGGCCGTCTGCATAGGAGTGCGTATTGTAATGCACTCCTATGCAAACTTTCAGTGGCGGAAATCCCGCGGGAAATCCCGCGGCAGGATTTCCGCCCGTGTGCAGGCGGCCTTTATCACTGAGCCAGTCACTTAATTACCCAGGACACATTTCCCTTTAGTCCAAGCAGTCTAATTTTATGTACCAAGCATTTAAAAGGCACAGTCTCATACGGTATGTGCAATCTACCCTTTCCTGATTGTAGGTTATGATTAAGGATTGAGGGAAATGATAGAGAGGGTAACATTAGACTTCACAGGGTTTCCTTGTAGTTTGTGACTATGAAAACACAAAGGTTAAAATAACAGGGAGCAGCATATAAAATACTGTATAATAATATCAGTCTAAAATGATGTCTTTCCAGAATGGTCAAATAAATCTTCTACATTATATCCTCTTGGCATTCCACAATTATTCTTAGTAGAAATTATTAATCAAGGGTTGCTTTTGCCAGGTGGATGCTTTTGAGCCAATCTGGGTCATAGGGAAAATGGGAACTTATAAGTGGTTGCTGATTGATGCATCATGTTCAATTTTCGATTAGTTGAGAAGTTTGCATGTGCTCTGCGGCTGATATTTCATTAGGCCACCATGCGGTGGTGCAGCTAAAGGCTCACAGGCCCAGGTGCAAAGGTTTATCTTGGGGCCCCACAACTTCTCTTAACCCCTTAAAACAGAGGCGTAACTTGAAGCTCCTGGGCCCCAATGCAAAACATGTAACAGGGCCTCCAACTATAATGCTTTATTCATAGTACTGGGGTCCCTATATGGAGAAGAGAGGCCTTATGGGCCCCCTAAGGCTCCTGGGCCTGGGTGCAACCGCATCCCCTATAGGTATGCCAGTGCCAACATGGTTAGCACCGCTATGGGAAGATAGTAGATGGTGCTATTATTTGTGCTGTGATTGTGCATCATTGTAGATACAGCCCCTCTCCATATGCCATATTAAGGCATATAGATGACATAGAGAGTGGTCTACTGCTCAGAATCACCTCTCCAAATCAGAGAAAGAGGCTGCTTATTGAAAGAGAGTCAAAACCAACCATCTTGGTCAGCTCTTTCTTTAAAGGCTAGCATGTAATGCTATATTTCCCTGCAGTAAAGGTGTATGGTGAGACAAAGCTTCTCCTGGTACAACATAGATGTTTCAAAACCCTTTAAATGGCTTAGGAGGATTATTTATACTCTCACAGGAAACTACCGGTAACAAATGAAAAACTCGACTCTACTATAATAACAAAAGCTTCTATATTTATACATCTGTTCCATCTTTCCACCTAAGAGAGGCATACAACATGTAACACATATGGTAAGACTTACCGAAGAGCATTATCTAAAATATATCTGTGTCTACTAAAAAGCATTGTTTAAATGTGCTTATTTTTGGGTAGAAACATCTATTTTTAGTGATTTCAATAAAATGACTTTTTTAAGCATTAGTGGTATTTTTTCACATCCCATATAGTTTAGTACCAAACTATTCTACACAATGAATGCGTACCTTCAAAATCAATGCTCTCCATTTTGATAAATCTAGTTTTCTCTTTGCCTACTGACATAATTAAACTAATCAATTTAGTGTCTGAAATTGAAACATGGTAACAGAAAGAAAAAAAACATTATCTCTATTTTCAGTTGGGATTCTATTGGGTAATTGCATCACGCACAAATGTGATCAGATGTGAACTGACATGAAACCAACCAGAGTAATGTCCTTTTCTTTAAGGGTAAAAAAAGGATTCAAAATGTACAATAGATGTTAGAATGACAGAAACCAATTAACTTAATCAGCCCCAAATTTCCTAAATGGAGTGAACAAGATGTGATCTTCATTATTTCTATTTGTTTTTATTCTAATCTTTATTACCTACAAAAAACTACTTCAATCCAGGATTGATGAGCTGAAAATTCTGATCAGCCAACACATTTTAGACACAAGATGATGTGAAATATCACAAGACCAGAAGCAAAAGACTAGCCAATGAAAATCAAGGATGTTATTCCACTAAGTACAATATGATTATATGGTGATATAAGTTTTGGTATTCTAATATTACTAGTATTGGTAAACGCATGTAATTAAAAATATTTTCCTAAAGTTTTCTTTTTGTTTGTTTTGTTTTTAATAGCAAATGTAAGTATATCCAAAAGTCATCAATTCATATTAAAACATAATATTAATAATAATTGCATCACTTTGTAAATTAGATAGTAAATATACCAACGAAACCTGACGTTACATACCATATCAAAGTAATAACCTAAGTGAACAGTAGGGGTGAGGGCTGTTCCCGCAAGAGCTTGAAATCTATGAGGAAAAGGTGTGACACATGAGGAACAAGTGCTTGTTCTGTAGAATGGGCTGGTCATTTTATGTAAATAGGGTAGTATAAATAATGAAGTAAGAATCAGAATGTAGCACTCCAGTGGGGAGAGATAGTGGTAAAAATTAGAAAAGATCTAGAACAAATTTTAGAGCCACCTCGACGTAACCGGACCCCCTTTTTAGGTCCCGGTACGTCAAAGATCCAAGTCAGCGGGATACAAAGCCAAACGTATAGCTGTTCCAATGATTATAGTCGGCTGGATACTCTATATAGAATACACTGGTCTTGTCAACATCCCATCAGGAGAGCGTTATGAGCTTGCTCTAGAGGACGAAAATGTAGACCGTATAAGAAAGAAATCCCAGCGCTCCAGTGATAGTAGATAGTATATTCAATAGACTTACTTCACTGGGGTGCCTTGTACTCAGCACCCCATAATCCCGGAAGGTGTTGCTATGGGAATAAATCATATTCCAGATGATTTCACTGGTTTGCTCCGGATTGGTTATAATGAGAAGCTTCATGCATGAATATATGTATTTGAACTCACGGATGCTATCCATCAGCCCCCATGCTATTCTGGTTTATTGAAAGGAAGTACAATACAGATATACTGAATATGACACACCAATTACATGCATGCCCCTCCCAACATCATAACAACTCATGATTGGCCTACTATGTAATGACGCTAATGATTAACAAATGTTTACACCCCAGGTGTATGTCGCTATGTGAACATGTAATTCTTATATACCAAAGTAGCATAGACTTTATTAATATTCCAATCTGGACCAAGGAATCCAAGGGAGGAGATAAGGAGCAGCCCCCTCCTATGAGCGGTGGGAATTGCAGGTCTTTCTCATAAGAAACACATCTGTAGACAGTGTTACATCCTGAGAACTGTGTGTAGGAGCGTGTTGGAGATACTGCACAAGAATGCAACACACACACAGTGTACCATTTCACTGCCAGATATCCTCTATGAAGGTGGATATGTGAATATATATGTTTGTCTAGGCTTATATAAGGAACACATTTATATTATTATTATTACTACAACAATGCATAGTTAAGTCAACAGTCAGATGTACAGGAGATGCTCCAATTTCACAGCAAATGGATATTTATTTAAAGATGCAACGCATTTTGGTTTTTTGATTAAGCTTTTATCAAGCATAACAATAAAAATATTACTCTATACACTTATATATATATATCTAAAAAGAACAATTGGATCATAATTACCTCTCCTGCTCTCTGTTCAGCGTTCCTGGATGCATTACAGCATGCATTGATGACGCAACTGTTTGTCGTGCTCACTTGACCTGAGATTCTTATATAGAATGCACTGGTGCGTTCCACAGGTGGTGACGTGCTGTAACGTGGTAACGTGACAATGTGTCGCGTTCATGTGACCTAGGACTGCTGTGTGGAACGCCTCACTGTGTTCCCTGCTATGATGTAGGCATGTTCAGCAGTGCCTTCTCATAACGTCTGTAGCAACAGTACCTGTTTCCCTGCCACTATCTGAAGATTCATTTGATTCATCTTTAGGGCAAATTAAGCTCCCAGGGAGCCTGTCCTCGTAATTTTCACTATGGTACTCGAACTATTAGCTCAAACATTATTCCTTTTTTGTCCTATTGTAACATTAGTAATTGTTTTGAACTAACTGCAAATGAATTAGCTGTCATCAGCTGCTATCTTCTAATCTGTATGTGTGACTTGTTGTGCTAATTAACAGAATTATATTAGCTTACTAAAATACTTCTAAAAATTACTAAAAAATATCCTCATCTAAGAATTCTCAAAATGTATTAAAATGCGAAATTCTCTGTAGTATAAATAATGCTACATTTATTATAAGCGTCTTAAAAACAGATACAGGAAAGAAAAAATTGGACAAGGCTTACGCATTTCAGGCAAAAGATATATAGTCCCTACTCATAGCTTAGTACTGTCAAAACAAAAACAAGGTTAAACACATATACAACATCCTCTCTTTCAATCTTTCCCAAGACACATTACATCTTTTGAAAACTAGACATTTTCTGGATTGGAAATCTGAGGGAATTTGATATTTAGGCATTGATGCTACTGCCTCGAACTGTATAATAACGATTATAAACCCCTGTTACACAAAATACAGTTGGAATCCCAAAGAATAACTAAATTTGAAGTGTTCTGGTTAGGTAGAATTGCATTATTTAAGATATTGCTTTTGACAAAACGTCTTTATTTATTTAGAACACTCCCAGTGACTATACCTACTAGTTTTTACTGTGCAATTAAAGCTATTTCAAAACTTATATGGGTTGACTCCAAACCAAGACTCTACTACTCTAGTAATAAAGGATAAACAAGTAGGAGGCTTGGGGATCCCTGATGTACATAGTTATCATTTAGCATCAGAAATGTAACAATTAATATATTGGTGGAAAGCGGAGACCAATATTCACTGGGTTCAAATTGAGCATCAGTTAGCCTTTCCGTTAGCTTAACCCCTTAAGGACATGGCCTATTTTGGCATTGAGGACCAAACGATTTTTGGTATTTTTTCATCTTCATTTTTCAAAAGCCATAACTTTTTTATTTTTCCGTCGACGTGGCCGTATAAGGGCTTGTTATTTGCGAGACAAACTGTAGGTTTTTTTTGGTGCCATTTTTGGGTACATAGACTACATTGTAAAAGTTATATTATTTTTTTTATGATCGTAGGTGCCATATGCAAATTACCATAAGCATAGTAACAGGAACCAAAAAGGATCAATGATACACCATTTCATGTTATTTGAATGACATACATTGCAATATCTATAAGTATGACCCTAGTTGTAAATAGTCACAGGTTCAGTGACCATGTAAATGACCCAAATCACGCCTCAAGGGGCCATCACGGCCATTTCATACTCCCTAATATTGTTCTCCTGGCATAAAATGCAGTATCAGCATGACACTCTATTTCAATAGTTGACACTAATGCATAACCTCATAGAAAATAAGAGTATTAACCCCTATATACACTACCATTCAAAAGTTTGGGGTCACCCAAACAATTTTGTGTTTTCCATGAAAAGTCACACTTATTCACCACCATGCGTTGTGAAATGAATAGACAATAGAGCCAAGACATTGACAAGGTTAGAAATAATGATTTGTATTTGAAATAACATTGTTTTTACATCAAACTTTGCTTTCGTCAAAGAATCCTCCTTTTGCAGCAATTACAGCATTGCACACCTTTGACATTCTAGCTGTTAATTTGTTGAGGTAAGCTTGTGAAATTGCACCCCACGCTTCTAGAAGCATCTCCCACAAGTTGGATTGGTTGGATGGGCACTTCTGGCGTACCATACGGTCAAGCTGCTCCCACAACAGCTCAATGGGGTTCAGATCTGGTGACTGCGCTGGCCACTCCATTACCGATAGAATACCAGCTGCCTGCTTCTGCTGTAAATAGTTCTTGTACAATTTGGAGGTGTGTTTAGGGTCATTGTCCTGTTGTAGGATGAAATTGGTTCCAATCAAGCGCTGTCCACTGGGTATGGCATGGCGTTGCAAAATGGAGTGATAGCCTTCCTTATTCAGAATCCCTTTTACCCTGTACAAATCTCCCACCTTACCAGCACCAAAGCAACCCCAGACCATCACATTACCTCCACCATGCTTAACAGATGGCGTCAGGCATTCTTCCAGCATCTTTTCATTTGTTCTGCGTCTCACAAACGTTCTTCTTTGTGATCCAAACACCTCAAACTTGGATTCATCCGTCCACAACACTTTTTTCCAGTCTTCCTCTGTCCAATGTCTGTGTTCTTTTGCCCATCTTAATCTTTTTCTTTTATTGGCCAGTCTCAGATATGGCTTTTTCTTTGCCACTCTGCCCTGAAGCCCAAAATCCCGCAGCCGCCTCTTCACTGTAGATGTTGACACTGGTGTTTTGCGGGTACTATTTAATGAAGATGCCAGTTGGGTACCTGTGAGGCGTCTGTTTCTCAAACTAGAGACTCTAATGTGCTTATCTTCTTGCTTAGTTGTGCAACGCGGCCTCCCACTTCTTTTTCTACTCTGGTTAGAGCCTGTTTGTGCTGTCCTCTGAAGGGAGTAGTACACACCGTTGTAGGAAATCTTCAATTTCTTAGCAATTTCTCGCATGGAATAGCCTTCTTTTCTAAGAACAAGAATAGACTGTCGAGTTTCAGATGAAAGTTCTCTTTTTCTGGCCATTTTGAGCGTTTAATTGACCCCACAAATGTGATGCTCCAGAAACTCAATCTGCTCACAGGAAGGTCAGTTTTGTAGCTTCTGTAACGAGCTAGACTGTTTTCAGATGTGTGAACATGATTGCACAAGGGTTTTCTAATCATCAATTAGCCTTCTGAGCCAATGAGCAAACACATTGTACCATTAGAACACTGGAGTGATAGTTGCTGGAAATGGGCCTCTATTCACCTTTGTAGATTTTGCACAAAAAACCAGGCATTTGCAGCTAGAATAGTCATTTACCACATTAGCAATGTATAGAGTGCATTTGTTTAAAGTTAGGACTAGTTTAAAGTTATCTTCATTGAAAAGTACAGTGCTTTTCCTTCAAAAATAAGGACATTTCAATGTGACCCCAAACTTTTGAACGGTAGTGTATACAGCGGCTTTATTTAGTGGCTATATACATTAAGAGACCACATATAGAGGATGAAAAACAAATCATCTCATAACCCAATAGTGTTCACATATCCCTAGTACCAGGCTGATACTAGGGGGGAGAAAGTTATATATATATTAATCTCAAATCTGCAATAATGTGCATAAATGGGATAAATTACACCAGTAAATACAGATCCCACCATATGCCACCGATACCCACATATCTATCAACAACAGACCCATGTCGTCAGGGGGAACTAACACAACCAATGGATATGTCAGTACCAGAGCAGTGACGTGTTAATTGATCATACAAGAAAATGTATATAATGCCAAATATTTCAAATCTTTATTATGCATAACAAATTTCAATATCAATCAGTGACTTCACATATCCAATGTTCACTAAGTGATGGATGATGCACATCCAGGCGACTCGACCCACCCACAGAAAACAAGAAATATAAAAAATATCACCATAAATATTATACAACTACATAAAGACCACATAAATAGCATAACAAATTAAACCCTACAGAGGTAGCAAACATTTATAGATGTGCCATATACAGATATTCTTGGCTCAGACCCAGTGGAGCCATGGTGTTAAGCTCATATATCCACTTTAATTCCCAGAATTTTTAAGAGACCCAACCTATTGCCTGCCCCTTGCAGGGCAATGAATGAGTGCTGCTTGTACGGTATTTTTTCCTTATATTCATGATCTACACTATATGGAAAAAAGTATATGGACACTGCATGTTTTTCAGCAAATATGCAAATACTGAGTTTGCTGAACTGTATGCTGGGAAGGGCATGGGTAAAATAAAAAGCTGCTCATTTTGCAATAACTATTCATTCATCCGCTCGAGCCCTTGTGGGACGAACTGGAGCGACGGGTACGACACCACCACCCACACCCATCTTCACAACAATCTCTTCTCTTGCACAAGGAATGGTGAGCTATTGCTGCCCAGACTTACAGACAACTTGTGGAAAGTATGCCTCGACGTGTTGACGCTGTAATACAAGCAAAAGGAGGGCCGACACGTTACTAAATAAAATAATAAAGCACTTTTTCTGAGAAACATGCTGTGTCCAAATACTTTTGTGCATATAGTGTATTTCATTAAGCCTGAGGAAGAACCCTAAGTAGGTTCGAAAGCTCGCTATTATATCATGCATTTTAGTTAACCATTAAAAGGCATTATATCTACAAGATTACTTGTTTTCTCTTACTGAGAACAACCCCATTGAACTCCAAGACATACAACTTAATTGACCCAAAAGCAGAAGAAAAATCGACTGCAATATGCTCAAAACAACATAAACAAGACACGGAAGCTTGGGGATTCTGTTCTGTGGATTGATGAAACAAAGCTGGAACTTTTCAGGCCTATGGATCAGTGGCATGTCTGACGGAGAGGAATGAAGCATATGCTGAAAAGAACCCTTTGCTCACAGCAAAGTAGTGACTTGGTGATGCTCTGAGGCTGCTTTGCTTTCTCTGGCACTGGCAACCTGTAGAATGTGGAGGGCAAGGTGGGTCAATCAAGTATCAGGAAATTATCAGGCAATCCTAGGAGAAAATATCAAACATTCTGTGAGGAAGCTAAAGTTTGGGAGTCACTAGACCTTTCAACGGGACAATGATCCCAAACATACCTCAAAGTCCACCAAGGCTTGGTTTCAGAAGAAGTCCTGGAAGATTGTGAAGTGGCCATCACAGTCGCTTGACTTGAATTCCATAAAAAATCTTTGGCAGGATCTGAAGAAGGCAATTGCAGCACGAAACCCAAGAATCTTACTAAACTGGAGGCCATTGTCCTCAGGAGCGCTGTCAGAAGCTGGTGTCTGACTATGTATCATGTTTACAGCAGGTCATAACCGCAAAGGGGTGCTCTACTAAGTACCAAAGATGTTTGTCTTGAAAGGGTTGAGTAATTCCGATGCTGCAGTAGTCATTAACAGTGGCATTTTGTGTTGATTTTGGGGAAACCACCTACAATTAGAGATGAGCGAATATACTCGCTAAGGGCAATTGCTCGAGCGAGCATTGCCCTTAGCGAGTACTTGCCCACTCGGGAGCAAAGATTCGGCTGCCAGCGGCGGGGAGCTGCGGGGGAAAGCGGGGAGAAACGGAGGGAAGATCTCTCTCTCCCTCGCTCCCCCTGCTGACTGCCACAACTCACCTGTCATCCGTGCCGGCAGCCGAACCTTCTTTGCCGAGTGGGGAGATACTCGCTAAGGACAATGCTCGATCAAGCAATTGTCCTTAGCGAGTATGCTCGCTCATCTCTACTTACAATATTGGTTGTGTTGAGCTATTTTAATGTTTTTTTCATTGATTGTGTTTTTGCAAACAGCTGAAAGTTTGTAAATTTGGTCAATAAACCAATCTGCAAGGGAGATTCAATAAATTTGATTGCAGCTGTATTTAAGCGATAGAAAATTAAAAATTTTAGCAGAAAATTAATAATATAAAAACAAATGAGAATGAGAAAGTATTTCAAAAGAAAGCTGTCTACACATTGCTCAATAAAATGGGACATTTCCTAGAAAGGAAACAGTCATTCTCATCATGTCCTCTAATGTCCTTGTAAATCTATGATTCATCTCTTGGACATTATAAGCAGCATTATGCTATGCATACTAGATGGCTGTGTTACTTACACTCATTTTAGTCGTTGACAGTTTCCTGACAATCTTTATTTGCAAATCTGCACTATTCCTCTGTATAGGTGTCAGTCTCTATTGACTGTAATACTTATATATTTAATATTTCATTTCTACCTTGTCATTCAGATATTCAAAATGTTATGCCTTCTAAAGACACAGCCAGCTACAAAGTAACCATTGCATCTCCCATGCTTTTATAGCAATGCTGTGAAGTATAATGCTATTTGTTACCAGTCAGGGTGATAGATGGAAGACATCTAAACCAGTTAAACTTGGCTTTATCATTTCTGTTTGACATATCTTTGAACTTCTGCCTGCTCACAGAAACACAATGTACTTATGTGCCTCTAAAAAAAATATTGTACGTCCAAAAACACAGAAATAAAGGAAAACGTCAAAAAATACAGAAGTTTTAAAGCCACGCGTTTAAAGAGAAGATATCACTGTTTCTAGTTTATAATACAGGAATTTGTAATAACAATTTATATAATTTTGAATAATTGCTTCTATGAAAGTTAATCCCTGGTAATTTATGGTGTTGGTAGAATGTAGTTCTGTAAATGTACAGGGCAGGATGGCATGGGTTCAGAAGCTGTGCCTGCACCATCAGAAGAGGGTGCTGGCTGTAACATACAGCTGACATCCTTCTGCAACAGCCAGTACTGACTAGCTCCGATTACAGGCGTTAAACCGCTGTCATCAGTGGCTGTGGTATACGACCCCCAGTCAGGCGATCGCCGTTATCAAATGGATAACGGCAATCGCATAAAAGTTTTTTAAAAATGTAAAAATCTGATCAGATTCGTGAGGAGAGATACTCACCTTTGACCTCCGTGATGTCCCCTGATGGGATCTTTATTCATGGACCTATCCCTGGCTTCTGTGCATGTACACCACTGGCAAAATGTCGGGAGCATGCACAGGAGGCCAGAGAGACTGAAAAATTTATAATTTCCCTGCTCTCAGCTAATAAAGGTAGCCGAGAACAAGAAGATATTACTAGGGGCCATGGTATGCAGTCTCTGGTCACGTGGCCGCCATTATCCAATCGATAACAACAATCACGTAAAGTTAAAAAAAGTTTTAAAAAATGTAAAAAAAATAAAAAAAATTACTTGCCTAAGGCTCCTGGAGTTGTCCCCTGATGGGATCTTTATCCGTGGACGTTTCCCCATTTTCTGCACACGTGCCCGTCTGCAAAATAGTGGTCGCATGCGCAGAAGCCAAAAATTGCCCGGGAGATTTACAAGTCTCCTTGCTTGTGGCTGACAAAGGTACCCGAGAGCCTGGAGATATCACAGGGGGCTGCAGCCCTTGGTCAAGTGATCACCGTTATCCAATGGATAACAGCGATCATGTAAAGTTTAAAGGCAAGTTAAAGTTTCATCTCCCCTCACGGATCGTATTTATGGGAAGTGAAATTACTTACCTAAGGCCAAGTGCACATGGCACGTCTGGATTCCACATGTGGATTTCTGCTGCGGAAGAGTAGAGAAACATTGTGGACATGAATTTAAAATGATTGTGGGCAATGGTGGATTCGAGACTTTTTCCGTGTGGATTTATGTGAATACACAGTGGATCATCCGCACAGAAAAAAAGTTGCAAGCCCAATGGAAAAATAGCCAAACACCTAGAAAGTTACCCACCCTCTGGACAAAACCTTTTACAGTGAAGGCAAATGTCCAAATGTGATTTTCCGGTGCTTTTGTGCTGTGAAGAGAGCTGCTGCTTTTCACCATGCCTTTTGCTGGACGGAGAAATCAAGCACTGTTGTCGTGGCTGATTTACACCAGCTTTTTTAGGGAACAGCAACCAATGCCGGAGGAAGAGGAAGAGCCCAAAATTAAGAACGAGCAGTTCTGGGTTCATCCTCTGGTGAAGCAACGATCTGAAAAGGGTCATTTTGCCAGCCTTTATGGAGATTAGTGTAGACATCCTGAGAAATTTTCAGCCTTCTGCCAGATGACGGTGGAAATTTTTGATAAATTATTAGAGGAGCTGCGGCAGGGTTGGTCCTTCACCGACAAGGACATGAGGCAATGCATCTCCCCCGAGAAGCATCTGCTGGTCACCATGAGGTAAGATCAAGCTTGTTTCCATGTTTTTTTTTTGTCACAAATTCTTTTTCCCTTTGTTCTTAAGGAATGTCTTAAATATTAGTATCTGTGTTGTTGTTACAGATTCCTCGCCACCGAAAACTTATTTGTACCCCTCCATTTTGAGTTTTTGTAGGGGCATAGCACCATCACTGGGATCATCAGGACCTGTAGCATTATTTGGGAGTGTCTGAATGCAACCATTATGTCACTGCCCTCTCAGGAAAAATGGATTGACATCACTGCTGATTTCGAAGCAGCAGTGCAGTTTCCAAACTGCATCGGGACCCTGGATGGAAAGCACATCTGTGTGAAGAAGCTGCCGTGCTCAGGGTCCCGATATTTCAACTACAAACAGTGTAGTGGACATACACAAATATCTATACTTCAGTCTTCTAGTGACAGTGTATTCGTATATAGACTTAGAAAAAAGGAAATGCCCGCGCTCTTTAGGACCTAAACACCAGGGTCGGGCTACAGACACCACTTGCTTCAAACTTTTATTCTTAATATGCTCTGTGCAACGCGTTTTGTCGTCCTACACAACGACTTTCTCAAGCACAATAATTACAGCTTTACATATACACTCTATATATAGTTAACTCACTTTTTGGTGGCAGCATCCCATTCGTTACGCGGATTTCGGGTGTTGGCGTCCTCAGCGTCTGTCAGATGCGAGGCGCCATGTCAGGAGAGAGCATCGGCATAGTACTTCCGGGTAGGGTGACGTATGCCGGGTCTAGGTGGAGCTATGTGCCCTGAGCGTTCTATCTCCGTGCTCATTGGTCCCTGGAATGTCAATCAATCTATCAGTGGTGTTTACGCTATGTGCGTTAGCTACGCTAGAATAGTGATAGGACTAACTATGAGAGACACGCGGTACTTACACACTATTCTAGCGTAGCTAACGCACATAGCGTAAACACCACTGATAGATTGATTGACATTCCAGGGACCAATGAGCACGGAGATAGAACGCTCAGGGCACATAGCTCCACCTAGACCCGGCATACGTCACCCTACCCGGAAGTACTATGCCGATGCTCTCTCCTGACATGGCGCCTCGCATCTGACAGACGCTGAGGACGCCAACACCCGAAATCCGCGTAACGAATGGGATGCTGCCACCAAAAAGTGAGTTAACTATATATAGAGTGTATATGTAAAGCTGTAATTATTGTGCTTGAGAAAGTCGTTGTGTAGGACGACGAAACGCGTTGCACAGAGGATATTAAGAATAAAAGTTTGAAGCAAGTGGTGTCTGTAGCCCGACCCTGGTGTTTAGGTCCTAAAGAGCGCGGGCATTTCCTTTTTTCTAAGTCTATATACGAATATACTTCGAGTGGGTCCTGCTAGCCAGCAGGACACAGAAGCCCAGCAGCCGAACAGACATACCAGAGGATTTAAAAGCCGACGAGGATGTGGAGGTGCTGGTGAGACCTCTGCAAAGGGGTGCTCGCCAGACACCGGGTGAGTCCAACTGATTTATTTTCTCAGTATTCAAACTCGCATAGAGAGTGATTACATAGAGAGTTTACAGCTCCAAGCCAGCACAGGTAGCGCCTCCCTGACGTGTTTTTTCTAGTGACAGTGGACATACACTCTCCTATTTCTGTAGTGGACATATATCGTATATATCCTATACACTCTTCTATATACTTATGGCCGTATATTTCCATTTCTTGTATATGGCTATATATATATATATATATATATATATATATATATATATATATATGTTTTTTTAATATATTCACTTCCTCATACATGAATGTACAGTGAAACTCTCTGTTTCACAATTCCTAGCAGACCTTAGCAGAGCAAGCAAGATACACGAAACCACAGCCTAACACCACAGCCTTTAGCAACGCACTTGTCAGCATAAAACAGTTTCAGCAAAATACACACTAATAACCTCTGTAATACAAGTTGTAACCTCTGGGCATATCTGACCATTCACACGTCATACCTAAGCGTCATTTGACAATGATCACTCACCACACCTTTGGCCCCTCCATCGAGCTCTTCCAAGATGTCTCTGATTTCCTGACTGATACCACGAGATGGGCAACACCGAAAACCACTGATTTAAGGAAGAACCTTAAAAAGCTTATCCAATTATCTATCCATACGTCTTATCTATGCAATTTTTGGCATGCCCATGTGTCGTGTGATCTCTTCTCTGTGCACACAGCCTCTTAACATTAATTTGGAAGGGTGCAAACATTCCCATTGATCACGCCGTGGACCCCAAATGGTCATCCACGACATTTGACACCCCAGATGGCAAGTGGTCGATTTGGGTTCGGATACTACCGGAGATAAGACAGACGCAGACGCATGAGGCAATCTTAGGACCTGGCGGGCCCAAAAAATCTGAACACAGTAAGATAAATTAATTATCTATACCTGTGTGGCCAGTTCCAGGCTTGCCTGTGTGTCCGTGCCCCATCCGGTCAGTCCTGACTCATCAGACAGGTACCTTAAGTCTTGACCACGCAATACAGAACCTGTCATATTTTAAAAGGAATGGTTTGCATGCCTGTTGTCTGAGAGTATTGGTTAATCGGCAGAGTCAACAGACTGTCCGAGGGAGGGTAAAATTATTTTGTCTGGATAGGGACCCTGCCCCTGGGAGGACTGCTTACCAGACTTGGGTTGGGGGGGAGGGCAGAAGGTGCTATCAGACGGTGTTAGGGCTAAAGTGAGTCAGCCTGGTTACTCCCATAGGGGACAGAATGACAACCCCGATTGTACCAGTGCTCCGTCTATGTGTATGTATGTCCTTCTCAAACTGTAAGAAGGGATTGTTGGCAATAAGTATGCATTGGCTGGGTTATAGCCAAGATTGATGCACTGTACACAGTGGCTTGTTGTGGGTTTGGCCCACTGGCAGAGGACTGTCCTCAGGTCAAAATGTATAGGTTAAATGTGCATTATTGGATACCTTTTAGTAAAAGCAGATTGCTTAACTGTGTTACTGCTGGATTGTTTGAAAGTACAGGATGTGATATATTGTGCCCATTGGTGGCAGAGAGAGAGAGATGATCAATATGTAATAATAGATATATATGCAGTGCAACAGTGTGATTGTGTCACCTATAGATATATAGGAAAAGGCGTATGATACTGGATAGATAGATATGGATGTATATATGTGTGCATACATACAAATGCTTAACTGAGTGCATTTTTAGTGAGAGAAAGACTGCTTGCTTGAAGCTGCAGGCTGAGACAACTCCCCTTCCTTTTTTCCTCATGAGATAAGAACGAAGAGAAGAATGCGATACTAACTTTGGAAAGTAGCTTTGTTTGCTTTCATCGAATAGAAGCTTGTAATGAATGTAATAAATTATACTGTCTTAGGCCTTAGTCACACGGGCGTTTTTTCACGCGATTTGCGCATCGCATGACGGATGCGCATGCGCAAATCGCGTGACCGGCGCCGAAAAATCGGCCCAAAAATCGCCCGAAAATCAGCTCCTAGCGCTGAGCCAATCAGAAGCAAGTCTCAGTCACACCCATTCATGAATTCATGAATGGGTGTGACTGAGATCAGCCTCTGATTGGCTCAGGCTGAGCCAATCAGGGGCAAGCCTGAGTCACACCCCCTTCACACCCACTGCAGGACGGCGGCGGGGATCTCAGGCTGCCGGGAGCAGGTGAGTACATCCTTTTTTTTTATTTTTTCACTTTTCAGGATGCATTGCAGGAAAGGGGTTATATATTTAACCCCTTCCCGACAATTAACCCCGCGCACGCCGGCAGCCCATTGCTTTCAATGGAGCGGCTGTATTGCCGCTCCATTGAATTCAATGGGCAAACATCGTTCTTCTCTGTCACAGCTGTTCCAGCTGTGGCAGAGAAGAATGATTTGTCTTCTATATGTTCTCATTGGGGTCGGCGCTGCTGCCGCCGGCCCCATTGAGCGCATATAGAGAAGAGAACAGGAATCGCAGATCGCAGATAGGTGCGATCTGCGATTTCTGTTCTCTAATTTATCGGACGAGCGCATAAAAAGCGCTCATGTGTCCGATACCATTGCAAAGCAATGGTTTTAAAAAATCGCCGGACGCATGCGCAAATCGCGGCAATAAACGCCCGTGTGACTGAGCCCTTAGAAGGCAGGAAAGATAGGAATTTTAAGGTACATTCTTGCTGGAGTCTGAGGTCCCAAATGGACGTTCAGTGATGTACTAAATTGTTAGAGCAGGTGGGGTATCAGTAAACAGGAGTATTAGACCCCTGCTGTAGAAGAGGAAACAAGTTCATGGAGAATCTGTGACACATAACCACTACTGTTTGTCTTGTATGTCTTGATGTTATATAATGTAATCTTTGTTGTACGCCTTGGTCTTTTTCATACAAGTGTAAAAAAGTTATATCCTACTCACATCCTGTGGTGGCTTTTGAGAATACAAGGGTTAAAAATGCAGAAAATGTGTTGTCAGAAGCCCCCAAATTCAATTTTAATCACATACAATGTTAAATAGTCACAACTGTCGGTAAATTTACAACATAGTAGTTACATATTAGACGTTAGAATTTCCCTGTCCTATCAGAAAGAGGGAGAGAGGGGGGGTGAAACAGCACCAATACCCATGCATTCCAAAGACAACAGCATTTAATATAGCGTATAACAGCTTCAGTAAATAAGGAAGATAGAATAATATTTCTACAGTAACTCAGCAAACTTTTTCACACAATTTGTCAAAAATAGCACTCATTCACAATCTTATCTTAATAGAATCACGTATTTTATAACATTATAACACTACCTTAATGTTTTTCAACTGATGTCTATTTGTTTATCACACTCTTTTTCTGTGTTCTGCCTGTTACAGACATATCCGTATATCCACAGAGGGATGGGGCAGACTTGACCCGTGTTCAGGCTATGATGAATGTAAAATGTGTGATGCAGATATTGACTGGGGATAAAAGTTTTCTCCCCCCTCTGCATAAGACTTTACTTGTTTGTGATGTGAATTTGAAGACAGCAAATTTTGAATGAACATATAAGGAAGTAGGTATATAGCCAGAATCGAAGGGGTGAAGCTAAAAGATGTAAAAGTACATAATGAGTAGAGATGAGCGAGCATACTCGTCCAAGCTTGATGCTCGTTCGAGTATTAGGGTGCTCGAGATGCTCGTTACTCGAGACGAGCACCACACGGTACTCGTCTCGATTAAACGAGCACTGACCATTGAATTCAATGGAGCCGGCAATACAGCCGGCTCCATTGAAAGCAATGGGCTGCCGGCGATCGCGGGATGAATTGTCGGGAAGGGCTTAAATATATAAGCCCTTCCCTGCAATTCATCCAGAAATGTGTAAAAAAAAAAATATATATACTCACCTTGTCCCGGCAGAACGATGTTAGCCCATTGAATTCAATGGAGCCGGCAATACAGCCGGCTCCATTGAAAGCAATGGTCTGCCGGCGATCGCGGGATGAATTGTCGGGAAGGGCTTAAATATATAAGCCCTTCCCTGCAATTCATCCAGAAATGTGTAAAAATAAAAAAAATATATATACTCACCTGGTCCCGGCAGACGGAGTTCAGCGCGGCCGGCGGCAGTCCTCCTGCTCTCACTCACACACCCATTCATGAATCTGATTGGTCCCGCTGAGCCAATGAGAGGCAGCAGTCACTCACCCATTCATAAATTCATAAATGGGTGTGTGAGATCTGCCTCTGATTGGTCAGGCTGTGACCAATCAGAGGCAGCTCATTCAGCAGGCGGGGATTTAAAATCCCCGGCTGCTGAATACTACTCACAGCTGTTCAGAGCAGTTCAGGAGGACTGCCGCCGGCCGCGCTGAACTCCGTCTGCCGGGACCAGGTGATTATATATTTTTTTTTATTTTTACACATTTCTGGATGAATTGCAGGGAAGGGCTTATATATTTAAGCCCTTCCCAACAATTCATCCCGCGATCGCCGGCAGACCATTGCTTTCAATGGAGCAGGCTGTATTGCCGGCTCCATTGAATTCAATGGGCTAACATCGTTCTGCCGGGATAAGGTGAGTATATATTTTTTTTATTTTTACACATTTCTGGATGAATTGCAGGGAAGGGCTTATATATTTAAGCCCTTCCTGACAATTCATCCCGCGATCGCCGGCAGCCCATTGCTTTCAATGGAGATGGCTGTATTGCTGGCTCCATTGAATTTAATGGGCTAACATCGTTCTTCTCTGCCACAGCTGTTACAGCTGTGGCAGAGGAGAATGATCTTTATGCTGACAGTGCAGGGGGGGGCTCACTCTTGCCACTATTGTGGCTTAATAGTGGGACCTGGGAACTTGAGATGCAGCCCAACATGTAGCCCCTCGCCTGCCCTATCTGTTTCTGTGTCGTTACCATCACTTTCTTGAATTTCCCAGGTTTTCACAAATGAAAACCTTAGCGAGCATCGGCGATATACAAAAATGCTCGAGTCGCCCATTGACTTCAATGGGGTTCGTTACTCGAAACGAACTCTCGAGCATCACTGAAAGTTCGACTCGAGTAACGAGCACCCGAGCATTTTGGTGCTCGTTCATCTCTAATAATGAGTCATCCCTCTCCTGTCCACAAAGAATCTTGGGCAGCCAAGGAAAGTTTTTTTTTGTCTCAAATTTGATGAGACATTGCAGGCAGGGTCAGATTAATAATGAATTTGCTTAAAGGATATCACATTTCAAATATGGATAGATGTTTGTGGATTATTCTTCCCTGATGTAATTCATGTCTCTGTTATTGACGCTGACATTTTACAAGCCTTATCTGCATCCATCAAATTCTCACTGGATGGAGATGGGGCATGGCCTGGACGAGCTCTAAGATGGAGGCGTAAACTCTGTGCTCCGCTCAGGAACTCACCTATGAGAGACTCCAAAGCTTACACTGAAGCTTCCTCCCCCGCGACTTCAGCCACCGAGAGTCCCTCACCTTCGCGATGTCCCAAACCAAAGCATCGCGCCCGCAACTGGAGCGGCTGAATGCCTTCTTTACAGCCCTCTCCAGCAGCCAGATCCCCGGCCTCTCCCACCTCAAGTGCAGAGAGCAGAAGAGATGGCTCAGCGTCCCCAGCAGCAGCGGATGTGTCCTCACCAGAGGGCTCAGCACAAGACATGGTCAGTGAGCCTGCAGTTCTGCCAGAACAATCTAAATCGGGAGAAAAAAAACTCAATACACTCTCCCAGCCTACCCACATAGTGGCGCCGGCTTCTTCTCCACATATGTCACAGGGCCTTTCTCCCTCAGTAAGTCCACTGAAACAACGTCCAAGAGATAGAGGAATCAAATTTTTCTGAAATTCAAGCCTCCTCTCTGAAGGACTATATAACAGCCTTACCTTCATCAACACAACCAGCTTCCGAATCCTTCATTAAGAATATGGTAATTGCTTTAAGCAACTCCCTACAATCTTACTTTAACTCTTTAAACACGTCCTTGAAAGCTACAATAGAAGATATTGGCGCAAGAGTCTCTCATACTGAAAACAAAATGGGCGAATTTTCACAATCTCATAAAGCATTGATTGATGCGCATTACGAGTTAGCAGATGAAGTAGACCAACTTATAGCAAAAATGGCCGATATGAAAGCTAGAAATAGAAGGAATAATATTAAAATTCGCGGGGTACCTGAATTTATTATAACATCTGAAATTCCCAACTATATAAAACGCCTGATGGCTAGTCTGCTCCCCAAAGCTACCGCACAGGACTTAATTATTGATAGAGCCCACAGGCTGCCCAAGCCTAGATTTATTGCCGACTCTATCCCAAGAGATATTATCACAAGAATTCATTTTTTCCAAAGGAAGGACGCCTTAATGTCAGCCGCTCGAAAATTCATCCATTTGCCGGCTCCTTACAAAGACATCCGTCACTTCACAGACTTATCTAAAACTACTATGCTGCAAAGAAAAAAATTCTTTACGGTTACTACAGCCCTGCAAAAAGCCAAATTCCCATATAGATGGGGTTTCCGACAAAAATCCTGATCAGAAAGGATGTCACTACGCATGTAATCCTTAAACCCGAAGATGCTGTCCAGCTATGCAAATCGTGGGGTATAAATTTATCTCTACCCCAACGATAACAATCCTCTCCGAGGAAATTGCATAAACAAGATCAAAAAATGATCTATAAATGAACGTCCTTTAAGAAGAACTCTTTTATTACTTTGCCAGGTCCCCCCTCATTGCTCAGGCTTTATAGTCGGCGATAACCTTACATTTATTTTACATAGATTTTAAGTGATAAGTGTTTGATACTTATTCGCATACCTGATACAAGTTTTATTATTATAACAATAATTCTATAAGCACTAAGAAGACAATAATCAATCTATTATGTAATAGAAGTGTTTTTCTTGTTACTCCCTAAGTTTTAATCTTTAGGTCTACATGGGTTTTTTGTAATTCCACGTCTCTCTCTCCTGCTCTCACAAGTTAGCATAAAGATGTCAATTAAAATACTATCCTTAAATGTTAACGGGCTTAATTCAACCTTTAAGAGATCCTCATTATGGAAGGAGGCCCTCTCTATGAATGCAGATGTTGTATGTGCACAGGAGACCCACCTCGTAGCCTCTGCCTGCTCAACAATTTCACACAAAAAAATTTCCAAAGATTTTTTTAGTGTGCTCACCAAAAAAGCGAGCCGGGATTCTGATAGCGTTTAGAGACACCATACAAGCTGAAATTACTACACAAATTTCAGATCCTGAAGGCAGATACCTCATACTGATGGGCTCGCTTAATTCTAAACCATTTACTCTTGTAAATCTATATGCGCCCAATAACGCTCCTTTACATTTCTTAAACAAGATTAGGAGAAAAATAAGGAGGCACGAGGTGGGTACCCTCATTATTTGCGGAGACTTTAACGCTGTAACAGACAAAATGATTGATTCATCAAGAGGTTCCCTGAGATCCACTCCCTCTCTGTCACCATGGATACATAAAGAAGCACTATTCGACACATTTAGATGCCTGAACACTTCTGCCAGAGAATACTCCTTCTATTCAGCGCGATATAAATCCTTCTCCAGAATAGATCTTATCTTAGTTAATAAGAATGCTCTCTCCTTCCTCTCAGAAGCTCAAATGGGATCAATTTCTTGGTCCGATCATGTTCCTGCAGTAATCTCCATAACTTTAGAAGGCGCCCAAGGAAAAGCTAAATCTTGGAGAAATAATGTATTCTTAATAAAACTTCCAAAATACTACAATACAATTATATTCGATCTAAAGGAATATTTCAAAAACAATGCTACTCCCGAAATGTCCGCGCTTACTATATGGAACGCTCATAAAGCATTCATTAGAGGGGTCCTTATCAAAATCAGTGCACAACATAAAAGAGAGAAAACCAAACACCTCAATACACTTATAGCACTCATAGAAAATGAACTGAGCGTTTCCCCCTCCAAAATTTTACACAATCAGTTCTTTAATTTAAAACAAAAGCTTAGAAATTTACTACTAGACAATTATGATAGGGATATGAGATCCTCGCGATCAACTTTCTATATATCAAACAACAAACTTTCACGAATGATGGCCAAATTAGTCAAAAAAAGAACACACAAATCTTCGATTCCCTATATTTCAGACCCACACAACCATAAAACAAAACTCTACCACCCTTCCCAAATTACGAAAGCTTTCCGTCAATATTACAATAAACTCTACAATCTAAAGGACGATAAAAATACGCCTTAAGCAACACTTCAACAAATAGAGAATTTCCTAAATGAAGTCAAGCTCCCATCCCTCTCAGAGAATCATCTCAACTTCCTAAACACCCCAATTTCACCTATAGAAAATGTAGACACTATAAAGTCCCTAAAACCTCAGAAAGCCCCAGGACCGGACGTATTTTCAAATGACTATGGTAAACTCTTCTTTATGCCTCTCGTCCCACACATTTTTCTGGCCTTTAATCAAGACATTGAACAATGCCTTTTCCCACCAGAGATGCTGGAGGCCACAATCATGACAATTCCAAAACTGGGTAAAGATCCTACTTCACCATCTAATTTCACGCCTATATCTCTCTTGAACTGTGACATAAAAATTTACACAAAGACCATAGCTCTTAGACTCCTAAAAATTCTACTCTGAAATTGCAGACTCAGATCAGGTAGGCTTCACAAAAGGGAGACAGGCCTCAGATGGGACCAGAAGAATTCTAAATCTCCTACATAAAACTGAATGTACACGCTCCCCATCAAGTCTGGTTGCTCTCAATGCTGAAAAAGGATTTGACCGACTCCACTGGGAAGTCGCTTTTTCCACCCTAAACAAGTTTGGTTTCTGCTGTAATATCTTTAAAGCTATACATGCGCTATATATGTCCCCATCAGCAAAAGTACTAGTCGATGGTTCACTATCTAATTCCTTCTCCATATTCAATGGCACCCGCCAATGATGTCCTCTATCACCTTTACTGTTCACACTGGTTATGGAACCTTTGGTCAAACATATAAGAAATAACCCAGACATACAGGGTATAAACGCTGGACCTCAACAACATGAAATCAGTCTATTCGCTGATGATATCTTACTTACACTTACAAACCCACTTAGGTCCCTTAGGGCAGTATACCATACTTTGACCAGATTCGCTGAAACGTCCTTTTACAAATTAAACATAACTAAATCACAAATTTTAGGCATCTACATTACAGAAGAACTTAAACAAGACATAAAAAATTGGATTCCTTCAGCTCCCGCCCTATTTCGTGGATGGGTCGAGTTGTCATATATAAGATGATAATACTACCGAAAATCCTTCATTTCTTTCGCACTCTCTCCATACAAATTCCGAGACAAACCATTGCAGGAATGCAAAGACAACTTTCTAACTACATATGGCAAAAGAAAAAAAACAAGAATAGCATTATCTATTCTTTCATTAAACAGATACCAAGGCAGACTGGGCCTCCCCAACCTGGAATTTTACCGTAAATCCACTGCACTAAGCCAGCTACTTGCGTGGACGTGACACAATCCAAAGATAGGCTGGCCTTCAATGGAGACAGAATACAATAAGCAGAGGCCACTAAAACTTCTTCTTTATACTTCTGCTGTAGCCATATCCTCCCCTACTCTCAGGAAATGTTTAAATGTCCCTAATCTGTCTCCACCTATGCTGGCTTCGTTAGAAGCTTGGAATGATCTTTTCCAAAATGCAGAGAAAAGTATTCTTCAGGCACTCTATAATATACCTCTTAGAACTCTGGAATATTTTATATCCCGCCTCCAACTTATTTCTTGGACAGACAAATGGATCAGATTTATCTCAGATTTTGGCTCACCAAGTGGCCTCCTCCCCTTCCATTTTCTCAAGTCCAAATGCCATCTAATGAACACTGATGCTTATAAATATACGCAAATATGCTCTCTCCTACGCGTTCAAAGTCTTCAAGACATAAAAATTCCAGAGATAGCTTACTCTATACTCAATCACGCACATATCAAATTTACTACTCGGTCATTTTATGACACTTTCACAGGCCTCTTGAGACCGGCGAAAAAATGCCACTTGTTAAACTGGGAAAGAGATTTGGGCCAAGAAATACCAGTAGATCAGTGGCTCAAAGCTTTTAGATGGGTGGGGCAGGCTTCTCAAGGAGCTAACCTGGTCGAAACCCACTTGAAGTTACTGACACGCTGGTATTTTACTTCAACTCAGCTAAATAGGAGAGGGCTATCTACAAATAATCATTGCTGGAGGAAATGTGGAGGTAGGAGATCTTTGATTCACATATTTTGGTCATGCCCACACTAACTTGCCTTCTAGAAAGGGGTTTACAAATTAATTCATGAAGTGTCAGGGCTTTACCTTCCATTCAATCCAAAAACAGCTCTACTACTGAATTCTGGCAATATTTGTCCCCTGTTGAAAAAGCTCATAGGACATATTCTATTAGGTGTAAAATTTTTAATAGCTAAAAATGGAGATCTGAAATTTCACCTAATTGCCTAGAACTATCACATTTGATTTCTGAACATAGTGAAAATATAATAGTCCTTCGAAATAATACAATCTCGAGATTCAATGAGACGTAAAACCCAGGGGTTATGCCTATTCCCGAACTAGGGAATTCCCCCGTAGACCTGATTATGGTTATAGTTGTAGGTTCTCTTTTTTGTTTTTCCTATTCCTTTTCCCTTCCCAGGTTTCCCTTATTTCCCCTCCTCCCTTTCCCCCTTTCTTTCCTATTCCTTTCTCACCTCCCTTCCCTTTCCTCCGTCGTTCTTTTGGTTTAGATATAACTTTTGCTAACTTTGTATATGTTTATCTAAAAGAAAATATATATGGTCAGTTTAATTGCTCAATGTTATTCACCTAAATAAGAATTGAACAGCTTTATATTCTTAGAAAATATGATATTGTACTTAAAGATGCTTATATGTGCTTTGTCATAACAATGTTTTGCTGAAGACCAATAAAAACTTATTGATTAAAAAAAGAAAAAAAAATTCTCACCGGATGGATCGGTATGGGTTGAGACCTCAGGTGCCAGTTCAGAAGAGTTTTGTAAACTAACTGCTCTCTTGGTGGATCCGGCCCATGTGTTTGTCCTGACAGCTGCTGCAGAAACTCAGTTTTCCACAGGTCCTGACAAATGGTTGGCCACCTCCAAGTCAGACATAGAGAAATTGAATGTACCCCCTATGATGGTATATCTGAAACCAGGATACACACCCTTGGGTCAAACAGTATCCCTTTAGTTTCCCACAAGAAAATGTTGTTGGAGAACAAGTGGGCGACTTGGTTACAATGGGGTTTTTGTGGGAGATACGTCCTTCAGCAAACACCTCTCTTTTTCAGTTAAAAAAAGACACATGCCTCATAGCATCTTTTTCCAACACTGTACTACTTTGAACCTGGCTACTCTTCCTCCATTCGAGTTTCCTGGTTCAAATGGGGGAGGAGAAGGCATAGGTGATCTAGTTATTACAGATCAGCTATTTAAAAAAACATTTTTTTGCAATAAGCATTGATGCAACAAGAAAATTGAGGTTTTAAAAACAGTTACTGGAACACCTTGTTAACAATGCATATTTTGAGTTTTTTGGTAGATGGTACCAGGGTGAGGATTGATGACTCCAAACCATATATGCAGTGGTCGCACAACAAGATGTCCTAAAAGCAGAAGCTCTGTCTCTGCATGTCTTAGCATAAAAAGCGCAACTGAAGGCCCTCACTGAGGCGTGTAGAGTGGCAGAAGGTAAGACAGCAAACATTTACACTGATTCCCGGTATGTATTTGGCATAGCTCATGATTACGGCCCAATATGAAAGGCCAGACAGTTTTTTACCTCAGTAGGGCAGCCAATTAAGAATGGTGCAGCGGTGCAGAGTCTCAGGGAAGCTCTACTTTTACCTGACAAAGTGGAGAGCTCACACCAATTCCCACACTGGAGAAGCAAGAGGTAACGCCATTGTAGAAAGCACAGAAAAGGCAGCGGCCCTCAAGCTGTGGAAGAAAAGAAGATACTGACAGCATAAGTCAGAGACAAAAACTTTGGACATTGAAAAAACTTTGGACATTGATATGCTAAGGACTTTACAGTTACAAGCCAGCAAGGAAGGAAAGGAAAAATGGACTAAAAATGGGAGCAACAGAACAGGACGGCGTATGGCGAACAGTCAACAGAACTTGCCTACCACGGTCCCTGTGCCCCATGATGACCTAGCTGATGCACGGAAAGGCGTACCTATCAAAAGCAGCAATGATGTTTGCGCTTGAATGAGGACGGGTGACTCCTGGGTTCTCTGTAGCTGCTGCATCATTTTTCCAGTCTTGCATGATCTGTGCCATAGGCAACCCAGCGCAGAAGTTAAGATGCCACATAACACTTGCCTAGACCACTCTACCCATTTCAGAGATTGCAAATTGACTACATTCAGCTCCCACTTGTTGGGAAGTATGAATATGTGCTTGTTGTTGTTGATGTCTTTTCAGATTGGAGGCTTACCCTGTTACCAAGGTAAATGAGCAGGTAACCACACAGAAGCTTATGAATAAGGTAACCTGCAGATACGGGGTACCAGAAGTGATTGAGTCAAACAAAGGTACAGACTTTGCAGGTGAAATAATGCAACACATCATGTCTGCTCTGGATACATCCTAGGCCTTTTACACACCCTACCATTCACAGAGTAGTGGGAAAATAGAAAGGATGAAAGGTACCCTGAAATTTAAGATACAAAAGGCAACGGAGGAAATGGGCAAGCCCTGGACTGAGTGCCTTTTATTAGCCCTTTTCCTCAGTTAGGTACATACCTAGCAGCAGAGGGAAAAAAAGAACACTGTATTTAGAACACTGTCATAGGTTTTCGCTAACATTTAGCTTTTTTAAATCTACAGTGCACCCTGCTCATGCCCATCAACGTGCCAGCGTTACAATGCCCCCAGTCCAGCTAGTTTGCTGCCTCTGAAAAAGGGAAGTGAGAATAATCACCTGATAGTTTTTTTTTCCTTTCAGATTGATAGACATGACTATGCACTAGCTAATGGCCGATGAGACAGGGGATTCATTCATGTTGATTAGTCATTAGATAGCCCTGATTTTGCATTTTTTGTGGATGAATCGAGGTATGGTCAAGAAGGCAGGTACTGCACAAGTTATGTTGTGTTTACATGATGTAGTCAAAGTGGAACCTCTTCTAACCTAATGCCCCAACAATACAGATGCCTCAGAGAACAAACCCCCACACCGAGCAAAGAGAGAAATCAAGATCCCAGAAGGTAGCTTTGACCCCCACGTGTACATAGATGCCATTAAAGTGCCTATGGGGGTACCAGATGAATATAAAGCCAGAGATCAGACTAAAGCAGGATGGCTCTTGTCTGGTGGTAATTTGACCTACACATATATTCCTGCCAATGTTTCAGGGGGCCCGTGCGCCCTGTTCCAGTTAAGTATCCTCATGTATCAAAGACCTGATCCCCATGAACACACACTTAAGTATCAGAGGGATATTCATGACCTGAACGACAGCTGTGAAAGACCACCCACTCCACTGAGTTTTTCAGAGCACTTCGCACTAGCCTTTAGTATTGTGGGTACCCCCGCATTGGCCCAGTATAACGCAAGACTGATTAATGGCTTAGCATGCAACATGACAAAAGGTCTGAATGCCACTTCTCAAGCACTGGACCTGCTACTCCTAGACGTACAAAACATTAGAAAAACGACCCTGCAGAACAGAGCCACCATAGACTATTTTTTTTTATGACCTTGAACCATGGGTGTGAGGAGTTTGAAGGGATGTGTTGTTTTAATCTCTCCGATAACGCCGTATCTATCCATCAGAAAATTAACCAGCTAAAAGACTTAGCCACTAGTATCAAGCAAGGAGTGGATCAAGGATGGTTTGATTTGTTGACCGGGTCATGGTTTGGGTTCTCTTGGCTAAAGAAGTTACTGATTATATCTGTTATGCTTATAGCTGTCCTAATTTCTGTTTATTGTTGCATACAGTGTATTCTAACCCTGGTGACCACCTGCTGCACTATGATGTTTGCCAGGAAGTCCACTGCCAATACAGACCACATCCTCAGGAACCTAGAAGTATATTATGATACTGAACAATCCTACACCCCCATGACAGCTCCAGCCCCTGTCTATAACACACTCCAGCCTTAGGGCCAGATCACCCACCTGGTACTAGGTGACTACGGGGGACCATGGGCAAGCTGTGGTCCAGCCGCAAGGGCTGTGAAAAACCCGTGGTTGGCTCGCCAACCTAGATTTGGGGACACATACCAAAGGGGGTCAACCGGGTGAGGTCTATGGAAACGGATAGGGACAGTTAGTTAAAGCAGACTGTTTCAAGGGGGGGTTGTAGTGGACATACACAAATATCTATACTTCAGTCTTCTAGTGACAATGGACATACACTCTCTGTAGTGGACATATATCCTATATACTCTCCTATATACCTATTGCCGTATATTTCCATTTCTTGTATACTGATTGTATATATATATATATATATATATATATATATATATCTCACATATATATATTCACTTCCTCATACATGAATGTACAGTGAAACTCTCTGTTTCACAATTCCTGGCAGACTTTAGCAGAGCAAGCAAGATACACGAAACCACAGCCTAACACCACAGCCTTTAGCAATGCACTTCTCAGCATAAAACAGTTTCAGCAAAATACACGCTAATAACCTCTGTAATACAAGTTGTAACCTCTGGGCATATCTGACCATTCACACGTCATACCTAAGCGTCATTTGACAGCGATCACTCACCACACCTTTGCCCCCTCCATCAAACTCTTGCAAGATGTCTCTCATTTCCTGACTGATACCATGAGATGGGCAACGCCGAAAACCACTGATGACCGGATGCAGGAAGAACCTTTAAAGTTTATCCAATTATCTATCCATACGTCTTATCTATGCAATTTTTGGCATGCCAATAAAGGGCAGATATGTTTAATGCTATAAAAGAGGCTACTTGCCCACTAATAAAGCAGAAATGAGGAAGTTTTCATACGCTGAACTTCTTTGTCGTGTGATCTCTTCTCTGTGTGCACAGCCTCTTAACATTAATTTGGAAGGGTGCAAACATTCCCATTGCTCATGCCATGAACCCCAAAAGGTCATCCACGACAACAGTACTATTCCGTAGTCCTATTAGCGGTAGTCGACAGTAACTACCGGTACATACTAGTTGATATTAGGGCTTATGGAAGCAATGCTGATGCTCGCCAGGGCTTCCAAAATGGCCCAGCAGCTTCTTACCAACAAGCTGGCCCTAGCAGTTGCTTTCTGGTTCTTGAGGTCCAACTACCCCATTTGTAATTGTTACGGATGAGGGCTTTGGGCTGTAAACCCATGTTCTGTGGCCATTTTCCCACACAGGGTTGGACACCAGATGATGAGTCTCTAAATACCGACTTAGCAGGCTCTTTGTTTTGTCGAATATGCTTTCAGAATTCTCACCAGTAAATGGCCAGTTTTCCTGAGCACTATTCAGATGGAACATAAAAACATGTGCTCAGTAGTTAAAGTTGCTGTGGTTTTGTATAATTTTTGCCGATCAATGGGACAGGTTGGATGGTTGATAATGATCCACTTCCAACAACTGCAACAGTTGCAGGTGGGGATCAGAATCAAGTGATTAGGCTTGCATCTTCTGGTCTTCAGGTTAGAGACTACTTTGTGGACTACTTCCGGACTTCTCAAGGAGAAGTTCTGTGGCAGCTGGCCTCTATCCACAAAGCCTGAGGATCAGAACTTTCTAAACTGTGTCATTGTTTTTTTTAACCGACTTCCAAATTATTTTTTTAGGTAGTTCTTTTTTCGCAAAACAATGAGGACCCTTGACGCAGGTTGCGAGCTTATATGGTCGAATTTGCTCCATAACTCCTGAAAAAGGAGTGTTGTGTATTTGCTAAATTTGACTGTATTATGAACTAATATCTCATATTTGGGTTTTTCTTGGGGTGACTAAAAAAATTCCGTATATTAAAAATATTTTGAGTGTTGGTGGATGGTGACTAGGTGTGTAGTGCAAAGTGTAGCAGACTGCAGATGTAGTTATTATGTTGGGCACGCAATACCTTATATCTCTGCACTACTTGTAACATACTGGTTACGTGAGATAGAGCTCTTAAAATTAAAACACACACGCAAGTAATTACAAGAAATGTGTTTTTATACAATATATTTAAAAAACTTTTTAACAAAACATTCATATATTAAACTTTCAGATCAAGCTTGACAAAGATCCGATTGTTGGATGGAAACATCACGTTTTTCATCAAAGTTTGTACTATTTTTCATACACCAGTGAATGCTGCCACATTTTTTCAGTAATTTGCAATCGTCCTGGCAACCCCCTAATAACTGGGCAACATGTTGCCCAAAACTATCCGTATTCTACGGGTTGTTTTGTTGCAGCAGCAAGTTCAGTACCTCCCGCTGCATCTCTTTCAGTGGAATTGATTACTGGTGCTGGTGGCCTGCCCCATTTTCGTGATGGTGGAAGTGCTGGGAAGGAAAGTGCATCTTGCACATTTGTCTCCTGACTGCTACTTGCTGCTTCTCCACCCTTGACCTCCAACAGTGCATCCTGATGAAATAAAAGGGTCTGTGATAAGGACTCTCCACCTTCATCCACTTCTGGAGGGTTGGCGCTAAGCGAATTATCAGTTGACCTGTGCACAAAGAGAAAAAGATTTGGTTAGTTAATGTGTCCTGTCCTTAATGCATCTCGAAGAGGTCAACTGCAATACGGCAACCTTAAATCTGGTGGGTGAAGGTGGTGTCACATTTATCTCTTGTGAAAGATGACATATGCACAAATGTCCTTTGGGCTATTGTCCACAGCATTAGCCCTAAGGACATTTGTGCATATATCCTGTCCCACAAAAGATAAATGTCACACTACCTTCACCCACCACAGTTCAGTTAAGGTTGCCATATTGCAGTTAACCTCTTTCTTTCACCATGTGATATGCAGAAAAGCGAGGCAATGAAAAACATTGGACTTTCATTCATCCATGCACACCTGTGTGTGCAAACAGCGTTTCCATACCACAGAGAAATAGTCGCAAAATATACTATTTTTTTGCATATTGGAAGACAGCCATGCTATGCGCTTGGTAGTGGAACATTGCCCCAAATGCAGGCATTGCGAGAGGGCAAGTTTGCGAAAAGCTGCTCCCTAGCAGGGAATTGGGGAAACAAAACAGACTGCACATGTGCAGGATGTCATATTCCCAGATATGCGCAGTGCATACCCTTCAAATACATGAACTCTACCTGCTTTCTGCCGGCAGAGACAAAGTCCTCCGTGTGTGTAAAGCAATACAGGAGACCCGTGCCGTTTTACCTATAGGCCCATGGACACAGGCCTATACCAGAACCTGCATAACCAAATACCTTAAAACCTGCACTGACCACATGCAGTGCTAGGTTTGTACATTTACAGGTCTGTACTATGCATTGCACATTTTTTATGTTGCAGTGTACTTATGGCTGCAGTTCCATAGTTGGCGCAAGGGAGAGCAGCTGGTTAAGGAACAGATATTGTCTTTTCTGTTTTTCTCTATCCTCACTCCTGGGCATCATGATATATTCCTTGCAGAATTGATCGTGAGCGCTCCTCTACTTCCACTTCATTTCTTCCACTGCAAAAGAGTGAAGAAGCAAAAATAAAGAAAAATTAGAATTTCAAAGCTCTAAAACCAGACAATGCATTACTTCAAACACGCATGGCATTTACAAATATCTTAATAGAAATTGGGGGGGAAATGTATTGCCCCAATGTTTACTTGTATGTGCATGCATGTCTGCAGGCGTGTGTGCATGTCTGCATGTGTGTGCGTGCATGTCTGCATGTGTGTGTGCATGTGCTTGCATGCACACAGGCACACATGCAGGCACATGTGTGCAGACACGCACGCAGACACATTGATGCCGACACATGCATGCAAACACACAGACACATGCACGCAGACATATCCACACAGACATGCACACAGATGCATGCATGCACACATACATGCACAAAGACACATGTACGCAGACACACATGCAGAAGGGCACAAACATGCACCAGGCACATGCACACAGACAGGCATGCAGATGCACACACAGATACATTCACACAGACATGCATGCAGATGCATGCACACAGACACATGCATGCAGACACACACAGAAATGCACACAGACACATGTATGCAGGCACAGGCACATGCACACAGACAGGCATGCAGGCATGCACGCAGGCACATGCATACAAGCATGCACACAGACACATGCATGCAGACTCGCACACAGATACGCATGTAGACGCATGCATATGCATACAGTCACATGCATGCAGACATGCACTCTGTCACATGCATGCAGGCACATGTGTGTGCCTACAGTTAGTACTTACAGTTCCCCTCTGTTTCCATGATGGTGCCACTGGTCCACTCTTCTCCATACATGAGCGCTGCCAGTTTTTCCCATGCGCATTCTTTACAATTTTTATCTCTGAACTCTTCCGTGTTGCAGTCCCAGATTACAGGGAAGTCCTGCATCAGGGCCACTAGTCTGCCCATATCAAACATTTTCTCTAAAATGGCCACGGCATTTGCTTTTTTTGCAAGAAACCCAACTTTTTCCCCACCTTCCTTCCTGTTTCCCTACTACAAATCCACAACGCATCCGCAATGTAATAATATGTCATAGAACTCACGATAGACATCACAAAAACAAATCCCACAAAACAATGTTGGAATTGCTATTCTTTCCACGCCACCCACCTCTTCAATGAAAAAAAAAATAGTTGGACTAAAACATTTAGTGAAGGTTGTATTTTCATTAACAACTAGGTATCAAGTTGGTGATCTCACGTTTTACCTAGTTCTGCCAATTTTCTTATAGAATGATAATCTCAATAATGATCTATTTTCACAATTTTGGGGGTTAATTCTGGACCCCTAGTTTTTTCAGAGAGGCGTATGGATGATATTGTGTACTTCTCAGCAGGTCACCTCAAGTGAATCCCAACCGTTTAGCAATATATTGGTTTCAGGTCCAATGTTCTGTATGACTAATTTCCTAGTATGACTTTATAGTGCTGTGAGCACCATTTTTCTGATATTGTGACAGCTCCAAATCCCAGGTCTGTCTGCAGCCACCACTAGAGAGAGCTTAGGAATGTACTGCATACTTTTTCTACTCTGAACATGAATAACTTGGATTTAAAAAAATAGCATTTCAAAGGCTTAAAACTTCCCCCAGTAGGAGTTGCAGACAAGTAGAATTCGATCATTTAACACTATGAGAAAAAAAACTCAACTCTGATCAATATAAAGTAATTTTTAAGTGACCCTCCAGACAGAAGCCTAAAAATGATATATTAATCATTATCTACTCGATATGATTACCTGCTATGTATTTTTTTCAGCTCTTGCTCCTTGTTGCTTTTTACTGCAATTTTATTAGAACAGCACTGATATGTGACTATACTTTAAGTAAGGCAAAGTCCCAGGGTGCGAGCACCGAGTCATTACTGACTCCTAGGGTGATGTCACATTGTGAAATTTTCACGATGTGATATTATCCCCCAGCAAGCTGTGTACTCATTTTACCGACCTTGGAAGGCTGAGTCAACCTTGAACCACATGGGGATTGAACCTGCAACTTTCAGGTCGTAAGTGAGAGCTTAGGACTGCATTTCTGCTGCCACACGAGGCTCTCTAACACTATATACTTTAGCTATAGTGCCTAATCTGACAAATTCTGGGAAACATTCGATGTCCCATCATTGATTCAGGCTGCAGAAGAGGCATCCTAAGGCTGGGATCACATGGGATAGAAATCTTGCGAAATGTCCGCAGCAGGACTGCACAGAAATTCCGCAGAATTTCCGTCCCATGTGACCTCAACATATGGCAGTGATGAGACAGGGAATTTGTCTCTGACTTGCATGCCAATTTTTAGCTCTTGGGGAAGCATTGACACATCATTTAAAATACTGTGTGATTCTCTTTGGGGGTTCCATCACAATTGCAGAAAACAACACTGTGACGGAACTCCTGAACAGAAACTAGTGGAAGCATTCACTTGTATTGTGAAATGGACACCACTTTGGTGTGTTTTACAAGGTTTCCGTTAGTTTCCGTTTTATTTGACGTATGGAATAGTGTAGTTGACTACGTTATTCTATACGCCAAATAAAATGTAAAACTAACGGAAACCTTGTAAATCACACCAAAATAGTGTCCATTTCACAATACAAGTGAATGGTTCTGTTGTTTTCTCCTTAGGGGTTCCGTCACAGTGCTGTTTTTATGCAGGTGTGACGGAATCCTAGGAGGGAAACACACAGCATGCTAAAAAAACACTGTGTGAACATTTCCTGGCTAGAATGTCACTTTGATAAATGAATCAGCACCAGATTTTGGACCTACTGTATTTAGGTGTTCAAGGGAAGGTGTTCACTTTTAAGCAGTTATTTCAGACAACGTATAGCATATGGGATTAATTGACTCCTTAGTGACATGGCCTATTTTGACCATAAGGGCGCAGCGATATTTTTGGGATTTTCATCTTCACTTTTCAAAAGCCATAACTTTTTTATTTTTCCATCGACATGAAAATATGAGGGCTGTTTTTTTTGTGTGGTGAACTGTAGTTTTTATTGGTACCATTTTCAGGTACATATAATGCATTGTAAAACTTGTATGAATTTTTGGGAGGGATAGAAAACATCAATTCTGCCATTTTTTTTTGGGGGGGGGGTGCTGTAGTGTTAATCATGCAGAATAAATTCATGATACATTTTGTCTGCAGGCTAGTATGATTGCAGTGATGCCAAAGTTTTTAGTTTTTTTTTTGGGGGGGGGGGGGTTCTACTTGTGCATAATAAAAGCACCTCTTTTGGAAATTGTTATATTTTCTACATTGCTGCATTCAAAGTCCACTAATTTTTTTATTTTTCTATGTATGGAGCTCCGTGAGGAGCATTTTGCCTCCTATTTTTAATGTTTTTGTACACTATTTTGCACATAGCTATGATCGCTATGATAATACATTGCTGAACTTCTGTGCTGCAATGCTTTATCGCTTTCAATAGCAATCATAGGCAATGGAGAGCCAGGGCGCCAGTATCTGGCGTCCAATTACCATAGCAACCCATTGTGGTTGTCACAGAAGCAACATGCTTATTTAGCTTAGGTAAAGATTGTGGCATGTAAAGGGTTAATATTGGAGATTGCTGACATCACAGAGGTAGTACCCTTTACATGCCGTGATATACATAAGTTGTGGCATATAGGGGGTTAAAAGGGGTAATTGATATTTCTATGTATCCCCACTGTTGCAGTGGGAGGCCGGCTATCACTAACCGCCAACCTCTGCTGCG